>NW_009650188.1:3723051-3779375 GCF_000708025.1 Charadrius vociferus | reverse complement strand
AGCATTGTACTGGATAACACAGCTATGTATATATGCATAACAAGATGGAATAAGCTGGATGTCTGAAAAGCACTGCAAGCACTTGCTGCTGGCCTCAGAAGACTGTGTGCTTGATACTGGGAGATGTCCTGTAGCAATGCAGGATCTCAATGTGTGTTGGTCATCCGGCAGGACTGGACAAAGTTCTGGGAAGATGCTTGCAGCTTCAGCTTCACCACACACTTGCTCTGGCTAATGCAAATGTTGCTTTGGAGATGCTGAGAGGTTTTTCTACCCCCCCCTCCTTAAAAAGAGCATATGTTCTCACTACTAACAAGCAGGTTTGCGAAGAGTCTATTTTTAAGATGATTACAGGGTATCAGTAGCTGTTCCAGTGTCAACTGTCGGTTTTGTTTCCTTGTCGGCAGTAAACTGTTGGCAGGTTTGTGCACCAGAGGTTTACTCCTTCCCAGCTGTAATTGCACAGCACAGAAATTATCACTTGCTCTGTGCATTCCTCTGCTGGTTTCTCCCTCTGAGCCTGCTGTTCACAAGCAGCTCCTCCAAGCGCTTTCTACCCGGTGAAGAGCCGTGTCGTGGCATCTCCTGCTGGCAAAAGGCAAGGCCTGGGTAGCTCTAAACAGCAGAGATGAGACTAAATGTGTCATTATAATACATGTGTACTTGATACTGGTATATCCCACTTTGTTGCACAGAGAAGGAGCCCAGACCCAGTTCCTCTCCCAGTAAGCCAAATGCAGAGAGTGGTTTTTGCAGGCAGTTTTCCCCATGTGTTATATATAATTATACCTAAAGCCCCAGCTGGGATCTTCAGGGTGTTGAGCACAGGTGATCTGGTGGCTGAGCCTCCGGAGAGCTGGTGCTCTTCAGCTTGCGCATGTGTCTGGCACATAGCTCAGTCTTTCTGCGCCTTGGATCCCCGTTAGACCGGCAGGCAGAACAACCTGGCCAATCTCCACCAGGCTTTTCTCCATGTGGCCACAGAGAATTTGAAGTCCTCTGATGCTCTTGTGAAAGAGGATGCGAAGTCCTTCTGTTACAGCAAAAGCTGTGTTTGCTAGAGGGCACTGGAGTGTTAACTCACATCATCCCTTTGTCCTGCTACCACACTGCTAAACCAGAGGTGACTTATGGAGGAGGAAGCAAATAGGATCCTTTATTGAGAATTAAGGAAATCACATTGTAAACGGTCGCATCCTTTAATTTTTTTTCAAGAGTTTAAATAAACCCGTGATTTGTGACTGCAGTTCTGCACACAGAGGTGACGAGGGAGTTCAGTGGGGAGTGTCAGCTAAGGGGAGGAGTGCTCAGAAGTCCCTTTCCTTACGCCGCAGGACATGTCCGGTCGGAAACAGCCACTTGGAAGTATACTTGTTCCTTTTTCCTTGACACGGTGGGCAGCTGGTGTCGCGACGATGCCTGGGTTGTGAAGTCTGCTCCCTGTCGTTCGGTGCAAGTCCTTGGCACACCTCTGGGTTCAGACTCAGCCTTCTCCCGCACCCTGAAAGTTTCCAAGTGCCACCGAACCGATGGGAGAGAAACAATTGTTGTGTTTCCCAGGCTGACACCTCCCGCTGAGCAGCCTTCCCTGCAGGAACGGCAGTCCTCTCACGTTACTCTGGGGACACGACGGCTCGGTGCTGATGGGACCAGACAGGATCCGTCATTCTGCTGATGTGTCTCCTCCACAAAAAATCCTAAATGACACCGGTGTCTAAGAGACGAGGAACAAAGAACAAACAAACAAAAATATTTGTTCGTTTTGCTCCCCTCTGGTCATCTGTCATCCAAATCTGGAGTGGGGACTGTGGGCTTCACTTGTGGAGGAGGGCTTGGGTTTGGGGGTTCTGCTGGGGATATGAAATGGGTTAGCTTTTCTCACGTGAGACCAACAAGCCTTGTGGGCCAGAAAACTGCTTCTGCTGGACTGTGTTTATGGACTATCTGTCCCTGTTTTTAGCTTGTTTCTAGAGTACAGGCTTTTCTGACTGGTACCATAACCAGCCCCGTGCAGTAGGGCAAAGCGGGGATGGGGCAGGGCTCAGTGTTGCTTGTGCTACAGCATAGGGCCACAGAGGAAGAGGCATCGGAAGGACTTTGCCAAAGTCGTGTGAGTCTGTCTCCCTGCCCAAGGTAAGATCAACTCTACCTATGTCATTTCTAGACTAATCTGTTTTTAAAGACCCTTGGGGATAGAGGTTGCTCAATCTCCCCCAGGGCTTCTAACAAAAATAATGTAACAAGCATGGGAAGTGTGGGGTTGTTTTTTTTCCTCCCCCCTCACCCCTCGTCTGACACAATCTTCATTGCCTCAATTTTCAGCCTGTTTATGTTCAGTGGTGGGTGTGACTGAAAAAACCCTTTCCCTTCCCATTTGTAGCAGACTGTTTGAAAGCTGCTCTTGGATCAACTGGGATGGCTGTGCTCCTGCGTGTGTGACAGATATGTCACCTCTGGGCTCACTCTCTCCAAATGGTCCATTTCTGTCTCAAAACAAGTTGGCCAAAACCAGAACACCAGATTTATGATGAAAATCAGCTCTTTGTGGTAAGAACCTGGGCTACTACTCTTGCTTGAACAAGATGGATGGTCAACCTCGCCCAGCTGAGGATGCTGACATTAAGCCTTCAAGGCATTGTGGCCTTAGCTCTTGGGAACAGTGTGTTTCATCCATCTGGGCAAGGAGGTTTCTCCCAGATGTGCTTTCTGGTTTTAAATTGGCTGGCAGAGTTTCCCCCTCTCTTTACATAGACAGCTGTTATTTTCTAGCTTCAGCAGTGAAGGTACTTTAAAGTTAGGTGGGTTAGTGCTTGTGAAACAGTCTAGGCTGTTCAGTTTCATAGGATTTAAGACTGACTTACTGGTTGTGTCTTGAATGTGCTAGGAAAATTCTTTGCTTTGCCTGGAGGCCATTTCACACTTGAATTGTTGGCTTGACTCTCCCTTTGTACAAGTCATTCAAGTAGAGGGTTGTGTGTTCCGTAACAACTTCTTGTCTGTGGTAGCAGTATTTTTGGACCTGCCCTGATGGCAATTTAGAGTGGCACCACTTTGAAGTGTGTTGGAGCTACCTGTTTTGAAGGGAATGGAGGAGAGATAGCCAAGGCAACCAGAAGAGTGTGCTGTGGGAAATGGCAGTGCATCTAATTGAGGTAAGGAGACTACCAAGAACAGGACATCCAGCCTAGAAACATATGAATTATGTAAGGATAGCCTGGACTAAAACCTTGCCAAATAAAGTCTGCCTGGCCTTGTAGGCTATCCTCAGGCAAATGATTTTCAGGGGACCTCACAGAAGAGTTGTGAAGAACTGGCTGAGCAAAACAAAACACAACTTCCATTAACCTGAGAAACCAAAACATCCAGTTCTTTAAAAATGCCCCAGTCTGAGTAGATGAAGGCTTGGAAAACAGAATTAAAAATAAATAACCTTCCACTGGCAGATGGAGCAGGTTGGAAACTAAGGGTACTGGTGTGGTGACAGCAGCGCTCGCGATGAAAGCGCTGGGTCTTGTCCCTGGGCAGGCCCACTTAAGAAAGAAATACATCCGCAGGCACCAAGTCTCCTGCCTGCTACTGGGACTGCTCGCTGGTGATGACATCTCAAATATGTTTTAATAACCAGCGGCTGTTAATAAGCACTAGCTACTTCACCAGCTTAGATGCATCTCTTTAAATTTAAACAGGATTAGATAAGGTAGGGAGATTATTAAATACCCAAATGAACATTAAGCAGATATATTGGAGGCTTAACAACTCTGCAGCAGATTGTTAAATTGCTCTAAATATTTCCCTACTAGTCTGGGGGTATTTAATTAAAACAACCCCTCTAGTCCTCTGTAATGTGCCTAGCAGGCCTACAAGCCCCGCGCAGGGCGGGACCCTAATTGGCAGCGTTACTGTAAAGCTGAGCTGTGCTTGAGGACAATTAAAAAACCAACAGCCCCCCCTCCCCATCCCACCCCACAAACCACCCCAAGCCCCTCTAATTAGTGTGAGAAATGACGACAAAACAACTCCGAGTGTCTCCAGTGACAGGTGCACAAATAACAAGGCTGATGAAAGATTTTGCAATTAAGATTGCGCTATGAAGATTAATGGGATATTTTCATAAACTGATGTAAGATTGCCTATAACCCAGTCGCCTCCACGTAGCTCCATCTCCTTCTCACCAGCCCTTCCGTATCTCTTATTTCTCAGATTTCCTTCGCCCCATATTTTCCAGGTTTGTGTGGGTTTTTGTTCCCAGCAGTTTTTCAGGTTTCCGGTGTTGTCTAAATCTTGGGTTTCTTCTCTGTTTAAACTTCCTGGGTGGGGATGGAAGTGGGGGTGTCCACATGGGACGTCTATGCAGTGTTACTCCATCGCAGGCTGTGTTTGCAGAGCACAGGGCAGCCGATGACTTGCAGGTGTTTTCGAGGTAGCTCAGCTCTGGTGCTGCTCGTGGTATTGCTGCATTGCATGAGAGGGACGAGGGTATGCCAAACTGTCTTTCGAGCCTGGTTTTCCAAGATGGTAATGTTTGTACTGTTGCGCTCAGCAATTACTTCACCTTCCCATTCATTTATTTTGGGGTGTTTTTTTGGAGCTGTTGTTGAGCAGTTTCCCCAGCACTGATGGGTCGTGATCTCAGAGGGATTAAGCTCCTGCTTGTCACGTGGAAATGCATGGCTGGGTAGCAAAGGGAGACTGTTAACAGCCTACTGGGGAAGGGCATACGATGTATGATAAACCTTTATTAGCGCTCTGAGGATCCAGCTGCAAAGCTCACATCTGGCTCTAGAATCACCTGTGCCCATGGCTTTCCGAGGCCCATGGGTCACATTGCCTCTGCCTCTTCCCAGCAATGTCTCCCTTGAGTGTGCCAGCGATCCTGTTAGCCCAGATTAAATGTGATATGACCACTGCTTGACAGGAAGCATTAAACAGGCGGTGAAGTAAACCGAGAGCTGGACCAGGCACCCCTTCCCACGCACCCTTTGAAGAGGGTGGGAGATTTGCACCCATTGCCCAAACCCACTCCTGTCCCAGACATGTTTGCCTGTTGCTGCTGTCATTGCTACTTCATTACTCCTAACTGCCTGTTACTTTCAGTATCTCCAAGGCAGGCTAGTACACAGGGAATTTACATTTTTAATCTAGTGAAAGCAGTGATTGGACACACAGCCTCCGGTCCTGGTTTTCTTCCTCTCTCAATTGCTGCCATACACCAGGTTTGATGTCCGGCTCTCCAGTCTCTCTGTTCTTACTGTCTGCCCCTCCACCCTTGATTTTCCTTCCTGACCTTGTCCTCAGCCCCGCCAGTTGCTTTTTGCTGTGACTTTGCCGTGAGGCCTTGGAGGGTCTTGTTAGGAGAATGAGTCACAGGCACTGGGGCTGGGGGGGGGAGGCAGGGCACGTTAGGGACATCAGTCCTGCCTGGCTGGAGGGGGCTCTTTCTTGCCAGCCATGGTCCTCAAGGCTTGCCTGGACCTACAGATCTGGGGATGTATAATCCCATGTGCAGGGATTTCAGAATACTCATACCCGGGGCCCCAAAACCAGTACAACCGCTCCCACACTGTACTGGTTGTTATCTCTTGCTGGGGAAGTGTGTAAACAAGACCCTAGTGAGTTACTGTTTGCCTCCTGATTAAGAGGCTCTCCTCTGTGTTTCCCCGTGCCTCTATCCCTAGCGAAGGCGCTGTAAATTCTCATTTCTCACAGTTTGTTGAGTGGTCTTTAAATGAGAGTGCAGGGCCAGCTGCTTGTTTCAGCCACTTGTCTGTGCAGAGGGATGCTGTGCGCTCCAAGCTCTGACATCCTTTCTGTAAGATCCATGTGAAAAACCTCATCCAGCAAAAAGGCAGGAGGATTTCAGTCTCCTGAGGAAGAGGCGCTAATTGGTGGTGACACAGAAATGTAGTTTTTCCTGAGCGTGGTATCTGTCTGACAATATTCCACTCACCAAAGCAAACAAGGAGAAATTAGGTCTCTCTGTCTCTTGTCCATGAGTCTTTTTGACTTGATATCTCATTGTTTCTACTCTCCTTTTAATTGCTCAGCTGTTGTCCTATTAGTGTCAATGCTTGGCGCAACGCAGGGGTTATAACTGAAATGCTCTGGCTGGTGTTATGCGGGGTGTCAGCCTGGATAAATACAGTGGTTCTTCCTGTTCTCACAAAAATCTCCTTTCCCATCCCCTCCTCACCATCACAATGCCGAAAAAAAGTCAGCAAAATGTTATAGCAGCTGGAAACTTAAAATGTAGGTAGTCCTCCCTCCCAGGTCCTTGACTTGCTGGTCCTTGCAACTGGATTCAGTGTGTTCCCAATGTGACAAGCTCTTTGGGGCTTGATGTAATCGTTGCTGGGTGAACCTCACAGCTGAGGTTATGCTGGAAACCAGATATGCTGAGCGCTGAGACTGGCTGCAGTGAAATGATACTCCTCAGTTTGGGATAATGAGCGTCTTGCAGAGTTAGAAAATGGTCTGAAAACTTCCAGATCAGAGGTGCTGCTGTGGCCCTGTCTCACTGGGTGGGCATATCTCCAGGACTTCTGAAGGTACGACCTGTCACCCATTGCAGCCTGGCCCCTCGGTCTTGTGCCTTGGCCTCATCTCTGTGTGGGGATCTCAAGTGCCTGGCAGCAAGCTGGGTGGCCGGCTGCCTGCCTGGGAGCTTTTTCCCCTCTAGCTGTCCTGGTGGTTCCACTGATGCTTGGTTCCAGCAAGTTAACCTTTTGGGGGAAGTCTCCACCTTGTTAGCTTCTTGCCTGGACTACTAATAACTCCCAAGAGGCTAACGCTTCACAGTGATCCAGAGCAGCCAGGTGGCTTGCCTTTTCCTCTCTGCTTTTGGTTTCCTGGTGATGGTGGGTACACAGGGCAAGGATGGGAAGATACCAGAGTTCAGATCTACTTTAGGGGTTGAGCTGTCTCAGCAGACTGCAGCAGCAAGGAATAAGGGAGCAGAACATGCCATGTATGAGATTTTTCCAGGAAAACTGCTCTCGCCAAAGACTGCACAAAAATGCTTTCCCGCTCCCTGGAAGAAGCACAGATGGTGCCAAACTAAGCCTGCCAAGGAGCAAGTCCCATTGTCTTGGTCTCCTGTGGCTCTGCTGTGACCTCTATCACTGCCTCCCTCTTTGCCCTGGAGAGCTCAAACCACTGCATGGTTGAGCCTCCCTGCTCTGTAGAGAGGCAGGGGCTATCCAAATGGATGTGCCCTGACCCAAACCGCCCCAGTACTTAGTGCCAAACGGGTCTAAGCGGAGACTGGGGCCCAACGCGGTAAGAGGTGTCAGGAGGCGCAGCAGCAGAGCCTTGAGGGACCCCTTTGCTCAGTCCCCAGCCTGGATGAGTCAGAGGTCCTGAGGAGCAAGCAGGATGTGGCCCTGCCATTAAGGATGCTTTGAAACAAGCAAACACGTGGGTGGGGAAGGGAATTTGCGTTGTAGGGCAGATTTAATTCCTGGTATTTTATAACCCGAATGCCTGACTCTTACAAATGTGGTTTTACTATCCCCTCCCATCTTAATAGCTATTTTATAAATATTATTATGAAGAAGTCTTGGTGGTAATGCTAAAGGGAAGCTGGGCTTTGTTTTATCTGAATAGCGCTTGCTTCCAGCTTGGGATAAGGGCTGTAACGCTGCAGAATGAAGCTGAGCTGGAACAAAAGGAAATCTATTCATTAACTTAAATCGTAGTAATTTTAGCATGACCCAAGAGGAGCCTGGTGAATCTAACCCTCTATTTTCCCACATCCTTCCTAGCAAGTGCCTTTCTTTCTAGCTGAGGTTTGAGAGCTGACTCACTTCTAGACTAGAGTGAAATCTAGGGTGGATATTTTTTTTTCCTTGTGATTAGAGTCAATGGTGTTGTAACAATTGCAGTGGAAAGAGAAATTATTGTCATTGTTGATTTTGATGTGTAAAAGCTGAATTTAAGTTGCCCAGTTACCATTTTCCTGGTTATTGGTTTTATTTTTTTCGTTATGCTTAGTCACACATCTGTAGATGCTGCTGCCCAGGTAGAAGTTATGGCTAAGACCTTGATTGCTTGACTCCTCATGACATTAGTGACTCTTTTCTAGGGACATGCCCTTGGTTTTCCTAAGACTGCATTTTGTGGTGGGGGTGAGAGGACAAACCAAGATCTTGGGAAAGATAGGTGCAAATGACTGTTTGGGGCAGGCTGAAGGGGACCTGCTATTGCCAAGGCAGGTGAGGCTTCCTGGCCTCCCACAGTGTGACCGGGCTTACTAAGAGACCCTGGACCTTTCCACCACCATGGGCCAAAGCCAGAGCTCACCTTCCCTTGGCAGGTTTTTGGAGGTTGGGTTGGTTTGTTTTTGTTTTTGCAGAAGCAGCTACAGTTGTAAAGATGAATGGACAGAGGAACATCTCAGAGGAAGAGGAGGGGGATTCCTGGGGGGTAGAAGACTAGAGGGTTGGGGACACAGGACGTCACAGATATCTCTGCTTTCTGCCTGCTTTCTGCGTCTCAGTTTCCCAGTCTGTAAAATGGGGGCAAGGAGGTTGATAACTTACATAAGAGCTACTGGCATGAAGTATTTTGTAAAGGCTCCGAAAAAAGCCTTCTGCATGGCAAAGCACAATGGGAGCACAGACAGCCTCATCACTCAGACAGCAAACTCCTACGTGTGAAAACGTGAGCCGGGAGTTTGACGTATCTGCTACCCAAATGCTAGCAGGTGATGAGCAGATGGGGCCGCTGGGCGCTTGTCTGAGGTCTGCCTGAGCAGAAGGTAGAGGGGGAGTGGGGATCCGAGCGCCGGGGCTCTTTTTTTTTTTCTTTTTTCTTTTTTTTTTTTTTGTGCGTTGTCGAGAGCTGACATGTGGTTCTCACCAAAGATGTAAAAATAGAAGCTGTTGGCTTGTGCAGGGCTGTGGCACGGCATTGCTTTATCTAGGAGTTTGGATGTCACGCTCTCCCGGTTATTTATAGGCGGCAGGCAAACCTTGGGAGAAGGACGAGAGGAACAAAATGTGAGAAACATAGTGAACGAGAGAACAAAATGTGGTGGTTTTGGGCCATGGCCGTGCCTGCTGGGCTGTGGGGACCAGGAGCCCCAGGTCTTCTCCTAATGGTGCCTCTGTCAATCCTGCAAGGACTGACACAGGGAGGGGAGTCTGTCTTCAGAGGGGCTCTTCTTTCTCATCCATGTGCGTGACCTGCCTTGGAGATGATGAGGATTTAAACACATAAGGAAAGAGTCGGGGGTGTATTGAAGAAGTTTATGAAGATCTCTGCAAAGGCTAGAGCCAGCAAACGGCTAAATCGATGTGTTGTGTTTTGGGAGTGGAGATCTGCTTTTCTGGTGGCTAAACCAGCAGAGCAGTACATGTACCAGAGGGTTATGTCTTGCTGCAGTCTGGAGTCCTTTAATCTGACAACCTCTTGCTGTACCCTGCATGGTCCCAGTTGTCTTGCACTATGCGACTTTTTATACTTCTATTATTCTTGAAATCCCAACTATATGCCCCAATGCAGCCTTCGTGATGGAAGGGAATTTGGTGTTCAAAGGAACGGCCTCAAGACACACAACCCCAAAATCTGGTTCCCACCACAGATTCTTCTCCTGAGGCTTTGGAGCTCTGTGTGTGTCTGTGCTTTTGTCCCTCTGCTCCAGCTCAACCTGAGGAGAAGCTGGCTGAGGCCGTAGGTGGGGGCAGGATGGCCAGGCTGTTGGATGCATGGGAGCATGGGGCCAGACGGATGAGAGCCAGCGGTGTGGAGGGAGCCAGGGCGTGCGAGCTCTGCCCGTGGATCCATCTGGGAGGTAAACTGATGGATGGGGGGATCAGTGACCTCTGTGAGCTTGGCCACTGGCTTGTTGCTTTACCCTGCGCAGCTCCTCTGACATAAGAGAAGCTGAAGCAAGAGGGTGAGCCTGAGACTCCAGACACCATCCTGCCTGGAAACCTGGAGAAACCCCCTGTGCTTCCCTGGGAAGACATCCAGCCCTTCCCTGCATGTCTTGGGCTGGGAACAAAAACCAGGATCCCCTCCAGACTTCCCCGTGGGGTCGTCCTCTTCCCTTCCCTTGCTCGCAGCAGTTTGTGAGCCATTGGGAAATAGATGCCCGCAGGTCCCCAGCGCTGGTGTTAATGTGATGAGGAGAGGGGCTCGCACACCTGATGGTGGCTCGGAATAGGAGGCAAATGATTACAGCTGAAGAGGTCGTATACCATTGTAATCCCGAAAAGAAACATTATGATTCATCATTCCTGATGTAATGTCATCTGTTTAATAAAGCCGTAATTCACTCTGTGCTCATTTTTAATGGGGCTATTTAAGTAATGGCGTTGGGTTTTCTCTCTCCCAACCTTCCCCCACTCCCATACTAAGTAGGGTTTGGACCAAACACTCGAAAAGAGCTATTGGAGCTGAAGACTTTTTTTATATTTACAATATCTTTCAGGCCGTAGCTGAATGGGGTATTATTTATGTCAAATCACTACTTACCCTGAAATATGGGGAGAAGGAAAGCCAACAGCTGGATATGGTAATGAGTAAATAAACCATGTGTCTCTTTAATGATAGGGACATGAATTTGTGCCTCATGGGGAAACGGCCAGTGATAAGATGTCTTTGACTGGGGCTGACCACAGAGCAAGGGCACCCCAAAATTTATGTTGCCGGAGGGCTCCCTTGGCAGCTTGCTGGGAAGAACGATGGTCTGATGGTTCGGGGTTGGCTTCGCTGCCTGTTGTCTGGGGGGTGTTGGCCACATGCAGACACAGCAGCATTTGCTACCTCTGGCTTGGTGGCACAGCTTGATACTTCCCATGAAAACCTGGCAAGTTGTGGTTTCTGTGGATGTCTTAGAAACTCAGGGTTCTTAAAAGAAAAATCCAGAAGGGTCATTTTGAGAAGAAGTGGTGGGAATGGGAGTGTCTGTGTCCCCGGTGTCTGGGGATGTGAATTTTGAATGCGGGTGTTTGACCATCTACAAGTGACATCAGGTCTCTGTGCCTTTTCTGGTGCAGAGTGGCAGGAGTGTTTCTGTCTCTGGGGATATGCTACAAGGGCAAATCCAGGGAGTGGGTGACTGATGCAAACAGTTAAAGGAGAGAGGAGATGGTGAAGAGAATTACCTGAAGACAGCAGAAGGCTGTGTTGAAGTAGGTATGCCAAAGTCAAACTTCTTTGTGCATTCAGTCTCCTATGCAGGAGAAAGAGGTATTTTCCTTTGGCAAATCAGGGTTTGTGTGAAGTCGGTGTAGGGTAAAGCTTGGGACTACAGACCTTATATTGCAGCTGTTTCATGCACCTGGACATATGCAGAGGCTGCGGGAGTTCTTGTGACTGAGCATCTCTCTGTGCTGTGTGGTGTACAGACACAGGACAGAAGGTCCCTGTCTCAGAGAGCTGATGCACCACTGGGTGAACATTGATATGTAGCCGAGTGGGCCCATTTCTCTCGAAGCCAGTTGTATGCCTGGCTCTCCGTGCCTGTAAGAAAAATAAGAACTGCCAAATTGGATGGATTATTTCTGATGTAGTAAACTCCTCTTGACAGTGGCCAAGAGCAGATGCTTTGGGAGTGCATGAGAGTTGGGCATTCACGGACAGATCTTTCCCACTCTATCTACCTGGCTTTTGGCAGCCCTTGATGTAGGGACTGTCCTAAATAAAGGACTCTCTTAATGTCAAAAGGGAGTTGACTTTCTGCATGAGAATTATTTAACCTTTTGAAATTCATTCGTATGTGTTCACTGTGCGTACGGTTTATTGAAAAACCAAGTCATCCCTGCCCTCTACCATAGTCCTCCTGAAAGAGAACCAGAACTGTAACTTGTTACAGCTCATTCTAAGATACTTTGATTTGATTTGAAAGGGCCATTTAATGGCCCTTGCCACCCATAGACTGCTTAGCTGGGGGCCACACATGAAGGCCAAATGGGTTTTATTTGAGAATGTGCTGTTTTGTCCAGATTTTTTTGCCTAATTCAGAAAGTGAGGTCACTGGCTTTAAGAAGCACAAATTAAAGTAAAAATAACCTCAAGACCTATACAGTTTTTGTGGCTAGCTGCATTTTGTATTTTTCCCTAGACTTTTTATCTCAGCAATAGGGAGTTTCCAATTCTCTCTCCTGTTATCATACCAGGAGCAAGAAAGAAAACAAATAAGGAAACTTGAAAAAAAAAACAACCCATAAGCACCTTAAAAAACCCTACGCTCAAAGCAGTTTCTACTTTTGTCCCATCCGGTGGTAATTTATCATGGTGGAATTAGGCGGATGCGGGAACCAGCCCTCTGCTCTTTGGAGGAGCCAGGAAAGGCGGAGGGCTGGGAAGGTGGGTCCTGTCTGGAGGAGAACGGTGGTACGTGTTTATGGGGGTCATCAGGCTTCCTGCAGGCCCCTCCACCATGTCTTATAGGCTGGGTCTCCCATGTGGCTCCCACTGGACCTGCATCCTGTTTGGACCACGGGATTTGATGGTACATGGACCTGAAAGGAAGGTCAACGGGTGTTGTGTGAGGACACTTGGACTCTTGCCCAGCCTGTGGAGGTGAGAGGATGTCTGGTGATGAAATGGTTAGTGAAGTACCATGTGCTATGGCTGGGGACATGGCATTTGGGACAGGTCCTGGCTTTAGTATCCCATTCCTCCCCTTCCTTCCTCATGCTCGCCCCACCTACAGAATGGAGGTGATGGTTTTCATCTGCCTTTTAAAAGGTTTTAGATCTGGCGTGCTCAGTGGCTGAGACTTTGGTAGGGGTGTTGTTACCAGTTTCCCTGTAGATGTTAAGTGTTCTTTGCTCTTGGTATAACTCAGTGTAGCTTGGTCTGAATACCTGTGCTCGTGTCAAATGCCACTTAATTCCATCCGCAGTTTTGGTTTGGGCTCAGTGGAGCAGAGGGCTGGTCTTCATTACTCCAGCCCTGTAAAAGCAGCTGCTAAGGCTGGATACCTTTTGTGCAGTGAGAGGAAATTGTTTCTGCCTGCCTTTTATGTCTGCACTATCACCTGAGGAGCCCTCGCTGCAAGCTACCAGGGCTGTGCTCACGTGGTTTAGAGCGGGAACTGAAACCAGCATGTCTCTCCTAAAACAAATACCAAAAATCACATCTAATGAATGCTGTTGAGAATGTGAAATTTGTGGGTAAATCATAACATTATCCATGGTGTCAGCAGAGAAGGATAAACCTGCCATTTACAGATGTTCAAGGCAATAAAAAGGGCCCGTAAAGAAAAGCCCCTTGTTGCCAGGCAAAGCCACAAGCACAGAATTGCTCCGTGCCTGGGGCCTCCCGCTTTCCCGGGAGGCAGGGAAGGGGTTAAGTCTGGAGCCAAGCGCTCAGCTTGCTCTGTATTATGTCCAGGTGGCATGACGTGTGAACAGACGAAAGATAAAAATCGCAGCGGATAAAATCACAGAGGAAATGGCTCTGTCTGAGCCCGGATCACGACGCCTTGCGCTGACCCCACAACCTGAGCTCCATCAGTCAAGTTGTCCTTCCCTTGACTTCTCACCCCATGCTCTGCTGCTGCTGCTACTCCATAAAAGAGGAGGGTGGTGGGAGGAGGGGAGAGGCGGCTCAGCCCGATGACTAAGAGGGTCTGAGGACACGGGTCAAGTTCTTTCTGCTGGAGTCTGGAAGGGAAAGCTGAGTACTCTACCAGACCCTGCTATAAAACGATCTTCCCCATAAAAGGACTGAACAAGTAACAGGGAGGCGAGTGCGGTCCTCCTCTTGCCTTGGCTGGGGATGAGGGTGGTGGAGCAGAGCCAGGCTGCCCTGGCCATCGGAGACCCTCACTGCTCAGCAGGGAGAGCAGTGGCAACGTTGGGGCCTGGGGCTTTGCTGTTGAAACCGTAAGATCTGCGACTCGCCTGTCATTCGGTCCCTTTCCATCCACCCCGGCCAGCTCAGCAGCTGTGTTAGCTCTCCTGCTTGGAGGTGAAGGGAGAGACCAAGCTATCTTGTGCAAGGATGTTCCTGCACCCTCAGTGCCTGGTCACCTTCGAGAGAGAAAGTCTGAGGGCTTTGATCAACTCTGTGGGCGTCTCTGGGGGGAATGAAACTCCTCAGTCTACTTGTTCATCCAAGACAGGTGGCATCGGTGACAGAAATAAAGTGTGCTGCTGTCCCAGGGCCAGGCAGCCGCAGCTGTGGGGAGAGGCACTCTCCAATCTGGATCGTGCCTCGCTCTCAAAGGAGCCATGTTTGCTGCAAGGGCTGGAGGATGCTGGAATTTGCTCCCTTTGTCTGATCCAAAAGAGCCTGGTTTTGGGGAAGGCCTTCTGGGCACGCTGCATAAGACATCTGTTTTACAGGGTGTTTAGGACGGGGCTCAGCTCAGGCTTCCCAGAACTGGGAAAGGCTGGGAAGAGGTTCCCAGTGGTAGCTGGCTGAGTTCCCCTGCTGTAATTATCTTTTGCAGCCCTGGGATTTGAGCATGTTACCAATGACACTGTGCTAGGGCAATAAGAAGTGGAAAGGAGTTTTTAGGTGATTAGACTCTAAACTACTCCGTGCATTTAATAAAAAAAAAAAAAGGAAAAAAGAAAAAAGGGTGCTTTGTCCTCTCCTGTGGTATAAAGATGCAGGGAACCACAGCTCTGGTGCCTTGTGCCTTCATGTCCGTATGGAAACTTGTATTTTTCAGGTCAGCTTTAAGTAGTTCCCTATGTATCTTAGTTTAGCCTAACTTAACTTAATTTAATTGGAATTTATGCACCAGAATAACCAAGCTGGTTTAGAGCTGGCACCCCCTGAGCTGCAGGTGGGCTTTGTTTTCAGAGGTGCATGCAGAGGTATGGGAGACTACTACTGTCTCTAACTTATTGGGAACAGAGCTACAGCAGTAATGTGCTTGGGCGTCAGTAGATGCAGGTGCTGAGGAGCATTCAGTCAATTGGGGAGTGTGATTTAGTTTGGGTTAAGCATCTGCTGAGTTAGTCACCCAATCTGTGTGCATATGAGGCCTGTGGGCACTGAAGGAGATAATGCTTTGATGTCAATAGCCGCCACGCTAACCCATCCCAGGGCTCATGGTGGAAGGTGGAGGCTTATAAAACTCCTTCCTGGAGCGTTACTCCTCTGAGGCTTGTGAGGGCTGTTGGCCATTGCCTGTTTTATCATTGCCTGCTTGGAAGGATGTACAGTGACAGGGTGAGCATCTCCAGACTGAGACATGACCTAGTAAAAGGAGGATGCATGTGTCCATTAAAAACTGAGTTAGAGCTTAATGAGCATCACGCCTCTGCCTCTCTTTGCTGTAAGGAAGGTCAGGGTATAGTGACTAGACCCTATCTGGGGCCAAAGTTGTGTCTTGGTTTGAAAGCAATCTGTTGTGGCCTTTGACAACATGTGTGGCAAGAGCAAGTGAGCGCAGAAAACACAAGCAGTGGTTGAGAAGATTGAGGATGTCTGTCCTGTCCTGACCAAGAAGGGAAGGAGTAACCCAGGAGCATACACTCTAGCAAGGATGTGGGGAAGGTCCACAAGAATGGACATGACTTTTTGGGGGGGCAGGATGCTTGTCTGTGAATGAAGCCACTTCACCACATGAAGGATCAGGCAGCTGCACTTTGGGTTCCCGGCAGGCTTCGTAGATCGTCTCGTGCTCAGCGAGCGGACAGGAAACCCCATTCGCACACGTCTCCACTCCCAGAGAGGCTGGAGAGCATCACCACTTCTCCTCCCCGGGGAAGGCAGCTCCGTGGCACGACCTCCCACCTGGGGAAACGAGATCAGCAAATGACTCCTAAATAGCATGTCCATCACTGTCAAATTGACCATGGATGTCAAGCGTGAATCGGCTGTCCCCGCAGCGCGGCCAGAGCCAGCCCCTTAGCTGGCTGAGTCAAGCTGTGCTGACTCCCCGTGATAGCATTTTAATGTGAGGGATGACAGAGGCCTCCAAGTTAATGCCTGCAGAGAGGTGACAGTTTTGAATGTCAGCCAAAGTGGAAGGCCTGCCTGGAATTTCGCGGAGAGTGAAGAGGATGGGCATGAAATTAGCACAGGCAACCACGTCTGCCAGCAGCCTCGTGGTGCTGATGCTCGGTGCTCCTGAGAGCCTGCCACCTGAGCTGACCTTCCCGCTTGGACCTTGGAGGGCGACCCGCGCGTCTCCCAATGTGGCTCTTCCCAGGAGTGTCTCCAAGGAGTGGAGGAGGGACTTGAGCTCTCCATGTCCCTTTTGGAAGGACCGCTGAGATGTGGTAATGGCAATAGGAGGTGGAGATAAGATCAGGGCCGAGCTGGTGTCTGCCCATGGTTATTAAGAATAATCGACACGCGTATTTAGATGAGACCTGGCTCTCAGGATCTTGGCTGGCTGCCTGAACAGCCCATGGAGTAACCACATGGAAGGCACTCCCGGTGATTAAAATCTGATGGCAAAAAGCATCTGAGTAATTCCTAAACAGCTTATTCACAAGAAGGAGCAAAAGACTCCTGATGCTCATTGTGCAGATAAGGAAATAGCCAGTACAAATCAGCCCAGCCCAAATAAGCGGGTATTTCTGTCTCCCTCCCTGACCTTGGGCCAGGCAGCTTGCTTTGCTGTGCCTCAGTTTCTCTCCCCTCCACGGGAAAAAAAGGCTGGGTTTCTTTATGGAGAAATGTTGGGGGAAATAAATGGCTCCAGGGTCGCAAAGGCCCTGAAGACTTGCAGGTGGGAGGCTTTCCTGAAAGGAGAAGAAAGCAATGACAAGATACTAAGCACAGCCAAGAGCTAGGCTGGATTTATTAAAGAAAAAATGAGGGAGACGTCTGTGGCCAGCTTGATAAATTGTCTCCCCCTCAAAGCTGTATTTCTGTGTTATTGTTTGCCTGCGATGGGATCTTGACAAACTCTCCCTGGGCTCAGGGGCTAATTGCTGAGTTCACAAAGTTGCAGAAGATCTTCCACACTGTCATCTGAGCTGGGACTGGGCTGAACTGGTTGTAGGCTGGCCATTGGGAAACAAGTAATGGGTCTCTTTGGTAATGCAATACAGGGTACAATATTCCTTTTTAATCCAGTAGAGCCCAGACCCCTTCAATGGATAATTCTATTCACTGGTAACCTTCAAAACAGGGGGAAGAGCATATTTCTGTTTGGGTTTTTTATGAGATATTGTCTTAGTGTGCAAAAGGATTTTCAGAAACCTGGTGTTGAGGGACCAGGAAGATTAGAGAGTAAGATCCCCTGCCTCTCCTACCTGCAAAGTGCATTTATGTCCCTGCTGCAAAAGCAAAGGGAGGCAGAAAAAAGGATGGTTGGTTTACCTTAAGTCTCTGTTCCAGCAAGGCCATGACGTGGGGACTCTTGTGTCCTTTTGTGGCCCTGTATGCGCACACTTTGACTTGAATATTTGGGAAATCACATATTCCCTCACTCCCAAAGCCCAGTTTGACTGGGAGCTGTTTAAATAAAAATCTGTCTTGCTATTTGCTTGTACAGCATAAAGCAGTGGAAGGAGTGGCAACAGCTATTGTCTGAATTCAGTTGGCTTGTGAGGAAGAGGATTGTGATTGTAGTTATGGGCAAATCCCTTCAGAAAATGTCTTCTGGGTGTTGGGAGGTCCTGGAGACTCCAGGAGCCAGTAACCCCATCCCTGTGTTGCTGGACGTCACCACAAACTGGGCTGAGATGGTGTGAGCAGTAGAAAATTGTGGCTGCTCTTCTTGCTGGAGATTCGCCTATGAACACGTGGAAGTGGAGATGATGAAGGCTTTGGCCACCTCTTGCTTGAACATAGTCCCACTTTGCCATTGCACTGAGAGCTGCAGAGTGGCAGTAGGCCAGTTATACAAAAAACCCACTAGAACTCCTCACAGATATGTAAATTTTTGATTATATGTAAAAAAAACCCAAACCCAACACAAACAAACAAAAAAAAACAAGAAACAAAACCCCCACCACAGCCACAGACCAAAAAATGCTTCCAAAAGAAAATAAAAAAATAACTGTGGACCACCTAGTTCTCAGCGCACCAGAAATCCAGGTTGGTGTTGGCTGTTTTTTTGACCATGGAGAGTCAGGCTGATTTTAGTTGGAAACTGAAATAAAATGGTATTTGTGCTGAGAAAAGCCTGGTTAAAATAAGGGAAGAAAAATATCTAAAGTGAATTTCAAATTTCTCATTTTAAGTATAATGCTGTCTTTAGATGACTGAGCCATTGACTGGAGAAATCCTGTGTTTTGCTTAGGTATTTTTCTTGGCAGCACTTTGACCTCTAGGTCTTTCCTGGTCTTGACCTTAGTTCTTTTCCAGTGAGACAGCCTTGGAAGAATGCTGCAATTTGCAGGCTCTTAATCCCTATACATCAAAGGCCAGTCTTGCATACGCTGAAGTACTGACCCCTCTTGTCCCAGCCAGTGCTTGTCTGCAGTGCTCCATAGCTTCAGGTCTCTTTCTTCAACAGTGTTGAGGGACACCAGTAAGCTTGTCTCTCCTCCTGGGAGGATGTGGTGTTGGACCCTCTCCTCTGGACCCAGTACCCAGGTGGCTCTTGCTGGTCTGGTCTTGCTCGGTGGTGGCACAGGAGGGATCTCACAGGGAGGTTCTGGCTCCAGTGCAGCCCATTGAGGTCCACCAGGAGGGTTCCTCTCATCAGCTTGTGGTTTTTGGTGGAGAACTTTCCCACTGTCCCTGTTGCCATGTGGAGTACCTGATTTCCTTGCCACGAGTTCATTTTGCACCCAATCTGGCGTCTGTTAGCTCCCAAAGTGTGGATGGAGGGACTGTGGGAGAAGACCTACACAGATTAAATTCCCACTTGCTGCCATCCCTGCCTCCTCTGCCAAAAGCTGGGACCCGAGAGCATTCCTTCTCCTCAAAGTCAGGCTATGAGTTAATGTAGAGGAGAGATGTGTGCGGTCGTTTATCCTCCTCATCGACAGATGGGATCCGACAGCTTCTTCCCTTATGCAGTCACAGACTCCACAGCTTGCATCTTTTCGCCTTTTCTGCCAGGAATAACTTTAGGGGGGGCTTTAAAAAATGTTTCATTAATGTTTCTGGAAATGTTGTTTTGTGTGTGAATTGCAGGAACTATTTACAGTAACTTCTTAAATGAACCTTGTGAAATGGGAATAATTTCACTGCGTGCAAATTTCACAGCCTTTTACGGTTCTGATTTTTTTTATTATTTTTTTGACAGCTTCTACATTTTAAAGTTATGGCCTCAGGCCTCAGAAACCCAGTGTCTTTTTGGGCCAGGTGAATTATGAATCAGCCTTGAACTCCCTTCATAGCGCTGTGTATTAATGTGTCCATATTGCAGAGGGTTAGTGACTTAACCAGTGGGTTGAGCAGAGAGCAAAGAGGGGACTTGAGGTCTCCAAGTGTTTAAGGCAGGGCACTATATTCTTTTCCTGCTAGACAGATGGGAGACAGTGAGGCCCATGGACCTTGGAGAAATTAATGGGGCCCTCTGAAAAAACATCCTGCTTGGAAATGAAATGTTAGCTGCACAGCCATGCGCTCTGTGTGGCTGCCTTTATTTTTATTGGCCCCTCATCTGTTAAAGTTGTCACCTCCTGCCATCATCCCAACTTTCTGTGTTGGGAGAAGGTTTGGTGGTAGAGCCCTTCCATGAAATGTGGGTATACTTGACAGTTGTGCTGTCTGCATCTCATTTTAATGGGGGTCGTTAGCCAATTATCAGCTTAACTGAAGATAATTGCTGAAAATTTAATTAAAACTGATTATGTGAGGTGTGCTTTTCTTGCCTGGGAAGCTTCAGTTTACCATAAGGTGGAAGATGGCTTGCTCATGAGCAAAGAGCATAGGTGCCGGGGGCAAGCAGTTGGCTTGGATGTGTACCGGAAATGGTGGGTAGCTGTCAACGGTGGCCAGTTTGCAGGACCTCTTGCTATGGCTGGCATTTTCCATGGAGTTAGGGTGGGACTGACAGAGCTGCAAGCTCTGATCTGGTTCTGGCTGGTGCCCAACTTGGTGTCCTCGCATGAGATCTGGGAGTTCCATGAGTTGGAGAAAGTGGCTGCTCATGGCCTGGACAGGTGTACTCTTTGCTGGGTAAAAAACTGGCTGGATGTCCGTGCCCAGAGAGTGATGGTAAATGGAGTTAAATCCAGTTGGTGTCTGGTCACAAGCGGTGTCCCCCAGGGCTTGGTGCTGGGGCCAGTTCTCTTTAATATCTTTATCAATGATCTGGATGAGGGGATCAAATGCACCCTCAGTAAGTTTGCAGATGACACTAAGCTAGGTGGGCATGTTGATCCGCTTGAGGGTAGGATGAGGGGATCTGGACAGGCTACAGGCTTGGAGAAGAATGGCTGGAAAGCTGCCCAGCATAAAAGGAGACCTGGGGGTGTTGGTGGACAGCCGTCTGAATATGAGCCAGCAGTGTGCCCAGGTGGCCAAGAAGGCCAACGGCATCCTGGCCTGTATCAGGAATAGTGTGGTGAGCAGGACTAGGGAAGTGATCGTCCCCCTGTACTCGGCACTGGTGAGGCCCAACCTAGAGTACTGTGTTCAGTTTTGTGCTCCTTACTACAAGAAGGACATTGAGGTGTTGAGGCATGTCCAGAGGAGGGCAACAAAGCTGGTGAGGGGTCTGGAGGACAAGTCTTATGAGGAACGACTGAGGGAACCGGGGTTGTTTAGCCTGGAGAAGAGGAGGCTGAGGGGAGATCTTGTCATTCTCTACAACTACCTGAAAGGAGGTTGTAGAGAGGTGGGGCTGACCTCCCTGATAAAAAGTGATAGGATGAGAGAAAATGGATTCAAGTTATGTCAGGGGAGGTTTAGATTGGATATTAGGAAACATTTTTTTCACTGAAAGAGTTATTAAACATTGGAATAGGCTGCCCAGGGAGGTGGTGGATTCGCCATCCCTGGAGGTGTTTGAAAAAAGGGTAGATGTGGTACTTAGGGACATGGTTTAGAGGTGGTTTTGTCAGGGCAGGTTGATGGTTGGACTTGATGATCTCAAAGGTCCCTTCCAACCTCAGCAATTCTATGATTCTCTGATTCTATGTCTGACACTGCCAGGCAGAGAGGCTGTGGCTGATATGATCTGGGTCATGTCTGCAGGGTTTATTGACTTGGGCAAGAGGGACAGAGTCTCCTTCATCCTGTGACTTGCAGGACCTGGACTTCTGATAGCCACATATATGATGAGGAGTCAGGACGGATCCTGGTGCAAGGCTGCATTTGGCTGAATGGGGCCGTGTATTTTGTTTAAAGGTTTTGTTAATAGATTTAGTGCTTCTGAAGGGTGATGCTTTGAAAGGAGTCCTGTGCAGGCATCTCTCTTCAGATGCTCAAATACAAGCATGGCAAAGAAAAGTGTGTATTTCCCTAGCAGAAGGAGGGCTGCTCCATGGACATAACTGCACATGACCACCAGTTGCATTGGCCTCTGTTCTAGCAGAAAGCAAAATACTATGCTGATAACTCTGTTTATTCTGCTAAGTACTTTTGTCCCCTAAAGAGAGGCATGACAATACAGCAAATGTCTGGTACTATTTTCTCTTACGACCTTCTTAAATATTTTGGGCCGGTTAGTTTTGTTGATCTTTCTTAACTTATGTGGGTTACCTGCAGATCCTGGGTTTCTGGAGAAAGATGCGTTGGATAACGTTGCATTCCTTCTTGTCCCCAACGTCCTGAGACTCCTTCCTACCTCCCAAACCAACCCTGCTGGCTTTGGGTTTTGACTTGCATTATTATTGCTCTCTTCTTTCCAGCAGCCCCTCTGCTAAAGCCAAACCTCATCTTGTTGAGCTTGGCTCCTTGGCAAATCTGAATCTTGCAAATTTGTCCAGGTTCAGAAGAAAAACAAACATTTGAGGATGTATAATTGAATTGAAAGCCAAAAGGAAACACAGCATTTCAATTTGGATAATTAATAGATTTTTTTTTTTTATAGGAAACAGCACTGATTTTTTGTTGATATTTAGTAATAAGTGATGTCTCTGAAAGGCTTCTTTTGAAATATAATTTTAACTGAATTTGAAGCAAAAGGCATTTCAAGATGAGGAAAACTGAACTGCTAGGCTCAGAAATATTGCAGCTAGACATTTTGATTTTGCAGAATTAAAACATTTCAGTGTGAAGAGCCTTCAACGTGAGGGTGTCAGGAGTGATTTGAGAAGTATTTTGATGTTACTGAATCTGCGTTTCTCCCTGCTTTTATATACATAGTATGTGTGTATGGTAGTGGAACGTTTTCTACCTGCTTCCACAGTAAATGAGTAGGTAGCACAGTACTTTGGTGTAGAATTTAAACAGACAAACCGGCAAGTTATTTAATCTCTGAATACTTGTGCCTGCCAGCAAAAGAGTAATTTTTCACTTGCCCAGCTCAGCCTTTGGCCAAGCCAAGAACTGAAGCTGGGTCTTCCGAGTCCTTGTCCCGTGTCCCATGACAAGATCCCTGTCTTTTCTCTTTGTTTGCAGTTCGTGATTAATCGCCCAAGTCTCCTGATATTATTTCTGTTCTGCTCCCTGACTGTATGATTTGAAACTTTATAAACAGGCCATAGCAAATGCATGTGACATACAAAAATATGGGTATTCATCAAAGTAGCACAGCTGCTTCTGAAACAATGGTGCTAAGGAAGCCCATTCATACTAATTACAGCAGCATAAAGAATTGTGTCGCTAAATTTGCTGGCAAGGCCAAGAAATGTTTTGGCTTGACCTGAAACAGTCTCTTTTGGGGAAGAAGTTTTTGGCAAGTTGAAACATTTTAGTTTCACTCTAGAAGAAGCATTTTGTTTTGAAGCTAAGGATTTGCTTTAAGTAGAAATTAACGATTAGAAGATGGAAACATTTCTTTTTAAGTTGGAGGTTTTTTTTTATTTTTACAGAAAAAAAAAAGTCTTGCCACTAACTGTTTGATAACAAGGAATAAGGGGGTGACCTGTTTTATAGGGCTGGAATGGTATTTTTCGCAACCTCTTCTTCCAAATCTGAACACTTCAGCTCCTGAAGGATTGCCTGACCCTTCTGCAAGTGCCAAGAAAAAACACCTCACTTGGGGGTCTGAAGCTTGAGGTCCGTGTGACTTGTCACTGCTCTGCTTTGCTTCTATCCTGACGTGCTGAGCAGGTAACCCTGGTGAAGCCTGGTAGGTCCCCGCGTGGTACTACTTGCTGAGGGGAGAGAACGGGGGAAATTCTTCTCCTAAATGTTGCTGAGCCCAAAAAGAACAAGGTGTAATTACACCCCGCGTAGTGATATTTCCATGCGCTCCTGTGATGGCACTCCAACCACACAATAGTATTTTCCTTTCTGAAAATAGCATGCTGATTTAGTAAAATCCTTCAATGTTTAGAAAGTCTGGAAATGCATAATTAAGGTATCCAGCCAATTCCCTCTTTTGCCTTGTAATTATTGTTTGTTCGTTATCACCCCGAATGACTTCCACCACCCACTCAAGCTTAACTTTGCCCCACAAATCTGTCAAAATAGAGACACATATCAACATTGCAAATTGCTATTACGACAGAGGGAACAAACTTCCTTTTTCTCTCAGATGGATCAATTTTCAACATAATTTCACAATCGTGCAGTAGGTAGAATGATTTCCTGCTGCACAATCTCTGCCTGCCTTTCTCTTCAAAATCTTATTTGCTCAGACCTCCAAGTTCATTGTTGTGTCTCAGGTACCTAAAACAGCCCCAAAGAACTGTTGCAATTCATAACATCCACCATCAAAGAATCATAGAATGGTTTAGGTTGGAAGAGACCTTGAAGATCATCTAGTTCCAACCCCCCTGCCATAGGCAGGGACACCTCCCGCTAGACCAGGTTGCTCAAAGCCCCATCCAACCTGGCCTTGAACACCTCCAGGGATGGAGCATCCACAACTTCTCTGGGCAACCTGTCCCAGTGCCTTACCACCCTCAGAGTGAAAAATTTCTTCCTAATATCTAATCTAAATCTACCTCTTCCAGTTTGAAGCCATTCCATCATATCAGTAAAGACCGTTCCCAAAGCTGCTTAGGAGCTGGGGCAGTAAAAGGATAACAGCCTCACTCCAGGCACCTGAATTTAGGTGGAAAAGCAAAACGTTTCCAGCCCACAGCAACTTTGCTGACTTCACCAGGAGCTGCTTTGTTTATACAGTATGGGGGCTCACTGTAGTCCACGTGAGTCGATGGGAAAACTGCATTTCATGTTGTTTCAGTCCCTGCTTTTGTTAAGCAGCCATTTGGATGACATATGGAAATTAATGTTATATTTAGGTATGTTCCTGTATGTCCATGAAGACAGTTACAAAACTATTTTTAACTCTAATACTTGTACTAATCCTCCTAAAACTCACCAAGGGGCACTAACTCTTCTCCAGCAGCAGAGGAAAACTCAGTCAGGTCTTTAGGGGGATATTTCTCGATAGGAAGACATTTGCCAGAATAACCGCTTCAGTTTTCTCTGGTTCTCCTCTTATCTCAAGTTGCTCTGCCCTTCTTGCCAGCATCCTGCCGATTCCTTTGGCATGCGGTACCCACAACCTTGCTGAAGCAAGTCCCAGGACTTGGCAAATGCCTTGAGCTGCTCATGGCTCTGGCAAGCACCAGCAGATGTGTTGCAGATCTGTTCCAACACACATCTGTGTGGGGCTGTCCCTGTAGCGGCTGTGTCAAAATCTGGGATGCTGCTGCTTGTGCATGCCCTGCATGTTCCTCCAGGTGTTTGTTACCAGTTCCTGGGCTGCACGTACCTACCCACCACCCAAAGGCTGCATCAGCTAACCAGCAGCACCTTTTCTCTCTTTTAAGAAAGACTTTATTCCAAGCCTTTATGGCACAGAGAAGTCTAAAGACTGGGTTAACAGCTGACATTGTGGATGGGCCATCCAAGTTGCCAGTGGAGATGCAAAAGCACCACTGAAAGCTCCGAGATTGATTTCTTCAGGAGCTTTGGCAGAGATGCCAGAGGCGATGTGCCAAGATCTCCTGGGGTGGCTCCTGTCTGGGGTATTACTGCAGATTCCTGTTCAAGAAACCCTTGTTCTGACCTGCTGGAGTATTTTGCATGCTGCAGGATGTCTGCAGAAAGATCTGTACCATGCTTCAGGCACGGCCTCCCCCGAGGGCCGGCATGTCACAATAATGTAATTTCTCATCTTGATCCAGCTGGTGGGTGGGTAGGGAAGGAGCTCTCTGCTCCCCATGCAGCTCCATTCAGCAAGAGTCTTTCTGCTGGGATGCCATCCCTGCTCAGGCTCAGATAATCCAGGGGAAGGACCTCTATTTTTGGCGTTCTGTCTGGGCTTTTTTTTTTTTTTTTCCCCTCTTGGCATCTTCTGCCACCCCAAATCATCTCTAGGCCTCCCTTGAGAAGCTGCTCTACCCGTGATGGGATGTAGTATGTTGGTCGCATGCTTAAAGCAGCCACTGCAGCCCAGCCCTGGGGTGCACGGACCTACATCCATCGTCTGTGGACTTCTGGAGGGGAGCACGTCCCATGGGTCAGACGGATTTCTCCAGGACAAAGGAGCGAGATTGCCTCATCTCCTGGGTGAGGACACTTCCTTGGTGGCATGCACTCAGAGACATGCGTGCCTCTTTCTGCGGCTGTGCTGTGGGCAGCTCTGCTGGCCAGCGTGCGATGATTATTACCTTGCACTTCTGCACTGCAGTGTAGTGATGACTGCAATTTATCAGGCTATTCCCTGGTGGACTGGATTTGACCTGAACGCTAGAGTGTCTCGGTGCTTCCAACCAGCTCCACTCACGTGGTGCCCATGCCGGCTTTCCTGGAAGGCAGGCTGATCTGGCGGGAACTGCCTGACACATCGCCATCAATGCGTAATAACCTTTATTTAAAAAAAAAAAAAAAAAAAGAAGAAAAAGAAAAAACAACCTTCTGCCCACGATCCCATGGTAACCCTAGCAATATGGGCATTAATGTCCAGAGAGCTTTCTCTGGGTTTAGATTATTTGTGGTTATCTGGATTTCAGATTGACACCATAAATATTCAAACTCTGAACCTGGCTGGATGCAGCCGCTGTTGACTTTTGTATGACCTAGCTGGAAACTTTAAATCAGCTGTCAACTTGACTTTCCAGGGAGTGAAATGCTCCAAATCCACTAGATAGCATCTCCTTGGTGTTTTATTACCTCCTGAGAACCTCACTTTGGTAGGGACCCAACTCCAGCCTCCTTTCAGAAAGCAGAGCTTTGTTAGCCTTGCAAAGTCATTAAACCTGCCATGTGGGAATAGGGGTGTCCTACCTTGTGGCAACACACAGGGCTTATTATATAAAACGCACATGATTAATATACAAGCGAAACGAGTCCAGATGCAAGCCTAGCATCGGGTTATTAATAGGCTAACATAGATCTCTATCAATGGTGCTCTCTGTTCGCTAGATCACACTCTATGCTGCATTTTGGGTGGTTTCTTTTTTAAAAAGCGTTCCTTTGTCTTTTGAAATAAATATGTCGGGCTTTTCTGCAGGTACTGAATACGTTTTGCTCCCGATGCACAGTGTGCTGTCGTTCTGGTCAACAGCCCAGGGCTGGTTTGTAAAGTGCTGAGCAAGTCAGAAGTGAAACACTGTGAGCAGCCGTGAGGACGGTTAGGGCCAGTGGTGCCATGCCAGCGACCGCAGATTGTTACGCCGGCGCAAGGCGCTCTCTTGCCCAGTGGCTGAGAGCAGAGCAGCCCTGCAACACCAGGTTCGTCATAGCAAGGGGTGTGTTGAGAGCCACTGTCAGCTTAATGGATGTCACAGCAGCCACAATGTCAATAAAGGTTACGGCCTTTGCCAAAGAGAGAGACCCAAACAGCATTTAAGTAATTGCGTGGTGGTGGTGGTGGGAGCAGCAAGGACGTGTCTGGCTGCTTGATGTGTGCATCCTTCTCTGAAGAGCTGGACAGTGCATCCAGAGATGATGCTCTGAAAAGTCAGAGAGGTAAAAAAGTTGGGGCCAGATGTTTTCCTGGAGTAGACCTGTTGAGAAGGGGACCTGCAGTGTGGCTGGAGTCAAGACCTCCAATCCTTCATAGCTCCATGGGAGATACGGGAGAGCTCTTTGCCTCAGTCACCTTTGCCCACATTTCCAACGATGTTGCTGAATTCAATTGCCCACCTTGGAGGCTGGTCTGGTTTTGCAGCAGTGTGGGACACTCAAATACCGACAGTCACGTGGCGTGGAGTGGTCTCAGATCCACTCAAAGTTGCTGAAGTGGACCAAGGTATGAGCTGGTTTTGAAAATGCAGGGGCTGGCAAGTCCGGGCTGACACCTTTTAAACTAATTGGTTTGATGGTCTAGTCCTCTAATGTAATGTTTTATTAGGTCCAGCAGATTTCTGTTCCAAATTCCCTGGGGAGCTCTCCAAAATAACTGTTCAATGAATAGCTTTTCCCTGCAGCTAAGTGAGAGGCGCTGGCAGTAGAGAGATTTTGGCAAACCAGCCTGACAAAGACTTGGAAAGGCTCGTAGTCCAACATTACAGGTTATCTCACACCTCCTCCACTCATCTGTCAAGTACTGAAAGCAAATCACAGACAAGTGGTTGGGTCTTCCAATGTCCAGGGAAGCCTGCTCTAGGTCTTCATTTCAACTCTGCCTGTTGTGAAGGTGCTTCTTTCTGCCATTCCTTTTCTTGACGCATTGAGATCCCTGTCTGCAGAAGCCCTCAGAGATGTGTGGTCTCCTGGAGACCATGCAGAGGGATTCGGAGGTTCTGTCGTGGCCGTAGGTGTCCTCTCATGCCTCCAGCCCACGTGGTGTCTTGTCCCCCAGCCTGCAGGCAGGCAGTGGGGTCTTGTAGCGATGTCTTCCTCCAAGCTCACTCTTGGTTATGAAGATGTCTGGATTCTGTAATACAGATTCTCATGCCTTGTGCTTTTAATATCATGTATGAGTTGCTATCTGCCGAGTAAGATTAATTGAATATGTAAAACAATAGGTGCTAAGAATTAATACAAGGCTTTGTAATACAAGATGACTTTTATTCTAGTTTGAATACTTCACACAGCAGCTATAAGTACATTAGTTTTATTGATCTATATTCATGGAATTATTTAAATGTACCCTCTGGTGCTGAGTGTCAGGGATTTTCCAATGCTTGCCACTATGCATTTTTCATTAGAGGCTAGCAAAGGCAAATCCAAACTTTGACTGCCCAGGCAAGATTAATTTCAGCTTGACAGTGAAAGCCAAACACAAGCAGAGAGTGTTTTGAGAGCTGACCACTAACCATGGTCTCACACCATGCACCTCGGAGCGGTTTCCTGGGCTCCCTCCTTTGGGCTCTCTTGCATCGTTAGCGTTCCAGTGCTGCCAGGGTCTGCTGGCTACCAAACAGCCTGGCTCTACCAAGGCTTTTCTTTTGCGTTTTGTTTTAAAGAATGAAAATGGATCTGTTCCTATATATAGCTGAAAGTCTTATATTAAAACCCTGTCTGTACTGTGCATGCTAAACCTGGCCTGATCTTTCAAGGTCAGATGTTTGGCAGGTGCCAACTGTCTGTAGCTGGTACAACGTTTCTTCCATCCAAATGTGACTGGATTGTCTTTTATTTAATCAGATTTTTTTTCCCAGTTTTGTCTAAAAATGCTTAATTCATTTTCTTGCCCTTCTCTAGTGGAGGATTAAAAAAAAAAAAAAAAAGGAAAAGCATAGGCTCATAGAATCATCAAGGTTGGAAGGGACCTTGAAGATCATCGAGTCCAACCATCAACCCAACACTGCCAAAACCACCATTAAACTGTCCCTGAGCACCATGTCTACCCATCTTTTAAATACCTCCAGGGATGGCGATTCTGTCACTTCCCTGGGCAGCCTGTTCCAGGCTTCTACTTCAGAGAAAAGACCAACCCCCACCTCTCCATAACATCCTTTCAGGTAGTTGTAGAGAGCGATAAGGTCTCCCCTTGGCCTCCTTTTCTCCAGACTAAACAACCCCAGTTCCCTCAGCTGCTTCTCATAAGACTTGTTCCCTAGACCCCTCAACCCTTCACCAGTTCACTGCTCTTCTTTGGACACGCTCCAGCACCTCAATGTCTTGCTTATAGCGAGGGGCCCCAAAACTGAACACGGTATTCAAGGTGGACCTCACCAGTGGTGAGTACAAGGGGGATGTTCTTAGGTTTTTCCTTTAATGGTGTTTGATTGTAGTCACTGGCCAAAGGAAACTGAACTTGTTTAGTTTACAGGGAATTTAGGATGAAAAGAATTAAACTTTCCAGAGAAAAATGAAATGTGATGGTTTTTAGTGTTTAGAAGTAAGGCAAGTGGCTCGGCAAGAAAGGCAGCTTTCCCACAGGTTTGTCTTGAGATCGGGTGAGGAATGGGAGCTGTTGTAAACCCCCTTTCCTGCACTGGCTTGCTTGTTAAAGTTATGGGGAGTCTCTGGTGTCTACTAAGAGGCTGAGCTCATACTGCAGGCTTTGCTCGAGGGAGGACACTAAGAAGGTGTCTGTCCTTTAGCTGACAGCCCAGTGAAACTAAAACTATCTGAGTTTTCTGTCTCTCCACTAAATTGGGTTAAAATTAGCTGACAGGTTCCAAAGTGATTGGAACACACAAGCCTACAGTGTAATTGCATAAGCCGCTTTCCTTGGAACCAAGCTGAAAAGCATCAGTATGTTTTACAGCGCTTATTATAACAATCATTTTGTGTCTAGCTCAATGTTCATGGTACAGTCTGAACATGGACTTCAGGAATGCTGGAGGGGTACGTAGCTGATGGGCCTTTTTGGGAGGACATATGTGGATGTGTGTGTGCTGCAGCAGAAAAGCCTTTGGGATTTGGGAGCCCGGCCCTGCAGAGATGCTCTTGTCAATCCTGCTGGTGCGGCTGCGCCTGTTGATACCTAAAGCCTCTTCTGACTCTGGCTTTGGTCCCTCTGTTGCATCCTTGAGGGTGGAGGAAGAAGCTATGAGGGGATGCTATCGCCTCTCTGCTGTGTTGTCACAGGGGCCACCAGTTCTCCATGGGAGGGTTATATCTCCAGCTCGTGTCCTTTCAGCATCAGGGAGGGAGGTCTCCTCTGGGCCCCAGAGGAAGTGCTGCATGGTTCCTTTGCCCCAGCTGAAGGTAGCTGCAACGCTGTCCCTGGAGAATGCTGTGCCTCTGGGGTCGAGCAGGGGCATGGTTGCCCCTAGCCTTGCTGTGCAGGCAGCCCTTGGGTATGGCTGCTCCCCCTGCAGCAAGTCCTGTGCTCCAGAGCAGGCTCAGAGCCACATAGGGCTCTATACGGTATGGGGAAATTGCCTCCAGTGGCTCCCACCACAGCTCTATGGGAACTCAGAGGAGGATCTGTGCTTTTATTTTTAAATTTATTTGTTTATTTTTTAATAAATGGAGGAGAGAGGCTGGAAAGTGGCCCTGGCATCACCTTTTCTGCATCACTCAGCATCCTCCTCCCAGCAGGGCTTGAGCATCACTTTCATCTCCTGCTTTGCCTCTCCTGGTCCATGGCCCTACTTGTGCCTTGTGCAGGGACAGCTGTCCCCAGACCCTGGGTTCCAGCACTCAGACTCTGCCTTGCGCTCGGAGGAGGCAGCTTTGGTAGCGGGTTCGTGAACTTTGCTATGTTTTATAGCCACTAGAGGGGGGTCAGAGACTGCTGGCTTGGGCTGCCTGCAGCCAGGCTGGCTGGGCTGGGGGCAGCACAGGGCAGCCCAGGCGGGGGGCCTCGGGCAGAGCCTGGCCTTTCCTTGCCCTCAGCATGTTTTCAGCATCTTTCCCAGCCTCAGGGACAATTCCTTTGGGAAGGTCAGTGCTGCGAGCTGGGATGTGCTGTCTGCACCTACTCTTCTTTCCACCTATGGGAATGAGGACACATGGACAAGGGAGCACTGGATTAGCAGGGATTTGAGCTGGGGAGTCCTTCTAGCCCACGGTGGATTTATCAGCTCAGTTCCAGAAACACTTTGTAACTTGGGAGCCAGCTGGTGTCACCCAAAGACAGCCATCTTGCTTGCACACAAGCCTGAAACCACCTGACTGTCAGGTCTTCTGGCTCTTGGGTGGAAACCCCCTTGCTTCGTGCCATACTCTTGCACATCCTAGCACGGAGCATGCCCTTTCATTCATGCGAGGTGTTCTGCAAAGTGACAGTGGGGAAAGGACTCTGCGTGTCCAGCCCAGGGCACGTGGCATTGGCCGTTAGCGAAGGGCAGGTGTGGAGATTTGCTGGGAAACATCAGGCCATTGGGATTGCTGGCGCTGGAGCAATTTCAGCTGGCCAGGTGCAAGTCTCCTTCTTGTCTCCTGAATTTCCTTTGCTAGCAAAGTGCACAGCATGATTTTGTGCCACGATGAGGAGAGATTTTCAGAACACTTTTATAGCTTAGTGTTTTCCCTCCTGGACCCCTATGTATGATTTTCGTATAGGGGGAGAAAGTGCTGGGTTTTCCATTTCTAGGTGCTGCTCTCCAAACTCTGAGCGATGTGAGCCGTAACACTTGATAACTTCTTACAGACACCTTGGCAAGACTCAGTAAACTTCTGAAGAGGGAGAAAAAGACAAAGAGAGTCTATGATTGCCCTTAGCAGAGCCTGGCACAGCATCGAGAGGGGGTTTTCTTCGCGGGAGCAACACACCTCTGCTGCCATTGCATGGTAGATGTTCCGGGTGATGCTGGAGCAGGATTCAAAAGCAGGTATCTGATGGCATCAAACCAATCCTTTAATGTCCTACACTTGTTGCTGAGAACACCCAGCCCCTAACACATCATGGGAATAGTCTGTTTTCTGTATCACTGGGAAGTGATGGGGACTGGTTGTGTTAATGGATGGGAAGGATTTGGCCTCCCTTGACACAGCTCTGGGATCATTTTAAGTGCAAGGCTGTGGATTATAAATTATACAGCATTTGTAATCAGGAAAACATCTGCTGGGTGCTCTTTCCAGTGGACAGGGCCAGGCGAAGGCTCCAGGACACGATGCGTAGGGGTTGCACCAATCGCCACCTGTCTTCTCCTATAATCGAGTTGATTTTTTATGATCTTGACATCAGCTTTCAAGGCGCATGATCTATGTGTTTATTTAGCTGTCTTTCCTGGCGTCCCTTAGTTTTGAACTCCTGTAAATCCTCCCACAGTTGGATTTCTGCACTTTTCAGAGATTACGTTTCCTGACAGTACATTTCTCCTTCCCCCTCACATTGGTGACAGCTCAGGCGAGGCTCCAGGGACCGAAGCATTCAAACCCGGCTCTGTAAAGCTGAGCTCTCTCACAGAGTGGGTCTAACTTTCCAGGGGCCAAGCAAGTGGTACTAGTGTAAGCAAGGAAGGGGCCCAAACATTCTGCTTTGTGGCTGGAGCTCTCCTCCAGGTCTGAAATCTGCTCCAGGCACTGTGTCATCCTCCAGGACTTGGTGGTTGGACCAGGAGGTGGTCTCCATGAGGGGACCTGCTCAGGTCTTGTCTTCATGCCAGGAAGGTGAGTGGAGTTGGTGTGGCCAGAACAGCAACTTTTTGTTAAAAAGCCCAAATTCTGGATGCTGGGGAGTGAGATATTTGCAGCTATGTTCGTTCGGGACCCAATGGTCCTTGCTCACTGTTGCTCTCCTCTCAATGGGAGTTAACCTATGCAAGGGTTTGCTGGGGATCCTGGCTCAAATGATTGCCAGAAGGGCACAGTTATAAATGCCCTTGTTTTTCACAAAACCATGTCTTCTTTTGTCCTATTCTTTTGGGGAAGTACAACTGGTGCCGAACTCCACCAGCTTCCAGAAGTGTACAGATGGACAAATGCCTGCATACTGCTAGGAAAGAATACGCAGCAGTCTTTTCTTTTTGTGCTTTTTCCTATCAGAAAAGCAGGGATTGTTGAGAAGAGCTACAGCCAAGAAACCCATCAACTCTACGGGATGCTTCCTACAACATTTAGCCTCTGACTCCAGCAGCTGGGGGTACATCTCCATGGAATAACTGTGCAAGTGGGAAGACTTGACGTAGGCTGATCTGGCTTTCCAGGTGGGGTTTGCAACCACCATCCCTTTCCCAGCTGGTCCTAGCACCCTTCACCTACTTCTTGTTCACTTCTGCTCCCTGTATTTTCTCATCCCCTTCACAGGGCTTTTCTGCCTGGCCCTCACCCCTCCTTCTGCAAGCCCTGGTCCCTCCTTTTCCTGCTCCGATACAGAGAAGAAGAGGAGACTGCCAGGATCCTAAGCTGTTCTGGCTTTGCCCCACGTAGTGAGTATGCCCCTTGATCCCTGCCTCTCTCCTCAGACTTCCCAGCCACAACTGATCCCTGAATTAATTTCTTTACAGCATTAGTGCCTCTAGAAGGAGTTTCTTGCTTGACCGTACGCTGAGGCCTTCCCCATCTCTTGGAGAGGATCCCTGACTCCAGCAGGTACCATGCCTGATATTTTTCCAAAGTCAACTCAGAGCAGCTCTGCTGCCTGTGACAATACTCAGAGGTGTCCTGATAAAATGTATTAAAAACTTAAGTGTATGTCAGGACTTAATTTTCCAGCTCTCTTATCAGGGCCTGGTGGTGCCCACTGTTTCACTCAGCTCGCAGTGGGGACGGTGCTGCCTCTCTCTCAGTGGTGCAGTTTTAAGAGTCCCGGAGGTACAAAGCTCCTGGTTAGGGTGCAGTTATCCATGGGGTTGTGCTAAAACCTTCTAGTTTTCACTCACTAAGGATCTGGCTGGGAAGCTGAATGTGTAGATAGGTGACAACTCACCTGTATCCATATGACAACCAAATAGGTTAGCTGTCCACCACTGCAGTGCTTAGGTGGAGGATGCTTTTGCTGCACCCTCGTGCTGTGACCTGGGGTCATGGCTGAGAAACCCCCAGACACCCCAAGGGAGGCAGAGAACATGGCCTAGCCGATGCCTCGGTGCCTGCTTCTCCCCAGCCTTCCCCACGTGGTCTTCTCTGCCAGGTTCTCTCAGCAGACCTTGTCCCGTTCAGTAGAGGGGCCGAGAGGAATTGATGACTTACCATGGGATGATTTACCCTTCTGCGTAACGAGATGTAAAAGGATCTCTTTCACACTAGGCTGGAGGCTTGCCTTTATGGGCATGTCAAAGCCTTGGCCTTGAATGGAAACCCGTCTCCTGCTAGCAGAAGATTGGATACACCTCATCATCACTTGTGCATATTTTTGCCTGCCAGGCAATTGCAGGAAAACAGATGAAGAAAGATTGATCTGTAGGTCTTAATTTTATGGGCTTGTGTGGAATCCACCTCCCATCAATTTACCAACGGCGGTTAGAAGAGCCAATGTCCTTATCATTCCCCTCATCGTGGCTGGGAATAATCTGCCAAATGAGCTATCCCTTTATAAGGGTGTTATCATGTAGAAGAGTGAAGCGGATTTGCACCTCTGATGGCTCTGTGGTTATTTATATTGCGTTAGTGCCTAGCTGAAGCCTGGGTCTTGTTATGTTGCTCCTCAGGAGAGAGGAGATCTCCCTCTGCAAAACTGCTCCAGGTGGGGCAGGGAATGGAAATGCCTTGGGAGCGAACAGGTTTCATGGTGGGGCAGATGTGGGGTCAGAGCACAGGGGTCTTTGCTTCTGGGTAGCTGCCAACTCCTCCATACCAGGCTGCTTCTCCACAGTCATGTATAGTTGGGGTCGCCTTTGCCCTTTTGGGGGTGCTTGAACTATGCAAAAGCTGTTCCTGTGATCTGCCTGCTTTCTATGTGTTCATTCCTTTTGAAAATGAGTTAGGTGGAGCTTGATCCCATGGTGAATTCCCTGTTGCCTGTCCCCTGTCTGGAGAGTGGTTCGGTGACCTGTGTGCTTGGTGCAGGGCTGGTGAGTCTTGCCTGGTCCAGCTCTCATGGGTAGCCTGCACCTTCTCATCCCGCAGCTTGGGAACTATCCTTGTCACCAAGAGCTGGTGTCACGGCTTCCTAGTGGTGTCACAGCCAGATTTTGCCCTCAAGGTCTCATCTTTGGAGGCAGTACCCATATTAGAAATACAATCCCTCTTTTGCCCCCCTGTTTTTTGGTGGTTTTTTTTAAAGTTTCACAGAAAACTAAGGCACAGAGAAATACAGCCCTTTGCCCAAGGTCACTTACCAGCTTCAGGGACTGGAGTAAGAAAGCTGTGATTTCCTGGCTTTGTGTCATGAGTGTGAACGGCTCCTTGCCCTGGTGACAGCGAGGGCTTTACAGTAAGGGGGGCGCAGAAAAAGCACCGTATTTCAACATGCTTCTTGCTCTGTCCCCAGGTGCATCCCCCAGGGTGAGAGTGAAGTCAAGAGGCTGCTGTGAAAGGGTTATAGCCGACCTCTGATCATAACCGATTAATGACAGCCCCAGGGAGTGAGAGCCCTTGAGCTGGCAGGAAGGAGGTGAGTACGGAAAAGCGGTGAAGTTTTAAATGCAGCAGCCGTAGTCCGATGTAAAGAAACAGCAGGGGAAACAGCCGTCCTCGGACCCATGACACCAGGGCAGAAATGGGGGGGATTTCTCCACTCTCCTCCAGTTTGGATGCAACCCTTCAATCATCAAAGTCCTCTCTGATCAGACTTGTTGCTCTGAATTTTCTGGTGATGGTTTAGGGTTTTTTTTATTTTGTTTGTTCAAATTAAGCAAAAAAAAAAAAAATTGCTGTATGGGTGAGTTAGTATTTAACTCCAAGCAGACGATAGTGACAGCGTGTGGCTGCTCCCCAGGAGGGTGAGGAGCACTGTTGTCAAACCAGGGAAACTGAGGCAGAGCATCAGGATGGGGTGAGCACAGCCAGGACCAGGAGGAGCCCCCCGCTTCTCCCCATGCCGCCATGCATCCAGCTTTGTGCTGGACTCAGCAGAAATCTTCCCTTAACATAATTAAAGGATGAGCAGAGACGGCTGCGAGAGGAGGCGGCTGTTTACGAGCGCGGAGGAGGGCATGCCGGGAAGATGCTCCATTCCCCTGCTCGAACGGCTGCACGGGAGCACGACCCCCGGGCGAGGATGTGCGCGGCGCTCGGATGCTCTCCAGCTCCGCTGCGAAGGGCTGAAAGCAAATTGGCTGTTAATGCAGACAGCGGCCAGCTTGACTCAACACTCCCGCGCTACAAGCGGGCTGCGGGATGGATGAGGAAACTGTGCTCCTTCCCTAACAGGTCCGAGCCCGCTTGTTAGACCTGGTCAATAGTTTGCTGTCAAAAGCAATTCTCTGTCAAATAGGCATTGTTTTTTTTTTCTTTCCTGCCAGAGCAGAATTTTTCTCGGAACATGTCAATTTTCAGCCAAATTTTTTGCTTTTGGTGCTTTCTTCTTTTTTGTTTTTTCTCTTGCTTGCTTTAAAAAATAGCAGCACTGAAAACAACATGGTTGTCAGCTACTAAAGTCTGAATCTGAGGGCTTAAGTCAGCACGGTCTCCAAGTGTATTTTTTTATTTTATGTCAAAAAAAGAAAAAAAGTGGAATGGAAGAATGTTTTTAAGAACTGATTGTCATGGGGGAATAACTTGTGTTAAAGTATTCAGGAAAATTTCTGGAGGCTTGGTGCTCGTACATCCCTTTACTGGTCTGTAGTTGTGAGTCTTGGAGTCGTTCAGAAGGAGCAGAGTGCTTGGGGGCAGGGAAGGCGGCAGTCCAGCTCTGGTGGCATCCAGAGGTCCCTGCTGGTGTGTACCTGTGTGGGTTTATGCTTGTGTTATGGGGTCTGCTGTGACTTCCTTCGTGGTTCAGCTCAATTGGCAATGTTTCCCTTCAACATTAAACACAATAGCTCCTCAGTATAATGGAAAATGGGCTGTCTAGAGGAATGCTGCCCGCTTAGGAGAACGTTGGGTGCTCTGTCCCACAGGGCTTGGAACAGCCAGCGTGGCTGGTGCAGGTGATGGGGACACAGCAGCTGTCCCACCCTGGAGGAAGCACAGGGACAATCTTTTCATCCTGCCCTGGTCCATTGGGTGTCCACCTGGTTCTGCGTGAACATCCATGGTCTCTGGCAGCACCATAGTTTCAGGTGTTGACACCCTTGCTGGGAGCCATGCGTGGATGTAGCTAAGACCCCTGCAAGGGGGACCGCACCAGGACCCAGAGACTGGTGGGTGCCATTTCTCGTGAGGATGCATGGAGGCAGGGGAGAGCTGGTGAGCACCAGCTGGAGAGGCCCTGTGGCCCCAGGTCCCATACGCGTTGGCTTGGCAGGGCTTTTGGGTGTCGCCAGAGTTAATGCAGGGAGCGTGTGTGCCTCTCTTGTGTGTGTTTATGCATGCAAAGAAGTGCCTGCTGGGGAAGGAGTGGAAGGCTTGTGATTTATCATTGCTCTGTAATGGGTGCCTTGCTTCTAGTGAAAGAGGTCAACCTCCCTCAGAGATACCAAACCCCCTCCTTATTAACGTCCTGTTACAGCTAATGGCTTGGGGTAGGGCAAGCAGGTCTTACAAGGAAGGCATTAAAGAGCAGCACTACTTGGATGGGAAGCCAAAGAATTTACAGCAATATTTACACAGAGGCTCTACCCAGAGATAAGGAGGTACACAGTCAGCTCAGCAGATAAGCAGAGCTGTGGGACGAGGCGGAGCGGGCACCGTTGGTTGTGCATCTTGAAGTTCAACAGGATTGAAAGCCAGAGCTGTGTGGTGTGGGAGAGGGGGATGCGATTGGGACCACATGTACCAGCTGGGACTCAGTGTCTGGGAGGGACAGACGTGTTAGTTCAGTGTTTTGCAGTGAGAAATGGGACCAGGAGCACTCCCTCACACTCCTAGACCTGAACCCCAAACCTTAGTTTGAAGGTATAGATTAACACAAGTTAATGAATGCCAATTGCTTGTCCTAGTGAAGACGTGGAGATCCTGCCCAGGTTAACGTCCCTGGCAACCATCTGTTCTGTCCATCATATGCTTTGTGAGCTGCAGGTTGACAGTTGTTTCTCCATCGGGTCCTGCTAGTGCATCCCAGCTCCACCTTCAAGAACCCTGCCTTGACCCCACCTGGCTGTGTCCTGGAGGAGCACCAAGGACCCACCTCACAGGCAAAAGGAAAAAGGCAAACCTCCGCATCTTGTTTGAGGTGAAATATAATTCCTTAACAAGCGTGTGTCCCAGAATACAGGTTGTGCAAGATCACCCAGGCTGGGGAGCAAGCCAGAAACTTCATCTCTTTCCTGTCCAGCTGACGTTGTGGTCAGGTCTCACCTCCCTAATGCTTTTGCTCCAGGTTCACTTTTTGACACACTTTCCCCGTTTTCTGACAGACCTGCAGTGCATCTGCACTTGATTGTCTCTCTCCTGTGCATGCTGAAGATCTCCCAGACCATTCTCTGCCTCCTCCATCCACTTCTTGCCAAACAGGCCAAAATCTCACACCTACCTGCCTCGTCCAGCAAAATCTCCTGATCCAAAACTTGCTGAAGGCAAAAGGAGTTGCCTTTGTTTTTTTCTCATTGGCAGCACTGGGCTTTGGATCTAGCCATGTCTGCGGTAGCGAAACCAAATTACCCCTGTGCAGCAATCCATAACGAGACAGCCCAGTCTGCTCCGTGCCCCCTTCCTGCATCAACCAGAAACCTCCCTGTGCCTCCCGTCTCACTCCTGGCTTCTTTTTATGTGCTCTAATCACCCACGGCCACCACCTCATCCTGCGCTAGACCACATCTCCACTTCACCGACCTCCCCAGCCCCTAATAGCACTCGGCCACCGATCTCCGAGCACTCCATCCATCATTTGACTAGCACATTATTTATTTACCATGGGGGAGAGGAGGGAGTTGAGTTGTCTGGAGAATGTATTAAATTTTCATTTGTTCTCATTGATTCCTGAAAGGAAATTGCTGAGTTATGCCATCAGGGTGGACTAGTTACGATATGGAGAGTATCTACTAGAGCGGGGCACTGGATGGGAAATAAGGACAGAGTTAAGGTTATTTTGAATACTAAATTAAAATCACAGTGACCCTTTAGCTAAGCAACCTCATGAAACGTATCTGAGCATGTTTTCTCTGCTTCCCTTAGTCTCTGCTATAGCTGGTTGCCCAGGCTCTTGCTGGTTTCTTTTGCCATATGGGACACGTGTGGTATTGCTTCCTTCTGGCTGTTGGGTGAGTAGCTCTCACTCGCAGGTTTCTCGCCCGACTCTGAAGTGCTGTGCATGTGTGTAGGAGTGGCCGCTGGCTAGGGCTTGTCCCCCGTCTGCAGGAGCTGCTCAGCCTCTTCCAGCTCATCCTGTTCAGTTTGGAGTCCGTTGCCTTAAGTATTTCTTCTCCAGACATGTCTGGGTTCTCTCCCCCTGAATTTCAGCTGTGCTAGTTAGCACATTATTTATGGCAATTTTTCCTATTTTTTTTTTTTGGTATGTACTAATATAAGTTGCACAAAAATACTGACTTTTGGATAGGATTCCTTGTCATCTAAAAGCTGCTCATTTTCCTTCCCCAGCCAGAACTGGCCTCCCAGCCAACAGGAATGATTACGATTCAGGTTGTCCATGCTTTGAAGCCCACCAAGGATTGGCTTGGAGTCTTATCTGAGGACTGGCTCACATAACTTGGTTAGGAAACCGGTCTAAGATGAAGTAAAGCTAGAAATGTTGTCTAATCCTGATCGGACACAAGGGTTGACCTTACCCGCTTTCATAGCGTGTCTTTGGTGGAAATGGTGCAACCTTCTCATGTGAACAAGACGGCAAAGCAATTGTCCATGAGGAAAGGTCTTGTGGCTGGGATTATTGAGGAGACACAGTTTTCTAGGTTAAAATGGAAACATGTGTCTCGTGATGCCTGAGGACTGTAAGCTGGGGAAAGTCCCAATGTCTCTGAAGAGGTCACCTCCATCTCTGGCCCTTCCGACCCTAGTGGCTGCCTGCTGGCACAGTGAGTCCTGAATTCAGGGAAACACAGGGTAGAAGTGGGGTGTTTGTACTGGGGTTTTATTTTTGCAGTCTGGAGGATAATCAGGGGTCCTCGAGTTTCTGTGGGAGTTGAAAGAAAGGACAGAGCAAACTGGCACTGTTCCCAGTCCAAAATGTTTTCACTAATTGCATGCAACCTTCCTTACAAGACAGAGAGACTGCAAATACCACCGGCAGTTTAATTACCACTGCTGGTTCACATTGATCTTATTTATGCTGCTCCCAGTGCTGTGTGTGTGCAGAGTGTGTGTGTGCAAGGTAGGAGCAGGTTGCGTAGGGAAACGTGCATCGCTGGAGGCGGGGGAACCGAGGAGTCTGTGTGCATTTATTTGGGGGTGTGGGGTCTTTTCCAAAGAGCCCTGGCATACCGGACAGCCGTGCCCCCAGTGCCCGTTGGTGGTGTGGATGGGAAAGGGACCATGTGAAGGTGAACACGAGTGGAGGGGACATGCGTCAGGGTGAGACCGGTTGGATTCCCAGGCCCGTTTCCCAGAACCTGCTTGGCTTAGTCACTGCTCTGGCTTAACTCTGAGCCCCAGCGGTGGATTGCTTCCCCTTTGCTAACCTTCTCCTCCTCAAACGCAATGCGTTTCCTCCCCATCCCGAAGGGGGGGAGAAAGCGGCATGGGAGGAATCCGACATGAGCAGGCTGATGGCTGCCGTCCCAGTGCAGGCTCAGCAAATGGGGCTCGTGATGGATGAATGTGCAGGGCAAGAAGTAATAAAATGGGCCCCAGTCATGTAATCTTCCATTAAAATGAAATGCATACCAGAAATGAGGCATTTCTGCAGCTTGTACCATCTCCCACGGAAGATCATGAATAAAAGAGGCAAGTGTACTGTTGACAGATGCCGGCATGCATAAAGGACAGTTCCTATAAAGGCAAAGCCCCGGCTAACAGATGGACTAAAGATGTGAGATGCAGGAAGATTTACCAGTCTAAATAATTCAAGGGAATGTCGTATGGGGAGGCAGTGCTGGAGAGGGGAGCCGGCAGAAGGTACAGATGGAAAGGCAGGCCAGGCCTTTCCCACAAACCCATTAAGAACGTCGCTTGTCTGAGTGACAGTATGTCGCACAAGGCACCGGCAGAGATGGGTGGATTTGCCTCTAGCACTCCTTCTGCAAGGTCAGGAGAAGAGGTAATCGCAAAGGTTGCAACTTTTCGAGGGCATGCTTTGCCTCCTGCAAGGCTGCTTTCTCCAGCCTTCCTCCTCTCCCCCTTCTTCCTCGCTGTCCTTTTGCCTGCTGCTGGGGAAAACAGGAGCCTGGAGGTCATGCTGAAGCCATGAGTGGAGGGTGGAGGTGGCAAAGGCATTCAGTGCTTCTGTTGCTCTTTTCTGCCGTGCTCAGGTTCCTTGGTGGTCCTTTGGACTTTGAAGGTGCCTGGGAACTGGTGCTGGGTGCCCTGTGCCCGTGCTGTGGGGCACCTTTAACCCTGGCTGTCTGCAGGAGGGTCCGCAGGGCCAAGTGCAAGGGGAGGCTCGGCACAGCTCTGAAAGATGGGTGCATTTGTGAAGGCAAAGGGGCACCGGGTGCTGTGCAGGAGGGAAAGGGCTGCAGCAAGAGGAGCAGCTGGCATGGCAAGCAGAAGGGATGCTGGAGTTGTGTTTGGGAGGGTAACGGCACCCCAAAGAGGTGATGGGGAGCTGCAGCGTGCGACACGACTCCTTCGGACCTTAATGCCTGAACACAGTCCCTCGTGGACCGGGTGACCTTGCTGGTGCCCTCTGGTGTGTTTGCGGAGATGGGCTGCTGGGGTGCATGGGGCAGGTTGGAGCTGCAGGAACGCTGCACGTCCAGCTCTTACAGCTGGGAAGTAGGAGCATTGGCTCATCTGCAGAGCGTGGGTCTCCCCGGTGTGACCCTACCTGCCTGTGAGTGCAGAAAGTTGAGGGGTTGATGTTTCGCACTGAGAAGAAGGCTGCCTTGGCTGTCCCCTCCTGGAGGCTCAGGTCCTCCCTATGCAGGCATCAGTCCATGGGCTCAAACACTGGTGGGGCACTTGGTGGCCTTGTGGAGCTTGGTGAGGTGACGTGGCTTCTGTGTGCAAACAGAGGTATTACCGTGCCTCAATGCCAGGGTGATGGAAGCTGGAAAAATTGTGTGAATCTCCCTGGCCATCAAGATGATGGCTGAGAAGGGCTGGCCGAGGTGTTGCAGCATGTTGGGAGGGTCTTGGCAGCACAGGGTGCAGGGCATGAGCTGATGTAGGAAAGCGGCAGAGGGGATGGGGCATCGTGGTGGCTGAGCACAGGGCTGCTCATCATCTCTGGGGGTGCCCAAGCCCCCTTTCCTCCTGCCCCTTGGGGATCCGAGGGTTGGCTTGGTGAATGTGAGACATTTTGGGAGCAGAGGGAAGATAAAGGGCAAGATGCAGAGGGTTAGATAGAAGTCAGTGGCAGCTGCTTGGCAGAGATTGTGCGCGCTCTCCGCTTGGAGAGGACGCCTTCCCCGGGCTCGTCAGCCGTCTGCAGCACGGCGATTAATCATTGGTGTCAGAATCCCTAATCCTATTCAATGGAAAACAAACAGCGCGGCATCCAGCCCTGTGCTGAGCCCAAGCAATTAGCATGTTTACATGGACTGGGGAAGCTCAACAAAGAGTGGCCAACGGGGGCCACGGGAAATGAACCCATGTCAGCCCCTGATGTTCGAAGTGCCCTGGGATCCCTGGGCTCTGACCCAGGCCCAAGCTTGAAACGTGGCTTGAAGCAGTTGAACGTGGCTACTTGCTACCAAAAAAAAAGATTTTTCTTGATTGGGACTGAGGGGTGTGCAGGTGTGGGCAGCCGCTGAAGTGGGGGGCCATGTCTGATAGGGATGGTCAGCTGGCAAAACAGAGGTCTGGAGGGGATGAGGGGTTTGTTCCTGGTTTGGCTTTGAATCAGTAGCAAAAGTAGCAGCCAAAGCCTTTTTTATTCCAGCAAACTCAGCCCTGCCCCCAGCCCCTTGTCCTCATTCCTCCTGCCCCTCTGTGGCCTCTACCGCTGGAGCTGCATCTCTCTGGCTGAAATTAGTGTGACGTTTTGTTCTTTGGGTGAGTGCTGAGCTCTGCTGGGGTCAGCCCACCGAAGGGCAGGCTGGGGCTGCGTAGGACCAGCACCCCTGGTGCGCAAGGGCTGTCCCTGGGGAGCTCAGGCCCCTCGTGTAGACATCAAGGAGGTTTGGGAGGTGGGTTACAAGGAGAGATGCAGGACTAAAGAGATGCGTGTCTGTCCCCTGTGCGTGTCCCCAGTGGCTTGCAGCAGCTACCTCAGATGAAACTGTCTCCCAGAACCAAGAGCAACCCAATGCTTCTTCAGAGGTGACGGTGATGATCTGCCAAAGAAAAGGCCCTCTGAGCGCGTCTGTGATTTCTGCTCATAATCCACATACCTGAACCAGCTCTACACCAGCTAGCCCAGTGCCTCCGCAGGACTTGTCCAGGTGAGCTAAGAAAGTCGCTGTGATGGTGCTTGTGCTGCCACGGGACCCTGCAGCCACACAATGGGGTCTGTATGGACCCTGCAAACTACAGCCGGCGTGGGCTGTGCTGCCGCAGCATCTCAGCCCCATGCAGGGACCCCTGCCCTGGGCAGCCCTCCCTCTCCTGGGCTTCCAACTGCCCTCGTCCTCTGGCAGTCCTATTTTTTACATTGCAGAGTGCGCAGTTTCTTTGGACAACCTACACCCACGCTATCCCCCATCCCAGGATCAATCCCAGGGCTGGGCGAGCTGCATTTGGGGTGAAGTTTGAGACACTCTGGGATGCACATTGGGGCATCCCCTGTGTGGTTTATCCAGCAGAGAGTCAGAGACCCCCTCTTCCCCGCCCATCTCCCTGGGGAAGACATTCAGACCTTGCTAAGGGGCCGTGGGGAGACCCAGGGGTCCTGTAGCACCACTGACCACATGGGTCTGCCTGGGGGGTATGAAGGGCAGGTTAGTCCCATGTTGCATTCAGCAAGCACTGGGGTAAGCCACAGAGCAGAGAGAAGTGTGAGAGAGGATTCTTTTAACCGTGTTCTGCAAACATAATTTCAAACAGAGAGCAAACAGCAAAGCAAGGGGAGTGAGCCATAAGCTACATTTCTGTAGGACCTACCAGAGGCCAGGTGATGGTTTAGGTATACTGGCAATGGGAAAAACAGTTTATGTTGAAGCTGCAAGTGTCCTGTGGAGCTTCTGGGCTTGGAAGGGTGTGAGTGAGACAGCCCTCACAAGTACTCGATCCCTCTTGAAATGAAGGGGCTTTCCTGGGTATGCAGCTTTGTTGCTTCCCTCCCAGAAATACATCTGATTTTGGGGGGTGGAAAAAGAGGATTGATTCAAATAAAAATGTATTTGTATGAGAAAAATTATTTCCTTCCATGAGAAAACACATAGTTTGAGGCAAATTTATGGCTTTGGCCTGGTCATTAATATCTGGTTGTCAAAAAGTATTGGTTTGAACAAAAATATGTTGTAATAAAAATGCATTGTTTTGAAGAAATTTATTGTCCCCATGAAAACCTATTCAATTCAGAAAGATATGTTGATTTCAATGAAAATCTATTTGTTTTAAGAGACACAGAGAGAGAGAGAAGTTGTACTCGGCTGAGAACCAGGGGCTTCTCTCTGTACAATTCACCCTGCAATCCTGCAGTAATTAGGATGGGGAAACCTAGAAAATCAACAAGCAGACAGTGAAGGAAGCCTGTAGGTCCTGCCTGCCCAGGGCTCTTGCCCAGGCCTAATGATCATCCTCACAGCTGGAGAAACGTGCCTCAGCTCCCCGAGGGTGACGAGGGGGATGTGGTTGTCTCTGTTTCTTATGGACTGGATGGCTTCTCCCACAAACGGCTCTTTTCACCCTGCAAACCTTGCGCTCGTTCACCCGGTTTACATCCCAGGAGGTGGGTGCTCGTGTGAACCCACCTCCAGCTGCTACGTAAAGGTGCAAATCTTGTAGGTGACCTGAGGGGAGTGCAAGACACTCATCTCCCTCTTCATCTCTCTAGCCAGGTCAAACCTGAGCAGCGAGTATGTGTGTTGATGAGTACCTGAAGGTGAAACAGATGTGTCCATACTGCTACGCATAATATTTCTGCTTTGGTGTGGTGGATCAAGGAAAGGGCCCCTTTTAGCAAAGGAGAGCTGCATGGCTTTGCGGTTCTCCCAGCCCTGCTCTGGTATTGGCTTGAGATGTGGCTGAGGTTTGCTATCCTGTCTAAGCCTCTTTCCCCACCAGTGGGGACCGGATGAAATTCACTCTGAGCTTGCAAGCTGTAATGCCGCCTGAGCTGGGATTATGAGAGGAGCCACCGCGGTATCACCTGAAATCCACCTCCCGGTGCCTCCCGTTTAAAACAATCAGCACATGTTTGCAGTGGGCTTTTTCTTTCATTATACTCCAACTCTGCTATTTAATCAGTTTCTTCCTTCCTCTGTTTGCACAAGGTATCGCTAGCCCATATTAAAGGGGGGGAAGGGAAGGTACAAGATAAAAAAAAATAAAATAAAAAAAAATTCGCCTACCCAAGAAATGTCACTGCCGCAGTGTTATCCCCTCCCTGCCAACACACGCTCGGGTTCTGGTGTCAATGGAAAGGTTGCCTCTGATTAATATTAATAAAGAATTAGAGCTGTGTTTGTCATGATCACCTCGTTTGGTATTGCTCTGTGTGGCAGGGGAAAGCAGAGGAAGGAAGGGAAGAGGTCTGCATGACATTCATTAATCATTTCATCAGGAAGGAGTTCAAAGCAAAGCCCTGCCTTAACAAGGGCTGCAGACAGGGATGAGGCCATGTTTATTCAGATGTTCCTCTTTACGTCTCTGACCTCCCGCCTGGTCAGCTGGGGTGGGCCTCCAAAACTAAGATGCTCTTCTAGGATCTAGGGCATTCTATCCCCAAATGTGGGCTGTCTTGGTCTTGGCTAGGTCAAAGTGATGTCTTAGGAAAGCCTGACGTAAGTCCACCCCTGGTATCTATGTATTAGTTAAAAAATTACTCTGGATCATTGAATAGCATCTTTGGTTACCCTTTGAGTCAAGAAGCTTAAGAAACAGTGATGAGACCATCCTTTGAGAAGCTGTGTTTTTCTCAGGGAGTAACCCTTCTTCTGCATGCTAGGATGAAGAAATCCTCAGGTCAGGGACTTCTGCTTGGTCTGTAGGGGGGGAGTAGCCAGTAGCTGGGAGACATCTGTGAGGCATGGTGATCACTGGGAGCTCTTGGAGGAAGCCGTAGGAAGTCATGTTCTCTCTCCAAGACAAGGCAGCAGGGACACAAGTGTATGTAAAAGAGGTATTCAGTCTCAGACGGCTCCTTGTCCTTCTGTGGGACACTTCCAAAAAATGGTTCCTCCTACTGTAAAATAGGTGCCTAAATTGGAGGTTCCCAGATACTCCATTGAAGAGAAGACCCTGCAGATAAGTATATACTTAAACAGCTATTAGATGGCTCAAATTCAGTGGCCTAATTCCCATCTCGAGCATCTTTACAGAGCTGCTTCTGTGCTTCTGTAGTAGACCAGACCTGTCTTTGGCACATGGTGTGGTCGGGAACTCGAGGATGAGTGTTGCAGGAGTTCAAGTTACGTGTTTATGCAGACTGGCATATTAAGAGCGAGCGGCTCTGGCTGAGGGTAGCCCCTTGCTTTGGTATCACAGTACCCAAGTCAGTCTTGCCTGATGTTAGCATAAGGGCCTAACATGGGCAATTTATGCAGACTTTTAGTGGTATTTTGTTTCTTAAACATGTGGAGATTCCCGTAAATCTTGGCTTAGTTTAACACATCTGTGTGTGGCCAGAACTGGTCTCTAGTTTTTTCCATTCCATATTTTTTGGATCCAAGACCAGAAGGCGATGCACACATACATATGGCAACAGCTCTTTGTATGAAGAATTTACTGCTCAACCTTCTTCTTGCTCCCTTTTCCCCCCTCCTTTTTTTTTTCTTTTTTGTGGATGCTATTTATTATTCAAATGTGGGGAGAGTCGAGCCAAGTGGTGCATTGCTCTCATTAATTATTCTCTGGGATTAAGGAATCAGTTAAAACCATATCTCCCTTAATCCTGTTTTATTAATTTTATATTCTTGGCAAAAAAGAAGAAAAACAACAACCCCCCAACCCTCTTTACAAAGGGATCATGCAGCTTTCTGCTGGGACCCTGAGAACAGGAGGTCTCTGGTGTTCCATGGATGCTCGTCTTTTTAATTTGATAAAATAAATTAACACAGGATTAGAGCCTTCCTGCACAGCATAGCTCAACTGTGGTTACCACCTTATGGGAGGCATTAAGCATCCTTTTGGTTGCAAGGAGGTGAAATGCGAGCGCGCCTGCTCCTTTGCTCCTGTGAAAGAGGAAACTTCCTCTTGGTAACAGCACAGCTTGTGTCCTCTCCTCCCCACTCAGCCACTGCCAAAGGGGCTGCTTTTTGCCAGCGACAAGTTTTGTGTTGGATGAGGTGGACACTGCCTGCTTGGATGCATGCATGTTCCCATCGGCTCATTTCAGATAGCAGCCAGAGGTGATAACTGTAATTAGCCTCTTCCTTTTGGGATGTTACGAAGATGTAAATGAAATGGCTTTCTCTGAGGCAGTGGAGATTTGATTCCTAAGAGTGAAGGTTTGGTCTGGGAAACGGCTGAGAAAATGGGAAAATGGAAGTGGAGCTTTTGGAGTTTCCACCTCTGTTGGGTGGCAGAGGTCCTCCAGCTGGTGCTGTCATCCAGGACCTTCACAATTCTTTTGGCATGAGAGATGTGAGGAGGCCAGGCTGCAAAGGAGCAACCTGTGGCCACGATGCAGGTTTAGTAGCCTTCAGACTGCTTGTTTTATGTGACTACCAGATAGGAGAGAAAGGACAGTGGTGGTGTGTGGCTATATGACCTGTTCCTTGGACAGAAGGCAACCTGCACTGGACTTCCAGGAGCAAGATGGAATCAGTCTCGAAGGGGCTGAGGTTTACAAGGCACTGGACTGCGAGTGCTGGGCTCAGCCTCTCAAGGCTTGCACTGAGGACCCTGTTCCAGAGGCATCTGGTCCCTCAGCTAGATGGAATTTCTTGGGTGGCTTTTGGAAGATCCATGCTGTGGAGGCACTTAAACAGGAACTGGTGGAATAGTGCAGAATATGGGACTGGTGAAACAGGTTGCATCAAAATAAGAGGCTGTGATGGCTGCATGGCCAATACATTCTTGTCCTGTGCTTGTCTTGAAGACAACCATCCTCACCCACCACTGAGTTGGACACTGGGGATGCATTTCTGTTTACCTTTAATCTTTCAATAATTAAGGCTTTTAAAGTGGAATTGTGCCTGAAGTATTGCTAAGCATTTTCTCCCTGGAGAAAGCATCTTCTTTGCCAGTAATGACAGTGGCTTAGAAATGAGTCTGCGGTGATGCCAGCTGGGCAGGGTTGCAATGGAGGGAGTTTGTCCTATGGTGTGGGAGAAGGTATTCAGTCCACCTTCAGTTTCACTGCGAAGGGCTGTCTGGATTAGCAGGTGTTGGTAGATAATGTCCTTATGTCCTGTCAGCCTTGGGGTCACTTGTGAAAGCTGCTCCTTCTTTTGAGAATGTCTTTGACTCACAGAATCTCTTCTGGTCTTGCCTGACCTCACCTGAACACTTTGTTGCAGAATTGAGAGTCACACTGAAAGTCGCTGAGGTTGTTTTCAAGGCTCTTATTATGGAAATTCCCACAATTTCAGTCATCTGAGAAGTGCAGAGATTTTTGCAAAAATCTACCATTCAGTGTTTATTCATACAAGAAAGCTGCGATCAGAGGCTGTGCAGACCCTACAATAATAAAAATACCAGCAAAACATCTTCAGGGCTGGATTTGTCAAAGATCCCAAATCGAGGCATTTCTATTTCCTCTGTCTTTTCTCTGCCAACCAGGGATTTCTTATTTTCCCACAACGTATCTGTTGTGGTTTTTTTGTTTGTGAAAAGTCACTAGATAGCAGGGAAGTTTACTCTTATTAAAAATACATGTTTTCTCTGGAGGCAAAATATAACGCAAATGGCTTAATTTGTTTTATTCAGTCTAGGAACAACTTCCTAACTTGCTGTGCTAGGAAGAACCAGCTCTTTCTTGTTCTTCTGTTAGTGATGCCAGCAGGGAGCAAGAGGATGCCCTGTTCCCAGGCACTGGGCACTCCCTGGGGACACAGCCTGATGTCCTACATGTGTTAGGGTCCAAATAAGATCCAGGCAGGATTTCATGGCTTGGTAACTGTGCCCTATGGAAACTCCCTGGGATCCAGCAAGGTGCCAAGCAAATTGGGTCTTATCTCAGCCTGAGAGCCCTAAAACTGGACAGATGGTGGGGTGGGATGCATGGAGCTGGTTGGAGGCGAATGGTGCTCTGGTCCTAGAGAAATGTGGATGAATCCTCCTAGTGATGCCAATTAGGCTGTATCCCACTCCTGAAATATGGTGTTGGCTGAGATGTACCTTACAAAAAGGATCTTTTTCAGTGGTCTTTGGGCAGAAAATCTCATCTGTGCTGATGCCTGGGTAAGCTTGTCCTGGCTGGATTGAAGGGGCCTTCCCTGTTGTTGGGGACGTGCTGTGGCATGGCTGGAGCAGCCTTGCCTCTCTGTGGGGACATGAGCCAAAGAAGGGTGTGGGCTGTGAGCACCACTAGTGTTAGCTTTACCGGTCACTGCCTTTAAAACAGCTGAGAAAAAGACACTGATAAAGATTTCAAACAGCCTTCTTTCGGTGCCCTGGTGGTGTCTTGATCTTGTTCCCAATGTTTCGGGTGAGAGAAGAGCTATTTTAAGTTAATTTGTATTGCGAAGCATTGCTGATGATGTGCTGGTGAAGGAGACCTCGCACAGCCATGCTCAAGGCAAGCGAAAAAACCAAAGGCGCGCATTCTCAGATTTGAGGTAGGAATTATATACACTTAGAGTCATGAACTCTGGGTAATAATTGAAAGGTCAGATTGATGAGAGCAGCCTCCGAGATACGATTTCTATGACAGCTTGATGGATGCCCCACTATCAAGGTGTGCTTTTAATCATAATCTCATTACTCCACTTCTTATGGTTCGACTCACCTAAACTCATGGGAGGAATCGGGGGCCACCTCTAAAATGTGAATTGGCTTTTATTTGGAGGAAGAAGAGTTGAGTGGTTGGGAAAACAAAAAGGAAAGAAATGAGCCAAAAAAGAAAAAAAAAAGACTTTCCTGGCTGAGGATGAGTCAAGAGTGGGCACGAGAGCAACACCCTTCAGAGCAATGCTCTGAATATCTTTCTGCTGGCTGGGACAAGTACAGATGATCTGAAGCAAAGAAGGGAGACCTGAACCTCTCTTAGCATCACCATGTGTCGTGCCCATGAATCTCGCTGCATTGCTGCCCCTGAGAGTCTGGGCATGGAGCCTGTGAAGAGATGGCCATTACAGTTCTCCCAGGCATGAGAGGAGCTCTGATTTGGGGAGAGATACAATGCTGGCTGTTCACATTGTCATGGTTTAACCCCAGCCAGCAACTAGGACCATGCAGCTGCTTGCTCATTTCTCCCCCTCCCACCCAGAAGGGTAGGGAGAAGAGGGAGAGAAGCAGAGGAAAGGAAAAAAACCTTGTGGGTTGAGATAAACGCGGTTTAACAGAACAATAACGGAGAAGGAAAATAACAATAATAATAATAATAACAACAATAATAATGGTAGAAGAATATACAAAATAAAGTAATACAACATAAGTTGTTCTCACCACCTGGTGAACTGGTTGCCCAGCTCATCCCGAGCAGTGATCATGAATCCCCGCCCCCTGGCCAACCCTCATTTATACACCGAGCATGATGTCTACAGTATGGAATATTCCATTGTCCAACTTGTTCTGTCTATGCTTGCCCTCAGCTTCTATGGGAAGCTGAAAAAAGTCCTTGACTAATATAAACATCACCCGGCAATATTGAATAACTGAAACAATGTGCATTATTGACAGTCCTTTCATAGCAAATCTGAAACACAGCAGCCACTAGAAAGAAAATGAACTTTATCCCAGCTGAAACCAGGACACACGTGATGTGATCTATTTGTCCAAAACCCATGCTGAAGCTTCCCAGTGATGGCCAACTCTAAAATGCTTATGTGCTGATGGAGAGCATCAGCTTCTAGCAAAGGGTCCCTGAGCCCTGGAGAAGGCAAAAGCCTATTTTTGAGGTCATGGTACACAGGGTCTGAGAAGATAAAGTTGAGCTTTATCCCAGCCAGGCCCCCATAGCAGGCACTGAGGGGACACCACCTCTTCTCTTTGCAATAAATATCAAGAAGCCCTGGAGATCCACCACATCCAGTGGCCCATCTATTGATGTGGCTGTGCAGAAACTGCACCATGAGCCACATCAATGATGGTGGGCATGGCCCTTTCCCCATATCATCAGCACCACCATAACCCAGGGGGACTGGCTAGTGGTGGCTCCCAAAAAGCATCCTCACAGGCTCCTCTGCAAGAGCTTGGTGCTAAGGTTGGAGGGTGCCAGGGTGGCGCTGTGTGTCATAGAATCATAGAATGGTTTAGGTTGGAAGGGACTTTGAAGATCATCGAGTTCCAACCCCCCTGCCATAGGCAGGGACACCTCCCACTAGACCAGGTTCCCAAGGCCATGTCCAGCCTGGCCGTGAACACCTCCAGGGATGGGGCCTCAACAACCTCTCTGGCCAACCTGTTCCAGTGCCTTACCACCCTCAAAGTGAAAAACTTCTTCCTAATGTTTAATCTAAACCTGCCCTCTTCCAGTTTAAAGCCATTCCCCCTCGTCCCATCAGCCTATCCTGCAATTCATCCTCGCCTCGCTGGAACCTCCTGGAAGAGTTAGTATGGAAATTTCAACCTATTTTTAAGGGTTATTTTCACTCAAGTGAAATCTATCAAAGAAGGAGGGTTATTTTTACAGCGCGCAGCAACTGCCGGTTGCCATGGCAGCGGGCCGGGCGAAATGCAATAAAGCATCCCTCTGTTATCGTAAACACAAAGGGAACCACGGGCACCGAAAAGAAAGGTGATTGTCATGGGGGGAGGAAGGCAACACCGTGGTGTGCTCCCCAAGACCCAGTGCCTATCTGGGCTTGAGGAGCTATGTCTGGGAAGATTTATGGGGTCCTCTGGGCCCATGCGGGGTCTGGTGGGCCAAGGGGAGTGAGCCTCTCTGAGCTCCACGCCATGAATGTTGAGGGCACTGGTATGTCAGCCTGAGATGAACTTTTTCCCTCTTCATTTGAAAAAACTTGGAAGAAGTTTAGAAAATGCATCACCTAAAGAGGGGGATGGGGTAATCTCTGTTGTTTGGGGTTTTTTTTAAGTTGACTTTCAGGACAAGGAGCAGTTGGCTATGGAAGTCTCTTATTTTAAATGTTTGCAGACTGTGAAGAGATTTTGCAGATGATGAGAGGGTTCATCCTCTCCATCTCTTCCAAATGTGTTCTGTCTCGGTGTAAATGTAGGTGCCCCATTTAAATGCAGCAGCTGAACACACATGTGTAACTGAAGTACCCCCGATGCTGCCTGGCCCTAGAGAGGCTTGGTAAGCGTGGGTGCGAGCAGCTCCTGGAGAGGTGGAGGACCCCAGCTGGGATCTCCCTCATGAGCTGTGGCTATCCCTGTGTGTGAGCCCTTGGGTGTCCCAGCAGCATCAGGGGACACAACAAGAAACCACATCAACCCCTTGAGGTACGTGTTTTGTCCCTGAAGCCTGTGCTGTTCCATCTTTAGTGCTGGTCTTGTGGCTCTATGGAAGCCACATGGCTGCCCCTTGTTGCTCTTCCCTCCCAAGATGCAGATTATCTTCATGTGGCACATCTTGGGTGCACAAGGGCAGGTTGGGCAGGGGGAAGCCTCACAGAACCAACCGTCACCATGTGCTGAAGCTCTCTGTCAGTACCATGTGGGTGTTTTCATGTTGAACTCCCACCAAGGCAATGACCAGTAATGTGGAGGGACAGGCACAGGACTGGGCTTCCTCCCCACATAAAAACTTCTTCAAAAACCTGAGGGTTTTTTGGGGGGAGTTCCAGGCACCCAGAGTGCTTTTGTTTAAAAGCATCTTGAAGTGGGTACCAATAAAACAAACCATCCAAAATGCCTTGCCATTTGGCTCACCCTAGAGATGTCACTGAGGTCTTGAGTTTGGCACTTAGCTCTGTGGTTTTTAATTTCAAAGATGTGGGGCAAAAACCCAGCAGGCATCAGCTTGGCAGGTTAGAGCAAGTGCCAATGAAGACCAGAGTCTTCCTCATCTTTTTCCCTGTGGAAGCCAAGTTATCACTACCTGACCCTTGCAGAACAAGCTCTCCAAATACACCATCTCCCAAACCAGCCTGAGGTCAGTCCCACCCCAATAAATATAAAACCTCAAGGGCATGTACGGGAGTTGAGTGTCCGATCGCTGCTGAATGCCGGGGTGGGTGTGAAAAAAGCCAATCTCTTGCACCAACCAATGGTCCCTCTCCTGCCTTATGCATACCCAAGATCCTGCTGTAGGGTTTGCAGGGCAATGGCTTTGGAGATGTGGGGCTTGCTTTTCCAGCAGCTCATAAACAGGGAAAAGGAACAAAGGCAAGACTTGCTGTGTAGCAGTGTTTGTATAAATAGATCCCTGGGAGGGTGCGACCAGTAGGAGGGAAGAGATCGAGATGATTTCTCTTTCCAAAGGAACAGTCTTGACGCTGCTTGCCTTTGTGGCTGAACCCCGTAGTATCAGGTCATTGCTTCTTGTGCCCAGGGCTCACTCATCTCGGCAAAGATTGTGTAAAAAACCACGCTACTTGCCGGGGGAAGGGGGTTTGCGCCATATTTTAAGAAGGTTAATTGTTTCTTTATTGAATAGTAAGGAAAAAAATTATGATAATGCTCAGGTGGAGATCTATCTCATCTAAAAGGGTTTCTAATGATTGGGTTTTATATTGAATTATTAGAAAGTCAATAACCAGGGCATGTGGCTATCTCCGAGTCCCTCTGAGGAAGAGCTCAAACGGGCTTTTCTGGATCTCCTGCGGGACAGTGATATTTAGCCAAACTCTTGCTTGGGGACCATTTTCACTGAGGTCTTATCCAAAGCAAAGTCAAGGAGCACTTTCACAGGGGACTCGGGTCCTAGCCCTCCTGCTGACAGCACGCCGCAATATACCAGCAAAGTGCAAGATGATGTCTTTGAGATTAAACTTAATTCACAACTCTTTAACCTAAGGTTCCTGTTCATAAGTGTTTCATTATGAAGGGGTGAGTACATGGCAGCTTCATTCTTTAATAGCGTATATAGCATGTTACACTTTACAATGCATTAGCAATAAATGCTTAATGGAAGAGACTATATCAAGCTGTTAGATAGAAAGCCTATTATAAAACGTGGGCTCCTGCTAAAACAATGTGTGCGTCTGTTTAACACCTGATGTTAACTCAGAAAGTGTGTTAGAAAGCACTGCTCTTTGGCACAGAGAAAATAAGAAGCACTTTATGTATTAAAGTGTCACCAAAATTTCCTCGCTTGTTTAAAACAATCTTGAGAAAATGTTGTCTAAAAGGTAGCTGGCTGAGATGGGAAGTCTGGAGGAATCCGTTGGAAGTGGGGGCTGGGGATGTCTGGGGGTGGGAGGTGATGTGCAGCAAGGCTGGATCAGTCCTGCCCAGCGCAGCATGGAGATAAGCCACGTTTAAAGCCAGACTTGGATGCGTTGAAATGTTGTTTGGAAAGGATCCCTGAAGGGGATGCATCGCCTGGACAGGGCAGCCTGTTTGAGTACTGCCTCAGCCTCCTCAGCTGAATTTTGCAGGTGGATTGGGCTGTTGGGCACATAGCTCACGCTGGGTCAGATGTATCCAGACCCCACCAATGACAGCTTGGGTTTGTGCTAAAAATGCTAAAAAAACTTGAGGTCTCATCCTCCAGGTCCTACCTTGAGTCCAGCTCCACTGGGGCTGAAAGCCAGAAGTGCAGGGGGGAGAGCACGCTCTGGGGCGCATAAACCTGCTCACCATCTCTAAGTCCAGGCGATGCATGGCGCACCCTGCAAAACCCATGATGACTTTGGGACTGGCATAACTGGACTGGGCTTCCTGGACTTCCAAAACAGGCCTGCTATTCCCCACTGTGACTCTTCAGTCCTGACCCCTCTGTCTTATTCCAGTGCTTCAGCAGTTAAATGGAAAATGGTGTCTGAGAAGATTAGAATTAAGTTATTAAAGCATCTGGACACTTTTAAGAGGATTGCTGAGTGTCGTAGTACTCAAGATTGACTTGAGAATTTGGGGGTGGATTTGCAGCTGGAAGAAATTCCTCATGTACTGTATACCTGCCCCTTGTGTATATGTTAGCATACTTGGCACAGATGTCTCTTTGTTTCCGTACAGGAAACTAATTGCCTTTCTTGTTTCAGTCTGAAGTTTTCCTGTGTCATTCTGTAAATAATGAGAGGCATTTCTCAAAGTTTGCCAGGCGCCTTTGTCTCTTCTGACGGCACTTCAGCTGCTTGCCCTGCACTAGAAGAGCATCCCCCTTGCTGGAAACCTGGTGTCATCTCAGCAGGGTCTGCGCTGGCCCTGAGGTTTGTCAGCTGGGAGATATCCTGCAGGAAAGCGAAAGCAGGGAGAGGGAGGTTTAATGTGAGAGCGACAAGCTTTGCCTTTGAGCTCGCTCTAACTTCCAGCTTTTTGTGTGAATTCCAGCCCTGGAGATTAAAGTCCTTTATTTATCCTCAGCACAGCAGGGGCTTAGGCAGCAGCACCAGCTAACACCTCCTGTGACCTACAGGGATGTGACCCACAGGGGTGCAGCTCTTTCCTGGTAGGGATGATGTGCTAACAGGGAAAGGGAATTTTCTCAGCCCACAAATGATTCTGACCCTCTGTTTCCTTTCATGTGCCTTTTAGAGGCTGAGTTTTTGGTAGGCATTCTTTGCTTGGCTATAAGATACATCTCCTGAGGTTTAAAGAAGAGGAGCAGAAGTTCAGGACTTGTGACAGAACCGGAAAGAACGTGATGCCGCATTGGAAATCCAGCGCTCTCCTCCTGGTACCAGATGATGGTTTGCTAGAGACCTGTGGGAGAAAAGAAATCCTGAGAGCTTTCCCAGGAAGGAAGCTGCAACAGACACAGAATAAAAGAGGAATGAGAGAGCCTAGAGCTAGCCTGAAATTGTGCCCATTGCTCCAGTTTGATGTGAAAGAGGAATTCAGGTCAGTAATGAGGGAGCGGATGTGAATGCAAGGTGCAGAAGGGTTTGCTGCTGTAAACTAACCAGAGTTTACAGGTGCTTGAGCAGCAGAAGGGGAGGTTTGTCCTGTGGGGAAAGGGAGTGTCAGTTCCGGTCATGGGTCACTGACTTCCCAGATCCACCCAAATCAGGAAGAAAGATGCTGGAGGGCTCCCCAGATCTTGGCGCGCACATAGACTGAGCCTTCTGAGCAGAGGTGGAACAGCTGGGGCACAGGGGCGGTCAGCATCACGGCGGCGGCTTGAAGCTGGCGGTGGGCAGGGTTCGGTACCAGGGAGCAGCAAGGACCCTTCACTGCTGCTGCCTCCGTGCTATCATCCATCCTTTGCTCATCCCCATGTGCCGGCTGCCATGCAGTGGCCGGTGAGGTGGCAGGCAGGGGTGCTTGGAGGACCTCCT
>NW_009650188.1:3678300-3722844 GCF_000708025.1 Charadrius vociferus | reverse complement strand
ATTCCTGCTTTCTTTTTTTCTTGTTACCACCACAGCTCTGCTTTCTACAGTGTAATTTGGGCTATGGAGTAATTGAGGGCTTTGCAGTCAGCAAAGGAGCACCGAGGAGGGCTCGTGGCGAGAGAAGGGTTTGGCTTTAGCTGGTTGGAAACCACCTGGGAAGAAGACTTCTGGGTGGCCAGGAGATGCGATTGGAGATGTCTAAGTGGGGCTTTCACTGCCTCCCTGGTGCGTTGGGCTGTGTCGGTGCTCCCAGCGTGGTTCCCTGTGCCTGCCCAGGAGCACGGCTGCAGGGATGGGGGTAGCTGGGAGGGGATGCAGAGCCGTGCCTCAGTTTCCCCTCTCAGTGTGCAGGAGTGGGAGCCTGTGGGCCAGCTGAAGGGAAGCGAGGAGGTGGTGTTGGGCGGTCTTGCCAGCATCTGGGGGTATGCAGCATGCTTCAGCCGGCCGCCCTTCCCGCTGGGGTGACTATTTATCGGGAATGAATCTGGCAGGGAGGGATGAGCATCCTGAGTTGGCTCAAGCCATCAGATCTCTGTCAAGGATTTGGCCTGGACTTTTATTGCCTGTCCCTCTTGTCACTTTTGTGTGAGAGGAAGCAGGTACATAGGAGGTACCTGGTTGCCTTGGGACTGTCACATCTGCTGCAGGGGGGACAGTGCAGCTTGTGACAAGCCGCTGTCATTAGTGCTGGCCTCCAAGGCTGCTGCCCGTCGGGATTTACTGCCCCCTCCCTGGGACCAGCCGTGCCGTCCCCTCCCTGCACGGCAGCCCCTCATCTGGAGCATGGCTGGGGCATGAATCGTGTCCCTGGGTGAGGAGCTGCTATCTCATCTCCGGGGAGGGGGGAAACAATGTAGCATCGCTAATTACGGAGGGCTTATGCTTTCAGCACCGCTTGCTGCAGGCTGCCAATCACCTCGTGCTCCCCTGCTCCTGCCGCAGTACCAGGCATCGCATCGGCTGTGTCACGGTTTGCTTTGACGTGGGCCGGATGCCTGGACCGTGCCGGGGCAGTGACGAGCGGTAATTGGGTCCCCCATCCACCAGCGTTGCCTGCCAAGGCCGTGGCGGAGGCGGTGAGCACCTTTGCAGCCATCCGAGGAAGTCCTCGGGCGCCGAGACCTTTCAGACAGGGACAGACCTGCCAGGCGCTGATTTCTGCTGGTGGCGGGCATGCTCTGCAATCACAGGCACCAGTTCTCGGCTGGGCTAAGGTGATAAATTGGCAGCGCCCTGCCAGTTTGTGCCAGTCACAGGCGGGCGGCAGGAGCTGCGGGATGACTCTGGGGGTGTTTTCGGAAGCACTGGGCTGCAGTTATTGTCTCAGAAGGGGCTGGCATGCACTTTTAGAGATGCTTAAACGCACTTGTAAATGTGCCTGCTTGCAGGTGTGGCTGACATCTAGCTGAGGTGGCTGCAAATGCTGCTGCCAGCCAATGCTCCAGCAGCAGGATCGGGCACGATGCTGCTGCTCTGCATGTGCCAAGGGGGTCCCCTCAATCCCCACGGGAATGGCATACATGAGCTGCTGCTGGCAGCCCATCATTCCTACAGGGTCTGTTCTGGTCTTGCTTCAATTTGGGAAGGGGCAGTTGCATCTCAGCCAAGTGAGTCCGGAGTAAGAAAGGAGTCACTGTGTAACGTTTGGTGCAGATGATGGCAACAGGAGCAACAGCGTAAGTCCTGGTGTGCCAGTCCTCACATCACCGATGGAGCCCACCTCTCCTCATCATCCCCCCGTAGCACTTGCTCCTCTGTTTTTCCCCAACTTTGTCATTTTCAAGGGTCCTTCATGTATTTTTCGCAGCTCCTCTCACCTCCTTGTCCCAGTGGCTGTGTGTGGGGGGCACTTCAGTAGTGATTGCAATAGCGATGAAAGACATTTTCGATGTTGGAGCCGGCCAGGGAGGTGGGGAATTTTGTCTTCTCCATCGTTGTCAAGCTGATTTGCTGCTAGCAGCACCCCCTTCTCATCTTTCCACCTCCTGGGAGGCAGCACGTGATGCCTTCCTTGTGTTCACAAGGACTGCTGCTGCTTGCTCCAGATCAGCTGGTTGCGCGGCATCAAGAGCAACGCATCCCCTTGACAGCACATCTGCAATTATTGGGAGACATTTTTGCCTGTAGCTCCACATCCCTACTGCAGTTTCAGCAGTAACAGCTTTGTCTTGGGTATTTTACCCAATCTCTTGCAATCAGGGACTTAAGCAGCTATTTTTGGCTTAGAACCTGGTCATCAAGAGAAAGCATTGAGCGCATTTCTCGCTTTATCTGCCCAGGCTTTTCGCTACACTGCCACCATTCTCTGCAGCAAGCACTGTGGGCTGACACTCGGTTAGTCCTGGGGTGAATGATGGATGTCAGTGATTTAGGGTCACCATGAGGTCTTACGTGGTTTCTCCTCGATACCCTGTGGTGCTGCCGGCTGTGATGCCTCCCCTGATGGTTTCTCCACCGGCAGGACCTGCCCTCCCATGAGGCCTCCCGGCATCTGGAGCGTGGTTCTCGCTGGCATCCCCCTTCCATAGGCAACCTCTGGGACCAAAATCTGACAAACAGCCCATTTAACAGTGCAAATCCTGGAGCTCTTGGAGTCCCAGGAGGTTACCAAAACCCTGCTGATGCATCTGCTCTGCTGAAAAACTTGGCTCCTGCTGTCATCGCTCAGCTTCTGCTCCCCGAGCAAGTGGAAGTGCTGCTGGGCTGCCTCTCCTTAGGGCTGAGGCTGCCAGGGCTCAGCTCCCCGCCTCGTGCGGGCCTCTGCAAGCCCAGCATTGCCTTGCTGTTTTCTGCCAGGTAGATTTTTAAGCTTTTAAAGCCCAGTCACGAGACCTGACTGTATCATCTGTGCGTTCAGCCTTCCCCAGGAACCTTTCTCTTGCGTGCCCTGAGTTGGACTCTGGCTCTGTATGGATGGTCACACCAGGACGAGGAATAGGGACCGGGGGAGCAGGCAGCTGGATGCAAAGGAGAGTCACTGAGACTGCTGCTTTCATCACAGCTGTGGTAGTAAACCCCCCGCTGTCCGGGGTGGCCTGGCTGTTACCAAAGAAAGCCACTTTCTGCATAGCTTGAGCTCCAGCTAGGTCTCACAGTTTCGTAGAAATCATGGCCAGGACCTCTAAACCAAAACTGAGATATTACAAATAGTGACATTAATTGGGAGAGCTGGCACCCCTGTGACTTTCAGGGGTCAGGAGTGACCCATCTTACTCTCAACTTCCATAGCTGCGGTGCCAAAAGCATCACGCGATAGCCTCAAGTCCAGTATTGCCCTTTTCTTGCCCGGGCTGCTGCCACGGATAGGGTAAGTGAGTTCTGCAGGCAGCTGCCTGCTCACAGCTCACTTGTTGGCTGTAGCCATGCTAAGGACTGGTTAGAAGGACTGCCACGAGCTCAACAGAGCACCAGGAGGCATTTATCTAACCTCTCTTAAATTCACTCATCTACCGACAACAACAACAACAACAACAACAACAAAGCCTTGGAATGTAGGAAATTAATTAAAATAGTAAGTCAGCAGAGCACCTGAGTCATTCATTCCACTGTGTATTTTTAAAAAAGGTGCTTGCTACTGGCTCCCCAAAGGTCCTACTAATATCAAGGGTGGCAGCTTCTCCCTCACAATCTGGTTGGGGCAGGGACGTCTTTATGTGGGAGTCCCCCACAACTGTTTCCTTGAAGACGTCCTTTCTACCTCATTATAGCTACTTTGTGTTTGTGTTTTCCAAGCATTTTTGACCACATTAATGATTACAGTGAAAGAATTCTTATTGGCAGCACAAATCACTTTTTCAAGATGACACCAGCACTTACAGTCTTATTACTGTCATTAACAAGATTATTATTATGACTTTGCCATGCTCCCCCTTACTAAAGAAAGCAATTCAAATCCAAATATTCTGGCTTAGAAATACTCCATCCTCCTTTTCCTCTCTAACCAAAAATGAGGTCACACCAGCCTTTCTGGGTAATGGAAGAGCATCTTTCTGTGGATGTACTTGTGCTGTGTTTTAGGATATCAAGCACACTTTTCAGGCTTGCGTTTTGCTAATTGTTCGTCTGCAGAATTCAGATGTCTTCGAGCTCAGCAGTGGACTCCAGTCTTCTGCAGCTTCTCCCCGCTTTGCTGGCTGGGTACCGAGCCAGGGTCTGCGGCTGTGGGGAGCAGCAAGCGTTGCTCTGTGGAAAAGTGGCACTACCAAATGTTGGCCAGGTGTCACCCAATGTGGTCGGCCCAAAAGACCTGAAGGTGATCCAGGGAATTGATCCCAACATCTCATTTAAGATGAGATGCCTCTCTCCTTTTACCTGAACTTCAGGGTGCCACCGGCCCCATCCGTCTAGCGGGCTGGATTTTTGGCTACCCTGAAATTAGCTGCCAGACAGTAAAACAGAGAGCTGACAGGGTGTTTGTCACAGCTGGGACTGTCCCCGCCAGGCTGAAGGTAGCTGGATGATAGGATACACAGGAGAGGACACATTGTTCCTCGTCTTGGCCGTTACAGCTTTACAAATGACTATTCCAAGCTTAGTTCCAAAATGGTGTCGTGGCTTTCGCTGCTGTCATCAATTGCCATCAACACTGCATTTAGCTGACATAATTACTTATTGTTACAATCAGTGCCCATTAGGTTAAAGCTAAATTACAGTCTCAGTCCTTGGGAACTGCCTATTACATCCATATGAATACGCAAAGTTCATCACTCATGATTAACGTTGCTACAGTGAATACAAAAGGAATTAGTGAGGACCTGTCACTTATTGTAAAGTGCTGCCAGATTATGGTATCAGAAATGATGTGTCAACTGTTAAAACTTAATAATCCATGCTGGAGTGCTGTATCTGATTATAACACTGATCAAAGGAGAGGCCTGATTGGCACTCGGAAACGGAGGCTGGGTGGTTATGAGACCGATAACCTACATGGGTCAGGAGTCATTGACCAAATGCCGGAGCCGTGGCTCGGTACGCTCACCCCTTAGCCGCGGGAGCCACGAGGGGCTGGGGACCCTCCTGGGGGCACGTGCCTGGCTGCTGGTGTGGTCAGGAAAGGATTGACGGGTCCGTTCCATGGGCACGTGTCTGAAGCGGGAAGGCTGATGCAGCTCCCAGCTAGGAACCTCCTTATTCCGGCAGGAGAGAGCCTGGGGGTCCCAGGCTGGGATTCAGTCGCCCTATGCTCTGGCTGATGGTGCAAATCGCTCTACTGCTGCCAGGACTGCCATTTCCAGACCCTGTCTCATGCACTGATGGCACCCGAGTGGAGCCTGGGAGCAAATTTCCCCCAATGTGGGCTGGGAGGACCTGAGAGGTCTCCCCATTTTGTTGTGTTTGTTTCCAAGCAGTGTGCAATCATGTATGTATTGGTGAATGTATATATATGTAAGTATATATATGGGCACATGTGTATGAATTTAGAAAAACCCCTAAGATTTTCTTTTGATGTTGCTCACAGGGACTGTCTGATTTTTCTGATTTGAAAAGACTTCTTTGTTTTGAAATTGGGTTTTTTTGCATTTTTCTTTCAAACTCTCAAGACTGAAGAAGATGTTTTACTTAACCTCAAACACTGTAATGCTGGGGGTTTTCTTTTTTTCTTTCTTTTTTTTATCCTTAAAAGCATCCTACAAGCCAACATAAAGATCTGTTGTTGACCTCTGCTAACAAAGTCCTCCCGGGAAGAAGAGCTGAACCATGCAGGCTAAAGCACATGGCCTTGACAGAGGTTGGGTAGCTGTAAATCTGCATCTGGCCCCTGCTAACCCCTCAAGGCAGGCTCTGGCTGAGCCAAGGGACAGCGTGGTCCCTCCAAGTACATGGCATTTTGCTCCTTATCCAGCGGTGTGCCTGGAGCCAGGATGTGGGGAGGTCCTCTTCCATGGCTAGGGTTTGTGTGAGCCACACACCAAAATCCCTGCATTCACTCTTCCTCCTAGCCCCACGTTTTTGTTGATGGCTACTGGTTGCAGATGTTTACTACCGGCCACGACCTGATTTGCAGCTGAAAGCCGGCTACTTCATACCAACACATTTACACTATCCCTTACCAGCTTAGGTTTCCTGACAGCATTTTGCATGTCCATCAAGGAGTATTTAAAACACTTGTAGGTCTTTGGTCAAAGGCTTCTGGACAGTTTGCCTGACTTCTGGCAAGTGCTGTGCTTTCTGCTCTTGCTGTCATGATCACAGTGCTCCAGCAGATGACAGAGGCATGCTTGTCCTTTCGATGCAGGGTTGTCCTTGCTACTAGACAGTCCTCGCTGTCTGAGTGGCCGGCAGTAAGGGCTGTAGCTCCTCTGCCTGCGGCCGGCTTGGTTGGTGCGCAGGAACTGAAGGTTGCCCTCATGCCCCCAGGTGGTGTAACCATTTCTATTCTCGGGGGAAGGTCCATCTCTATTCCCTTCAGCAGATATCTCCCTCTCTAACACCCTCTCTACTGAAATGGAAGGCAACATAACCACCTGGTCTCACTATTACTTCTGAGCAGAAAGAAATAGCAGGTCTGGGGGGCTTCCAGGGGAGGCTACATTATTTTTTAGTGATAACAATATAACATATCATGAGCTACTGCAAATACACCTCGATTCCCAGATTCTTTCTTGGTTTTCAGACCCGTTGGTCACTCCTACCCCTGCGGGCCCTGGAAATGCTCAGCAGCAGCAATACCAAAGCAGGGGAAGAAAAGCCATTCTCTGGAGAACACCGGCTCTGGGGGGACCGGGGGAAGATCTGTTTGCTAGTGATTTCAAAGTCCTTGCTTAAGACCTGTCTGCCATGGTACCTGCTTGAAGGTAAGTCTGGCTGCTGGTGAGCTGTGACAGTGTTCTCCATAGCTGTCCACATCATGGGCTGTGAAACCACCCAGAGCTGGGCTGCTCTGCTCAGATTTCTCTAACCAGGACCTGTGTGTCCACCATAAAGCTACATGGGTTCACAAATGGGCAATTCTGGAAGGCCGTGGTAGGTATATTGGTGCTGCTGCTGGGGTGTCTGCTATGCTTGTGGACGCTCCAGGCTGTGTGCCCAGGCTGCCCCATGCTGCCTGGTAGTGCCCACCACTGGCAGCTTTTCCTGAGAGTTCGTCTCAGCCTTCCCAGTGGTTGTTTGAGCTATGACTTCTTATGCATCCACCACTGACAACACAAAGAAAAGCCTTTGGCATGTGTGAAGGCATGTTTGTATTGTGTTTCCCATCCTGGGTTCGTTGTGTTTCGCAGGTCTCCAGACATCCTCAGCTCTCTCCTCCGGGCTTGCTCCAGTTGCGCTTCATCTTGTTTGAGGAGCAGTTGCCTTTTTTTTGCACCGGTTTGAGTCTCCTTTTCCCACAGTTCAGTGACTCTCAGCTGCTGCTGTCATTGTTATTACCTGGCTGGCCCATGTGCTGGGGAGCTGTTGGACAGCCAAAGGAAGAAACATCACCCACCTCTCTTGCATAGCATCCTAGCTTTTGGTGACCCTGTCTTCACTTCTTCAGTTCCCTGTTCTGCCTTGCGCTAGGTACACATATGCTGATATACGTGTATGTGGCATCATGCAGAGATTGTCTTCTCCAGTATATTAAAGGGCCTGATAGCAGTACCAAGGGCCTAAAAAAATAGTCTGCAGAACTGAAAGTTTCAGGCAAGCTTTACATAGTTTTCCACACTAAAACTTTTCTCTTGCACTGATTCTTAGGGTAGTTTGTTTTGGTTTGGTTTGGTTTGGTTTTTTTTTTTTTTTTCCGGTTGCCTGGGATGGCAAGAGCTGGATTTCTTTCTTTTCCACTGCAGCTCCAACAAAGCAACGTAACTAAAACCACTTGTTTGGGCTAAACTGAAAACTTAAAACATCTTTGGTGTGAACCTGCAAACAAGAATTCCCAAGTCCCACTCTGTTCTGGTTCAACAGATATATTTGATCTCTGGAAAAAATAATGAAATATTTACTTATGCTAGGTAAACAAAACTCTCTTTAGAGGACCTGAAATGTGATCTGTCATTTCTATTTCCAATCATTTTAAATGTCTGTATAATTTTAACCATAAAATGGAAAGCGTAACTGGCCAGTCACTGCAAATGGAAATGTTCCTTTTCAAAGCATTCAGATGAAACCTGTCATTTATTTTCTTGAAGGTTTCCTGTTTGTTGGCTGGTTTGGAAGTTGGCAGTTCACCGAGATGAAGTTGTGCAAAGTTGGCTGTTGCTGAATTTGCATTTTTTTCCCAGAGGAGAGAGACTTAGAGTGAAAAATGTTGCTGTGCTGCATCATCAGGAGCTCCTCCCATCACGTGGGGAGGCACAGGTCTGTCCTTCCTCACCTCTTCCCCCTTACCAAAGTACTCGGATGCCGATTCCCCTCATCCCCGCTCTGGACACGGGATTACAGCTCCGGCTCCTCTTCCCAGTGCATCATCAACATGTTGTTTCCAGGGTCATAAATTTGCACTGTGATGAGACACAACCAGATGTTAGGATACGTGAAGCGACTGGCGAAGCAGCCTGCCTGGCGCAGCCCCCATCTCCGGAGTCAGCCGCCCGCTAATGAGAAGCAGGTCTCTCGCCTCGAGCTGGGCCAGGACAGACGGAGAGCATCCCCAGGAGCAACTGTGGAGCTGCCATCTTGACCCCCTTCCTGCTCTCGGTGCCCGGGGAGCATCTCCAGGGCTGGATTCAGGCGCTTTGGTGGCTATTGGCTTCTGGCGGCCATCTGGAAAGATAGTTTGGCCTGGTACAGGGGGAAAACACACAAGGCCATGGTTCTCCTTGCTAGCAAGGAAGCCGGTTACGATGCCATGTGATGCTTTATCATGTAAAAGCACTTCTGAGGTGCATGTTTTGGATCATTTGTGTGGCTGAACAGGCTGGTTTTTAATGGAGAGACGCATGGGAAAGTGAGGTCTTAGCTCAGGATGCTGACCCGGTACCCTTTGCCGGGAGCCAGTGTTCACTTGGGGTACCTGTTTTCAGGTGGCTCCAGCCCCTGTGTCCCCATGGCCTTGAGGTGCCCAAGTCACCTGGGTGGGCAGGGAGCTGGGGCTGGGGAAGGTTGTGCTGAAAAGCAGGTGAAGGGCTGCTCGTGGGGAATGTGTCCCTTGTGGGCTGTGAGGGTCCTCAGGATGGCTGCAGCCTGTCGCCAACGTCCTCTCTTCACGCTACCGTTTCAACCCATGTCCTCATGTCCCTCAGTGTATGCTCACTGGGTGATGTTTTGGGGCACACACTAAGCATCAGGGGATCCGCACTCTGATTACAGTCCCTGGGCACAACCATTCTGTGAGTGCCTTCTCAACGTGGTCTCCTCCTTCCACTGCTGGTAGTCCCGGCTGCCCTGGGTGCAAAGCTGAGCCCTGTGTGGGGCTGGCATGGCTCCATCTGCTTCTTTGCAGCATCAGGTCAGCCCCTGCGTCACAGGGTGAGTCTAGGCTTAAAGATGATCCAGTGTGGAGTTCTAGCCATACAGTTACTTCTCTTTTTATTTGCTCTTCCCTGGCCCGTGTGGGCGTTGGTGGTACTTCCTTATGCATGCACCCATTGCACAGGGGCGGGCAGGTCTCCTGTCTCCTTTTAGCATCCAGGTAAGCACAGAGAGGAGAGAAGAACTATTTGTAGCAGAATGAATGTGTTGGTACCAGACCCAAGGGCTGCAAGTTGGCCAGGACATCTTCAGGGAATGCTCCTTGCTCGGAGGTTTAGAAACAGCCTCCAAACTGAAGAAAAAGGAGATGGAGCATGGTAAGTCCTTACAGGGGACAAAACACTGCAGTGCCCCTGACCATGAGCAGCCCTTGCAGCTGCTGCTCCAACGGAGGGGAAGCCCAGCTATCCCCAGAGGTCTTGGCCACCAGCCCAGGGATTTTCCCAAAGCCATGCAGGAGGGATGGGATCAGGCAGTCCTTGGGCACGTGCCCACCAGCCCTTTCCAGTGATGTGAGAGGGAGAGAAAGCTCTTGTGGCTCTGCTCAGCCTCCCGGGAGGAGCAGCCCATGCACCAGCCACTGAGCCCCATCTGACCATGAAGGGTATCATCACTGTCCAGGAGAGCCACTGCCCTTCCCATAGGAAGGCTAGGTGAAATGGGGCTGCCCACCAGCAGCTCCTGGGGTTGCATCTTGCCACCCCAAGCATGTACAGGGAAGGAAGGGACGCCCCGTTACATGGGGTATGGAGACCTCTGTGTTCCTACTGCGGCGTGGAGCGGCCGCTCCATTGTGCGGAGACTCGTTGGAGGGAGTTTGGGTTAAAAGGGGTTAACAGCTCTCTGCTGTAACACATGATTGGTCTTTATGAGGTTGAAACTCTTGTCTGTTTGAGGCCTACAGATGATGCTAAAGAGCACAATAATGACAGCAATTCAAAGCAATCTAATTATGCAAACGGGAGGCTAAACAATTTCATCATCCTTAAATTAGATTGTCCTAATGAGATAAAGACACCAATTAATCCTGAATTAATTTCAATAGCCTATTTCAGGCAAACACTTTAATATGCAAATGTAAATGAGAAACAAAGCCTACTGTAGAATGCCAGAGTTCAAAACCTCTCTCTGCACAGCTGCAGCGGGTGTAAATAGTGTCTAATGAGTTTGCATGGAAAGACACAACCAGTTGAAAATTTTAGACTTCATAAAGCACAGCCGGTGCCTCAGGTACATGGCGGTGCCGAGCCGGGTGGGAGGAGAGGGAGGACTCACTCGGCTGATGCCGGGAAGGCCATGAGCCACTCTCTGCAGGCACACGGGATGGGTCCAGCCACTGCTGCCGCGGGAGGAAGGGCTTTAACAAGATGCTGCTCCGTAAAGCCAAACGTTTCATGCTGAGTACCTGGCCAGTCGCCTTTCTAGGACGCAGAGATGATTTTAATTAGCTGTTGCATAATTGTTTTAAATTAGCCGTTTTGCTAGGCACTCAAAAAAAAAAAAATCCACTTTTTTTTCTTTTAGACACTTGGCAGCGGAAAGGGCAGACCCTGGGATTTAGGTTACAGACAAAAGCAAACATCCTCCTGAGTTTCTCTTTACCTTGCTGCCCTGCTGCAACAAAGTACCACGAGCATTTGCTTTGAGCCATCGAGGAAGCAAGCCCTCGATCGCAGGGCCTGACTGAGGTCTGACTTCCAGTTTGCACTTTGCTTTAATTATGGGCACTGGGCAGAGGGGCTGTGCAGGGGTCTGCGAAGACAGCTACGGAAAATGGTGGCATCGATGGTGAGGCTCAGGTCTGAGTTTTTCCTGTTGCTGTGTCTTATCTGCAGCAGGTCCCAGGAATATGCCCTGGAGTAAGCTCTTAAAAAATACAGAACAACAAAACCAAACTGTCCCAGAATGAGCATCTCTTGGATATTTTATCCCTTTACCCCTCCTGCTGCTAAATCCATGCTGGGCTGCTGTTAGGGTCTAACATACGCCCAGAGAGGGTTTGTGTCCTTCCAAAAGTATTTCTTCATATATGTCAACCCTAGATGTTCTTCCTCTTTAAAATGTCCTTTCCGTCTTTGAATTTCCTCAGGTTTTATCTTCACCATCACCCTGAGGCAGCTCGTGCGGCAGGTTAAGGGGGCAGCCTGGGAGGAGGTGCTGCCCAGGGACTATCCTGAGCAGAGACAGGGCCCCTCTTGCCTTGCCACCTTCCCCTGCAGTCTTTCCAACAAGCCCTGACAAGGCACCAGCCAGGCTGGAAAGTGGTTAATTTTCTTCTTGACTTCACCCATTGGCTGTTATCAAATGTACAGGGATGGAGGAGGTAGCAGTGACATTCCCAGGGCCACCCGTGTTGGGATACACTCTGGGCAAACCCAGCGAGCTAAGCTTGGCTACCCAATGGGTGTCCAAGGCTAAGATAACTCTAGACGAGCTGTGAAAGTCTGGGGACAAAGTTGAGCATCACTGGTTGACCTCCACCAAGCAGACACCTCTTGTCTTCCCCGTGCATTGGAGGGAAGTCAGTCTTTGTTTCAGCACCCCATGGTTTTTGCCCTGTGTTTCATGGAGTAACGAGATCCTATCCCAGTCACATCACATCTTGCAGGGGCTTTCTGGTACAAAATAATGTCCCTACTGTTTATTATCCCTCCTGCTTTGGTTAGGAGGGCAGCGTAAGTTGTGGTCAGGAATTTCGGCACTTCTACTGGGAAATCTCGAGTAACCATCGTTTCTGCAACACGGCATTTAATCCGTGCTGGGTGGACCACAAACATCCCTTTCCATTTCTCCGGCCTTAATGGGCATGGTGGTTTATTGACAGATGAGTTGAGACAGTGAAAGGCCTGATGGCCCAGAGCTCGCAGCGTGCCAGCAGATCTGGAGATCTTCTATCACACATGTTTGTCCTTGGAAAAAAGACAATTGACTCAGTAAAATTGCTTAATCTCTGGCATGCTGGCTACCAGCACTGCCTTTTCTGCTGGAGCCCGCGAGACTTTTTTTTTTCCCCTGAAAGCATTCGGTGCTGCCTGAGCTCTGCTGGTGGATCCATCAGCAGGGCAGTGCAAGCTGTGTCCCAGCTGGAGAAGCTGTGCCGTGGACGGGGACCTGGGCGAGAGCTCACTGCTCAGTGCTGCTGCTGCTCCCCAACCCGCTCCCAGCCAGAAGAACAAATCCCTCCTACCCGGCGCCGCGGTGGGGACGGGGACCTGGGCGAGAGCTCACTGCTCAGTGCTGCTGCTGCTCCCCAACCCGCTCCCAGCCAGAAGAACAAATCCCTCCTACCCGGCGCCGCGGGGTTCAGGCATGCCCCGGAGCTCTTGGAGACAAGGTGTTGGGTTATCTGGGTCTTCGGTCCCCTTCAGGAGAATTGGGGGTTACCCAGACTTGGGGTGGTACCTGGGGCAGAGAGGATGGCAGGCCATGGAGGAGCCCAGGGTGGGGAAGCCGTTAGCAGGCACAAGCCGCGTCCAAAAGAGGATTGCTGCCTAGGGCCGTGGTTTCCCATTAATTAATACCAGATCTGCGCATTACCCAGTCACCCCATGGGAGAAATTGGGTCTGAATCAGGGGTGAGCACATGATCGCATTTTTGCCAAATTACCCGGCTCGTACAATATGGTGTGCATCTGGCTCCCTGCCAGCAGCGGGAGCACAAAACAATACCTGATTCAGCAGAAAGTCTTCCTGGCCCCTTTGGAGATCTTGTGAAGCAGCAGAAAGAACTTATATCTGTTCAGCGCTTCGCATTGTTTCCAGGCTTGGACTGGGTGCTGTAAAATTGGATTTACGTCTGCGGGGAAGCATGGCCAAAGGAGCGCAGCCTCTCATGCCAGTGCAGTTTAAAACTAGATGTGGGGATGGGTCCAAAAGCAAGTCCTCCTGACTTTCCATCCAGTCGTGGGCTTCATTGCCTGGATCCATCTGTCGCTGAAGCCTGGTGATCCCTGGAGGAGCTGGGCGTGCTGCTGAGATCCCGAAACGGGGACGCTCAGTCATGTTCTAGTTAAAGGGCTCTAACAGTCAGCCAGGGGACTTGTAAAAATGTTACCACAGGGTCTCCTGTTTATTCTCACGCTCTTCGTACTCTGCTCACACATTAAAAGATGGTATTTTTTTAGCTGCCAGTGCTGCTGTCTGACGAATCCAGCTGTTTTCTTTCCCCCTCTGAAATCATGACATTTATAATCAGCGTTTAGTGGAAAGCCGCCTGAGCGGTACTCAGAGTGACCGGGTGGACTTGTGGGGATGCTGGTGGGTGCATGCCCTCCACCCTGGGTTCACCTGGCCAAGCTGGTGCTCAGGCTGCCGTGCTGGGGATGAGCTCCCACCCTGGGTGATTCTCCACCCGAAAAGCACGCAGCCAGCTGGGATGGCAACAGGCTGTCATTTAGCTTGCCAGGGGCACGGGCGTGAAAATCAGCCTCAGATTTGCAGTTGCCTGAGCAAGCTGGACTCTCCTCCCCTTCTTTGTGCACCCCTCTGGTGGGGGAAGGCAGCAGGGAGACCAGTTTGGGTGCCTGGTGCTGCCTGTCTGCTCTCCTCGTGACTGCCTGGAAGCTCCCAAGGGAAAGGCAGAGGGAGCCAGGGATTCCTCTGTTGTGGCATGGTTTTTGGGTGGAGAGGGCTGGGAGTTAAAGTCTGATGCGGAGTAATGGGGGTCTCCTGATCTTCCTGTCTTCTAGAGGAAAGAAAACCACCACCATCCCCATTCCAGCTCTCTCCAATCCCTACCCAAAAAATCCCTTGAGAGCAGCCCAGAGCAACCTTTGCTCCCTGCCTTGAATCAGCCCAAGGAAAAGCCCTTACATTTTATGCATGTAGAAATCAACTTTTTTTACACCCGTGAAAAGGGTGAGGCTGGGGTGGAGGGAAGCGGTGAGGATGCAAACGGTGGGCTCGGAGGAAATAAAGCTGCTCGGCACCAGCAGCAGGTTGGTTACTGATGAGCCATCTGAGGTGCAGCAGAGAATCTGCATAAAATATTCCTCGTGGAGCTCGGGTAGCCGGTTCCAGCCCAGATAACAGTCTTGACAGTCGCCGAGGAAGGATGCCTTTAACCTTCACAAAACTGAGAGGACAGCAGAGAAATGAGCCAGGCAGTGGTGTCATGAAAATCACAGCCTCAGCGGTTTGGATGTGTTTCGCTCTACCGCAGAGTTTTGGGCAGCAGAGGGAAAATAAGCAAAATGCTGGGAGGAAGATGTCAGCTGGGCCAAAGGCATGTTTCTGTGAGAGCTATAAAACTCCCTTGCAGAAGGAGGTCTTTGCAGAAGTTGGCTACTGGTGGTCCTGGAGAGGTGGAGATGCTGTTGCTGCTGGATACTCCATGCCGCACAAAGGTTATGAGAAGGAAAGACCACCCAGCAGAGGTCCAGTAAGACCATAACACAGTGGTGCAGCCCCAATGGGATGACACCCACCAGCTCTTCCAGGCCTTCAGGGGCTGCTGCTCACTAGCATGAGTTTTAAACCTTTCAGGACAACCTTTTCTATCATAAAAGGGGTCTCTGGGGGCACAGAAGGGTCTGTGCACTGGGCTGCGTGCTTATGGTTCAATTTCTGCCTGGGGATACGTGCCCAGCCTGGTCTGCAAAGGGGCTGTACAGGTTCTAGTCAGCTCTCCAGGGGCCTATTTGCAGCTCCTGGTGGCTGTGGTGGCTCCTTTCTTCTGCACAACCCTATAGTTTTCTTCACCCTGTTCTCTACCCACCTCCAACCAGTTCGCTAGTGGGAGCCTAACCTTGAAATCCAGTTTGGCTTTCTGAGGGCTTTTTTCCTCCTCTGTGCTCTTGTGGAGAGTGAAAGAAAGGGGAAAGCAGAGCTAAACAGCCCATGTTTGGATGACTGGCGCTGGGGGATTGGGGACCTTTCCTAGTTGGGGTTTAATGGAATGGGGAACCCACGTCAATATTTGGGAAACCAAAATAGTGGGAGCCTAACCTTGAAATCCAGTTTGGCTTTCTGAGGGCTTTTTTCCTCCTCTGTGCTCTTGTGGAGAGTGAAAGAAAGGGGAAAGCAGAGCTAAACAGCCCATGTTTGGATGACTGGCGCTGGGGGATTGGGGACCTTTCCTAGTTGGGGTTTAATGGAATGGGGAACCCACGTCAATATTTGGGAAACCCTGTTTTGTTGTGAATTTTAATGCAAACAACGATCCTTGTAGCAAAAATTTTCACCAAGCTCACCACACCAAAATAATTTGACAACCAGCGTGGGATGCCCAAATGTGCGCTCAAAGGCAAAACCCTCTTCTGTCTTCATGGCTTTTTTTGTTTGCCAAACCACGTATTCAGTCCATGCCTCAGAGCAAAACTGAACGATTCAGTATTTGCAGCCACGGTTTCCAACCGAGCTTTTCCTGCAGAGCCCCAGCGAGGTGGCATCTGGCTGTCCCCAGACGAGCTGCATCCCACCAGCGCTGGTGGAAGGCAGTGCTTCGGAGACCGTCTTGTGACATTGACACACATTAAAAAAAAAAAAAAAAAGGAGGATCAGCTCTTCATCTGGAACGGAAATAAAGTTGGTGAAAGGACGGATGTTTTCTCTTTTGCTTTGAGGTTAGAAAACAGCAGGAAATCCTTGCTTGAAGAAAAGGCACATGGCCCCCAGTATGACTTGTGCCGGCTTTGCTGCCTTGAAGTCAGTCTCTAGAAACAGTTTTGCGGTGGATAAAATTTCACAGACTTTCCATGGTTTCTGACTGCAGCTTCTCTCGTGCCTGCTTTGCAGCTAAACCTAAATTTTTGCCATATTTGCGCTAGCTTGGAAGGTGGTGTTCGTGCAATTGGTATCACGTAGCTGGGTGAAGCAAATACTGGTTTATCTCAACAACTTTACATGTGACAAGACTAAATACTGACCTGAGCAAGAGTTTGCAGAATCGGCCTTAGCTGGAGCCTCTGTTTTTGTCCAGGCACCTGACCCCACAAAATCTTTGCAAAGCAAGCGATCCCCTCACCGGTGACCCCACAGCCTGCAGAACTAACTTTGCCTTTCTGGCTTATTAATAAGCATCTTTTCTGAGTAACCAAGATGTATTGAGTTGGGACTCCCCAGGTACGAGCAGCCAGAGATAGCTTTGACTTTTCCTTTTTTTAATTTACCTTGTGGGGCTGTGGGAAATGAGCAATCCCTCCGGCTGTCAATATTGCCAGCGGTGCTACCATCGCCATGACAAGGAAAGGGGGGGCAGCGGGGGGCTGGAGAAACCAGGCACCCCGGGACTGGCGTCTCAGCCTCGCGCCCAACCAGAGCTGACATGCCTGGTGTGACAAGACTCGAGCCGACGGCGTTCTTGCAACTCCCAGAAAATATCTTTTGCTTCAGCTCTTTCCCCTTCCCAACTTTCCCAGACAGATTCTGCCTTTTATTTATCCTTCCTCAGCCCTTCTCTTTCCTCTCCCTGCCTGAAGGCTCCTCCTGGGGGGCTCAGCCACTTTGCAGAGGGGCTCCTTTTTACATCTTACCTCTTCACAGAGGAAACCTCCACGTTCACAAAACGCTGATGGTAGTGGGGAGCAGGGTGGCCTCGGGGAAATCTGCTCTGCCCACTCGTGTGGGAGCTGCTGTGTCACTCTGCATCCCTGCCTCTCCCACCGCCCTCTCCTTTCCCTTGCAATAGCAGCCAGGGCTGTTGCTGGAGGTGGTGCTTTTGGGGTGGCCCGGCCTTGGTGGTGTCTCAACCCATACTTTCAGGGAAGAGAGAAAGCAACCTGGGTTGCCAGGGAGGGAAGTGCATCACCTGTATCTCAATTAAGTGATAATGAAGTGATATAATACAGCTCAGCTTAATGTGGCTGGGAGGAAGGAGATAAGGAGTTCTCAGTGACTCCCTTGGCCTTTGTGCTCTCCCTCCTCTTTCTGAGGGTGCTCAGCATCCTGTGACCCTCCTGCACGCACTGTTGGAGACCTGAGGGCAGCAGAGTCATCAGGCCCCATGGGGATGATTCTGCTGCTTGTGGATCACAAACTGTGAGTGGGGTATTGTGGAGACCAGGGTGGGGGTAGGGGTTTGGGCATGTTGCCCAGGTCCTTGTTGGTCCAGTGTGTGGTGGTACTGCCCATTACTCACCTAGTGTTTTCCAAGCATATGCTCTTTTCCTTGCCTGATTTAAACTGTTGGACTGAAGTATGGAAGACAGTTTGGTATCATTAGGGTTTTTCTGGTTGTGAGCATGGTGTGAGCCCTCCTTGCTGGCACTGCCCCACCTGGGCAGAGCCAGGCTGGGCTGATAGGGGCTGCTTTGTGATGATTTTGCTGGTGCTTTGAGACTCACTTTGAGCTCCCTGGTATCCTGGGATGTGCTCAGCTCCTGCGTGGGCTCTTGCCGGCTTTTCCCCTGCACCTGGTGTAGGTAGGAACTTGTTCCTCTGCCTGTGCTAGGCAGGCTGTGGTGGCGGCTTGGGCAGGAGTTTTGGGGCAGCTCAGGTTTGGCTCTGATGTGCAATAGGACCAACAGCAATAAACACACAAAGGGTTTTCTCCTATTGCATCTGACTCTAGCAATGCCATGCGAGAAGTCCTTTAATGTGAGCTCACATCTCATTTTGTGTTGCACAAATGTCTTTTCTAGTGCTCCTGTGCCACAGATCCAGCTGCGTGCTGAAGCAGGTGGGCATGTCCTTTGCTGCCTTCCTTCTGCTGAAGCAGAAATCATCTGTTTTGGGGATGGGGGTAAGAGAAAAGCTGGAGGATGCTGCAGGGGATGGATGCTGACCCCAGGTGTGGTGTTTCTCTTTGTTCAGCCTGGGACAGGGTGGGTGGGGAGGAACCTGGTGGAGAGAAGGGAAGGGGCTCCTTGGTGTACCGTCACAGCTTGCTCAGGAACTGGGGAAGCAGAGAGTCAGGAGGGGCCTCTTGGTTTCCCAGACCAGCTTTTGGGTAGTGTTGCTATCAATTCCTGCAGGCAGGCTGCAAGGCAAAAAAAACTGGTTTCCCATTTCTTTCCCACTGTGATACTCTGCACCCAGCTGCCAGCAGCTGCTGAGGCAAACCTTGTTGCCCAGGTGGTTTTGGGCACCTTCCCTGATGGCTCCTGTGGGAACAGGCAATGTGTGGTTTGGGTGTTCAGTTGTTTTACGTGGCCACCACAGCTGGGCTGCTCCTGTCTCATGTCCCCCTGTGCAGCAGGAGGCTCCATCCCAGTGCCATTTGTCTTCGGTACGTTCCATTTATCTCCGGTGAGAAGCTTCAGACCCAAACCATCTTAAGTGATCTACAAAAGACAGTGATAAGTACCTTCCCCCGTCATTACGGCTCCATTTTATCACGGTGGTGATAGCAATAATGGCGGTTGTAACCCCCATCAAGTCCACTTAACATGGTTCATTTTCAAAAGTCACTCAATGCCTCCTGACAGTCCGGCCGGGCGGTATGAAAAGATCATTTAACCCTGATGATCCGAGGGAGCCGGCAAGTGGGAAAAGGAGCCCCGGCAGCCGGAGAGGAGCCAGCACGGGGTGGGCAGGGGAAGACCATTGATTTTATGACAAGGGGCAAAACCACTGTCAGTGTGGAGCGGTGTGGATTGGGGGGACGTTTCAATTAGTGCTGGCGGGAGAAATTCCCAGGGAAGGCAGAAAAGCCTGGGCTGCCTTGCCTATTATTTTTTTAACAGTGAAAAATGAACCCAAAATTAGAATCCCTATTAACAATTAGCGTAATTAAAGGCGACACGTTATAATTTCAGCAGAAAGGCACTTTATGATGATACGGTGGCCTGAGATAATTGCACCCGGCGCTTGGCTGAGGCGAGCGGTAAATGGACGGTGCGGTGGCCCACCTGCCACTCACACAGCCCTGCTATTATCCTGCCTGATGCTGCTCTGGTCCTGCCTCGCTGTTAAAAGTAAAGCCATCCCCTCACGACCTCGGAGTCATTTAGAAATTGCTCCTAAAGTGCACTTTGTTTTACAGGATGGGGCGGGAAAATGAGTGTACTGGTTTGCAGTGGAGGTGCAAGGTGCCCCATGGGTGGTTGCTGCTGTCTGGGCTGTGTCGATGGCCGGGTTTTGCAATCGCGGAGGAGATGCCATAGCAGAGATTATCCTCTCATCTGCCTCACCCACTCATGTCAAGCCCATAGCTCTGTTTTGCTACCAAGTCCAACACAAGCTTCTCCGTGAAGGCATCCAGCCCTCTCGCCAATGCCGCATCTCAGCCTCAGCATCCCTCCATGCATGTGCTGTTCCTCCCCAAACTGAAACGGCTGAGGCTGGGGGACCAAGCCCTGGGTTATGAGCTGCTCTCCCCCATCCTCACCTCCCCCAGGGCTCCCACTGCCCACCAGGGACAGCCTGGGGACTGCAGCCTGGCAGCTGTCACCTGTGATGGGGGAAGAGCCTACTGATGCTTTGAAAGCAAAGTTGCTCAAATTTGGCAAATGAGCAGCACATGCTCTCACTTTCAGGTTAGCTTATCTGAATAATTACATGAGCGAAGCTATCCCAGAGTGTCTTGGAATATGCAGAAATATATTCCATCTGTGTATGCCACAGCATCAAAGTCAAAGAGCTCTATGAAAGAAGGTCGGTTTTGCTAATATTTGAATTTAGGGTAGGGGGTGGTGGAAGAAACACTAAAAATCAGAATCGTACACTGCCAAAACGATCCATTTGGTTTTAGGTCCAAAAGCTTAAATTTTGACTTTTTTTTTTTAATTTGAGATAATTTTGGATTATAGTTTACATAAGGCAATGTGAACCTTGAAAGTGTTCAGCTGGAAGCAGAGCTGTCAATTTTGTGGCAAAGAAGCTCTTTGATCATCGGGTGAGGAATTTTTTTTTTTTTTTAGTTTTTCCTTTGCTGAGGATCTAGAACTTGCTGGGGATGTTTCTTCTGCGTTTGGAATGAAGTCAGGAGAGTGGCTTTTTTGCAGTCCCTGCCCCTCCAGTCACCTTCCCGGTTTGCAGGGGGATAAATACAGGAGTTCTTGGGCTCCTGAGTGTGGGGAGCATCGTTGCCTGTGGTGCTGCTCCATCCTGGGGTGGGGGAGTGGGACCATGCTGGGGCTAGAGCAGTTTGCTCCCGGTGGAAGGCAGTTACTGGCAATTTACAGCGTGTTCGAGGAAGTCCCTTGGAAGAGGATTTAAGAGTCGTTGAGTCAACATGAAACGATATATCAGTTAATGAAGTTTAATAGCACTGAATAAGAACTGCACTGCGGCTCTGGGATCCTCTTGCAAATGCAGTTACGGTCTGAAAAAGAGAGGCTGGAAAAGCAGTCCCTTGCTCCTGTCCATATGTTGTTCCCTCCGTGCTTTGCAACTCAGATGCCTTTAATCGCAAGCCAGTCCCACAGAGGTGATAACAGGAGCTGGCTGGCATCTCTTCTGCTCCTGCAGCATCAGCGGGAAGACGAGTCCTGGGCATTTCAGAAGAGTGAGTCAGGCCTTTCCCAAATTAGCTCCAAAACCAGCTTTTCAACAGTAAGGCCTGGGGTGGAGCTCTGCTCTCCTCCCTGTAATTCCTCTGAAGGTCTTTGAGCTTTGCAGGAAAGTAACTTGTCTAAAATAGTGTTTCCCCCCAAACACATGTACTCAGGAGTGAAAATCTTGGCATCCTGGACAGGGATTTGCTGATGGCAATTTCTTTCTTGTGAAAAATCTAAAGATGTCTTGGGACATCTGCAAAACTAGGGGGTGGGGGCCTGGGAGGGGAGGAAAATGAGAAAGAAGGCAAAGAAACTGCAGGAAGTGTTGCCCGGATGGCAGATCCTTTTCTTATAGCCCTACCCTGTGCCATCACACACAACTGCTGACTGCTATGATCCTGAAGGAATGGGGCAGGTGGCACTACCCAGAGTGGGAGGGCAGAGATTAGCCCTGAGCACAAGCTCTGAGTTTCCTAATTTTTTTTTTTAATTTAAAAAAAAAAATAAAAAATAGGCAAAAGGGGTTACAGGGTGTGCTGGACTGCAGAGCTGTGCAGGAGGGAGCATGTTCATCCCTCTTGGGGTGAGGGGCCTGGATCCTGCTGAGAGTGGCTGGGCAGTGATGCAGGGAACAGCTTGTGGTCCATGCTGGGGTACCTAAGAAGTTGCTTTCTGTTGACAGGCTGTGTCAAACCTGTGTAGCTCCCACTTGCACAGCAAAGAAGGTGCTTGGAGGAGCTGCGAAGGCAGGAGCTGTACAAATTGCCCTGCAGGCACGGGGTAGGGAGTGATTTAGGGCTGAGCAGGGCTGTATTGAGATGACTTTTTCAGGGGCCCATAATTCAGCATATCAAAACTAGTCCTCTGAGGATCTCTCTCTGTGGCTTGTCATGGTAAGCACCTCAGCACTTGTTTACACTATCGTCCTTCTGCCTGGGACGGTGCGTAGTGATGCAAAACTTGACTGGGTCCCATAAGGTGCTTGGAATGGAACAGAGCAAATCTTCCAGGTGATGCTCAAATAGTGACTCAGCCTGCTTTTTCAGAGGCGTGCACGTTGGTGGGAATTGCTGGGTAGGTAGCGCTCCTGGAAGCACCAACCATTCTTGGAGCACTTCTGGCTGCAGAGAGGAGGAGGAGATCACATCCCCTCTCCGACTGCTCCATCGTGTCTGACTGTTCCATCATGTCTGGCTTCTCTGAGGGCAGCGTCCTGCTGTCCCTGCTCACCTCCTGCTCTGCCGGGATGCTGCTTGCTGTGACAGGGAGGCGAGCATCGAGCTCCTGTCTTTGGAAAATCTTGACCCAGTTTTCTCTGGAGCACTCGGAGACAGCGTGTTTAACGAGTGCTGTGTCCCTGCCAAGCTTTGCTGTGCTGCTCTGCCAGTCTGAGCAGCCGCTTGGCTCAAGAAAACGCTGCAAGAATTTGTCTGTCCTGAGGAGGGCATTGCCTCTCCCAGCCTGGCCTCAGCTCTGGAGGTCTGGACTGTTCTTGCAAGAAATGCAACCAGAAATACCACCATTAGGCAGGTCTGATGGGGGGAGGTGGAAAAGCAATGATGAGTGTTTTGGGTTGCTCTGGTTTGAAAGAATCTAGGACTCGAGTGCATGCAGGGGGCTCTTTCCAAAGCCCATGGCTTGTCCCTGGCATCATCTTTTCTGCTCAGCCCTCCTGTGAGCTCCCTCAAAGGGAAAACTGGGCCTGGCTTGTCACATCTCACTGCTGCTGTTTGGTGCTGGGGAGGGTGGCTGTGAAGGTGACAAAGTAAGTCCCTGTGTGCTGTGTCCCTGCTTGGGAAATGCTGACTATGCAGGTGCTTGCAGGGCAGGGGGCTTGCAGGAGGTGACCAGACCCCCAGGGAGGGCAGTAACGGGACATAGGTGGGAGCAGCACCTGCTCCAGTACCTCCCTGTGCCAGAGTCTGCAATGTCCCCTGGCCATACCCTTGTCACCAGGGCAGGAGCCACCTCCAAACTCACATGGCCCCCACCTCTAACCCTGTGTGTCTCATGCAATACCCTCAGCCTCCCCATGAATGCTGGCAGTAGCTGAGAGGTGCTGCAGAAACTGGGGGGCAGAGTCAGTGCTTCGCACCCTCCCCATTTCCCAGCCCATGGTGGGAGGTGGGCAGTGATCTCCACAGAGTGGGCACCTCCAGGGACAGTGCCAACACCTGCAGTGAGGGTCCCTGCTGCAAAATGGTACCAGTGTGGAAGGGAGGGTGGAAAATCCAGCAGGGCTGAAAGCTGCTAGATGTGTTTTGCTGGTGCTGGGCAGGGTGGGAGGAGAGTGTGTTGGAGATGAGGGGGCCTGTGGCGCATCCAGCACCCTGGCAGTTTCAGGCACATGCATGTATCGGAAAGGGGACGTACCCCTTGGCGCGCTCAAAGTTCAAATATTTAGAATAAATAATACCTGACCCTTTCCCCTCCTCTCTCTTCCCTTCCCTCTCTCTCTCTCTCCTTCCCCAGTGCCAGTTCCCAGTAACCTAGGTCCAATAATTCGGTTGTAATAAAATGTGACTGCTGGGGCTATTTTTACGGAGCTGGCACTCATTTGCATGCCGGCTCTGTGTGGGGCCCCAGGCAATCTTTTTTTTTTTTTTCTACCCTCTCCCTTCCCCCTCCTCTTCCCCCCCACTTCCCCCACCCCGCTGGCATCCCTCTGATCAGAAGTGACAACAGAAACACAGCCGTATTTCCTGGAGATTTACTGAGTTAGACGATGAAAGCTCGGAGGAACAGTAACAATAGGAAGGGGGATGCGAAGGAAAGCGGAGGGGGGAAGTTCCTAAACTGATAGTTTTCAAATGTCAGCTCTGCTCTCGGGGGCTCTGTCGGCTCTGGGAGTGAGCCCGTGGCTTATGGAAATGCCAGGAGGCAGTTGAGGCGGAGGCGTGCGGATGGAAGAGGCCAGCTTGGTCCTGCTCATCCCCCAGGGCTGGAGAGCCTTTGCTCCTTCTGGGTGGCTCCATAGGGCTTTGTCCTTGACCTTCTGGTTCTGCCACCCATCTCCTTAGGGGGCTTCTGGGTGCCTCCGTGGATGCTGCTGCTTTTCCTTCGGGTGCTGCATCCCTCTGCATCCTTTGAGCAGCCCAGAGGCAGTTTCTTGCTCAGGAGCTCTAGCCTCCCTCACCCTTCTCCGCCCTGGGGTGTTCCCTGGGCACTGGAGAGAGGAGTGTGGTGGGGACCCGGTTGGGACATGGCAGGAGCAGAGGCTACAGGTGTGACAGTAGCTGAATTTATTGAGAAATTTGCCTTTTTGTTGTGATCGCTCCCCTCCCAGCCTAAATAACCCCCTGCTAAAAGTAGGCTTGGGAAACAAGTGCTGATCTTCTGATGCCTGAGGCATCTTGGAGCAGGGCTTCAAGCTCCACATTTAAAGGTGCCAAGAGGCTCCTTGAGCTGTTGCTGCCACCAGGTTGCAGCAGATCAGATGGGGGGAGGTGGAACAGGGGTCCTTGGTGGGGATTTTGGCCAGAAGCCAGCTGGGGTGGCCAGACACTTCAAGCCCTGCCAGTGCATAGGGCACCAGGCAGCCAATGCTGGGGAGCACAGAGGAGTGGGAGCAAGGTGGGACTGCAGTGCCCTCTTCTTCCACCCTACCAGCTGCATGTGGGCACCTAATGCTCTCATGCCAGCTATTTTATCAACCAGCTCCACTGGTGATGGGGACAAGTGGGACCCTCCCAGCTGGGGCCTATAATACAGGCTGCTTGGTTGCTCCTGTCCTCCTGCCTGTTCTCGTCCCTGCTCTGCTCCCTCTCTCTTTCTCTGTTTCTCTCCTCAGCGCCACTGTCAAGCAACTTGATCACCTGCCAGCCCGTATTGATTTTTGCTTCCCAATCTCCAAGCTGGATGGAAGGAAAAGATTAAAAACAGTTTGTCAGTTTGAAGTTGAATAAGAATTCAGCACAAGGGACATCGCAGCGGCTTGCGGGGGGGTGGGGGAGAGTAGAAGGGGTCAAGGCCAAAGATGATGTTGGGGGGAGCACAACCATTTTGCACCCTCTGCTCCAGTGATGCCCTCATGGTGTCCATTGATGCCCCCCTCAATGACCTCCCAGCTGCTGGTGAAGGTCTGCCTTCATCCCTTGCCCTCTGGGTCTGGGCATCCCGTGTGTGTTGCTCCGGGGGTCCTGGTGTCCTAACATCCCCCACTGTGGCATCTCAGCTACCTCTTGCTCCTGATCTCTTAGCTACTCCGCTGGTGGTGCCCAGCCCCGGTGCTCCCATCCCCACGTGTCCCTGCTGCTGGTGCCATTAGTATTCATGTGCTGAATACTGCTGTCCTTGTCAAGACTGAGTGGGCAGACTAAGGAAATTTGCCCTTCAAAAAATGAGAATCATTTGAGTCAGGGAAGCTCTTCCCTCGTGCGTGTGGTTTCCTTGCCAGCCCGAGGGATGACGAATGGTTCACAGCCATCCCTGTGCAGCGAAAAAAGGGCTGTTTGGTTGAGATTTGGCAGGTTGTGCCGGGTACAAGCAAGGGTTGTGTGTGGGCTGGGTGTGGAGCTGCACGCCATTGGGCTGCATTGAATTTGGGCTGCATGAAGGGGGTCGTGTGTGCTTGCCCAGGGTGCGATGCGCCATCGAGCAATGGAGGATGCTCAGAGGCAAGAGGGAGCCTCACAGGTTGATTCCTGCACACCCTGAGGTGTTGGCACTGCCAGGCTCAGGGCTTGCACCACTTGCCAAAATCCCCTAGCAGAGCTGCTGAGCCCACAGGGTGGGACAGAGGGATGGCAGCCGAGGCTGGAGGCATAGTCATGGGCCTCTGCTGCTGCCGTGGGTGAGAGCTTCTTGTCCTGTCATTGCTTTTCCTCCTCTGTCTTCTGTAAGAGAGGACAAGAGAGCTGGAGGCTGAAGACTCTCCTTCCTTGCTGCCACCATCTCTGGCCAGTATCCAGTAAGGATCTGCTGAGATATATTTGCCTACATAAAAGAAGTAGGCTGGATTTACTTCCATTTATACCTGCAGGTGTATTTCCTTATCTAAATAATAGATGGTTATGTCCTCAACCAGGGTAAGCTGGCAGAGTTCCTCCAAGGTCAGCAGAGCTGTGCTGACCAACATCCAGAGGAGAGGACCTGGTCCTTCAAAGAAACAGCAGTGCAGTAGCTGTGTAGGGTGAGGATGGAAAGGAAGGTGTCCCTGTTCACAAAGGATTTGGGAGGTCTGGATTGCAGCTCCTGCAACTGTCCAGTGTCTCCCAGGACAGACATCTAAGCTACAGGTGGGGTCTGCTCCTGCTGATGGAGGACCACCACTTCTCAGTCAATGGGGAGAGTCTGGCACCTCCAGAGGGCTCTTCAGCCTGTCTTGGGTGGTGTGGGAGGTGGGTCAGTTGCTGGCAGCACCACTTGGTCTTTTGATACTCTGTTTTACTCTCTGGCTAAATCAAGGTGGTCTTTGGGGAGCGCAGGATGGTGGTGCTGAGGACAAACTCTCTACTGTTCCCATCTTTTTCCTTCAACCCCTGGATCCAGCACCCATCTCCTCTCCAAGGTGATATGTACCTGAAGATCTTCTTTCCTCCCATACCTTCATCAAGCCGACAGCTCCACTGAGGGTGATGCCCAGTGGAGGAGAAGGGTTGAGCACAGCCAGAGGAGTGCTGCTTGATCTGCAGGACATGATGTTTTCTGTTACCATCTCAAGGCTTTCGGAGGGGGGTGGTTATTCTCATTCCTTGCTGAACAAACAAGGTGAGAGAGCTGCCAGCTGAGGCTGGTGGATGAGCAGACCTGGCTGCAGACTCTGAGAACGCAGTGGCTCCAAAACTCTCATGTTCCCTCTGCTCCCCACTGCCCAGCCACAGCACAGGAGGGCTGCGACATCTGCAGTGCTGTCCCCGCTGTGTGGCTTTGAGCTGATGTTTCCCTGTCTTGGCAACACACAGAGCTTGAGGAAACCTGTGCCATCTCTGCAGCTGCTGCAATGGCAGAGGAGCTGATTGACCTTCTGAGACCCAAACCTCTGCCTTGCCCAGCCCCACATTTCCCAGCGAGGGAGCTGGCGTGCAGGAGCTGCTGAAGGTTTGCTCTCCTGGGGTGCCCATCGAAGCTGTGAGCGCAGCCTTCTGGGCCCCAGGTGAGCATGTCAACTAATGCACACTGACAGGTTAGAGGGATCTCTTCACTGGGGAAGCTGTGGAGCATTGCTAAGATAGCTAATGGTGCTGGCGCCTGGGAAGAGGCAGGTGGACTTGCTGCTGGCCTCAGCCACACACCTCCACTCTCTATGTAAACCAGAGTGCCGGGGTGGGCTGGCTGTTGGCCAGGAGTGGCTGGGTGACACTGGCTGGAGCCAGCCTGAACTGGGGAAGCAGGGCAGTGGGGTGGTCTGCTGCTTGGTCCCATGCCAATGTCTGCACCGCAGCCCCAGCACCGGAGGGAGGAAGGTACCATGATGCAGCATCGTGTTGGGGAGGTCAGCTCATCCTCCCCATGCTGCTGGCAAGTAAAGGCGGACCCCAAAAAGCCAGGGCTGGCCTTGGTGGATGGAGTCCCTGCCTCTTCTCCCCAGGGTGAGAGCAAGGTGCTGTCGGGGGGCGGCGGGTAGGAGATGCCAGAACAAGTGAAGCACAAGAGGCTCACAGGGAAAGGTCATGGAGAGTTTTAAGTAGAAATGTCACTGTTGTTCTGTCAAAAGGATAACAGAGCCAACACGCATGCGGCAAAGTAGCTGCTGCCGTGGCGGGGAGGGCAGGATCACTGAGCTGCAGCTTGCTGGCCCCCCTTTGCCCAGCCCCGGGGAAAGGGCTTGGTCGGGGTTGGTCCCCTCCAGCCATCACCTCCCCAGCCTTGCACTCCTTTTTCCTCCCTCTCCTCCCCTCTTTTCCCAGTGCTCCTCTGCTCTCTCTTCCCAGCAGGGTCCATTCTGGCACCATCGGATCCAGGTCCTGAGGAGATTGTGGCACCTCCTGGGGAGATGGGAGAGCAAAGGCAAAATCCCGCATTTGCCAATGCCAGTTGGGCCATGCCTGGCTAGGAAAGACTGGCTTTTCCCCCATACGAAGCATAGCCAAGTGAGCTATCACCCCTTGCTGCCACACTGTGACCATGCCGGTGTCCCTGCCTGGCTCCCTGGCCAGCCTGCTGCCACCTCTGGCTGCAAAAGCCCCGGGGCCCTGCTGTCCCAAGTGGGGAAGGTAAGCAGAGCTGCAGGCTCCAGCATGGGTACCTGGTGGAGCAGGAGGAAGGGGCTGCTGAAGCTTGCATGTCCCCTTGGCTTTGCAAAGCCCCGGGGTATGGGGATGGGTGGCACAGGCACCAGAGCAAGCTGCTACCTGCCCCTCTGCTCAACACACTGGGGTCCTCTGCAGGAGGAGGAGCTGCCATCATCCCACCACCCAACAGCAAGGAGGGGATGGGGCTGTGGAGCTGCTGCATGGCCAGCACCAGCTCTGGAACCTGCCTCTGTTTTTTTTTTTTTTTTTCTTCTTTTTTCCCCAGCCTTAATTACTGAATTTCCATATCATCAATTCCCTGCGAGTCAGCAATTGACAGGGAAGGCTGTGGCTACTGTCCTTGCTGCTGCCATCAGAGAGCACCCGCTCCGTCCAGGGGACAGCTCTCAAAACGTTATTTTTATCTCTGTCTCATAAAGCCTGTTCTGTATAAATATATTTTAATTAATTAATAAATGGGACATAATGAGTTCTGGCAGGGTGACATTTGAGCATAAAGCGAGGCTTAAACAGATCCTGACATGTGTTAGCTGGGAAAACATAACACACCCGCATGTGCACCACACACACATACATATATATTTCTCTACTTGTTGGGACTGTTATGCAATGTAAAGGGAGATGGGTTGCGAGGGTTGCTTTTAGGAAGCGGAGGTGAGAACCATGTAGGCAGTCCCTTGGGTTGCCTCTGTCCAGAGATGGAGAGGAGGAGGTAATAGATTGCTTTCTCTCCTGGAGACTGATGAGATGTCCCCAAAGAATGGGGCTTGCTGGAAATGCCTTGTCTCACTCAGCCTGTGCCATCAGCTCTGGAGGGCCCCGGTGGCCCTGCTGCAGGTCAGAGCAAGGGGGTACTTGAATTTCTGGCAATACCTGGGATATGAGTCTCAGGCTCACCCTGGCTTGTGGTTGGTCTCCAGTCTGAGCCAGAAATACAACCTTGCGGCGCCATGGTTGCCTGGGTAGGTGATGATGCTGTGGTGCACTGCATGGTTTTTTGTTTCCCTAAAATAATGTTTTGCTAAAGAATGCAAGTAAAAAGGACAAAGCAGGGCTGTGCTGAGGCTCCCTGGCAGCCTGGCACTGATGGTACCTTCCTATGGATCACAGGGATGGAGGGGGCACCCCAGTGGTGGCTCTGTTGTGGACCAGGAGTTGGAGGCTTGAAGGAGCAAGGATGATCTTGTGACTGGTCAGGGTGGTGTTTCTGACCTGACTTGGTTCTGATGGCACCTGATGGGGAGAACATTACAAGAGGTCCTGTGGTGACAGGAAGGGATGCAGGAGCTGGCACCTGCTGTGACATACTGGAGTAGTGAACACTTCACCCATTTCCTTCTAGTACCTCTGTGCATCTGAAGGTTGCCTTCCCTGCACAAAGCCAGTAGCAGATCTGCTCTTACATAGCTTGGATCCAGGTTTTGATCCAGGTGTGGACACTGTTTCTCGAAGCCTGTCATTACTTGCATGTCAGGGTCTCAGTACAGCCCACTGGAGGAAGAGTAGGGTCTAATGGTGAGCATTGTCCAGTCTCAGATCTTAATCTTCTCGCTTCTGAAGTTTGGGGATGTGAATTTATGGCTCTGCTCTCCTGCAGCTGGAGGAAGAATTAGAAAATTTTTTTGGTACCAATTGTGTGTGCTCTAGATGAAAAGGTTGCACCTACATATATTACTCTGTGTGTGTGAAGGTAAATGCAGTACTGAGGAGTCCTTCAGCAGCGCAGAAGTGTTGCCCAAAGATCCGTAAGCCTGACAAAGCCTTCCTGTGCTCTGCAGACGTTGTCTTCTGCAAGCCCTTGGCAGACCTCCCTCTGTGCAGCTGCCCTTGGTTATTGCCTGTGATGGTGCCCACTGGCTTTTCCTACCTCTGCTGAAGCCCCTGGATGTTGGGGGACCCAGTGGGCTTCGCTCAACTCTCTGCCTTACGCTTTCCAGCAACATCACAGCTTTGCTCCATCATGTGTTATTCCAGCATCATGCCTGCATCCTGATCTGCCTTTAGGGAGTTTTGGGAGACGAAAGGGCACAGCCAGCACACTTTGACCTATTATAGTTGCATATGTACATGTGTTTGATCAAATAGGAAGGGCACGCTGTTTGCTGTTCAGCTTCAGTTATGAGCTTTGGCTGCTGGAAAGATCATGTGGAAGGGAATTTGAGGCTGCTTTCCATGTGGGAGGGGGTGGGTGTGTAGATCGGGGGATTTTAGTGTTTTTTCCTCCATGGAATGGGTCAATATTCCTCCCCTCTCCCTCGAGTAGCTAATAATATAGTGGTTGGCTCTTCTTCGCCCAGCAGGGTTATTGTCATCCTTGCTAAAGTTTGACATTTTACACTTTAACTAAGCACAGCCTTAGGCAAGAAGCTGCTAAGAGACAGATTTCCTTATTAAAAGAAGATGTCACCAAAAGAGCAAGTCAACAAATATGCCACTGCCCAGAAACAGCCATGCAGCTGGGGGAGCTGAGGAAGGTGGCAAGTGGAGCCGGCGTGGATGATGGGCTGTGGAGGAGACAGCCCGAGCCATCTGGGGACACGAGGTCCCTTCATCCACTGCTTCCAGAGCAAGCACTGTTTCGTATGCCCCATACATATAGCACCTATTGCGATGAGGCTCTGGGGACCTCATGCAACATGAACCATCCCCACTGTCGTCTGTTAGCTACAGGGCATTCATCTGTGTGTCTGTGCGTGGAGGGTTTCCGAGTCTGAAAACATTTTCAAGGATATTTCTCAATATTGCGATCGGAAAATGCCAGACACACAGAGAAAGCTGCAGGCAACTGCCTTTTTTTTTTTTTATATATATAATCTGAGCATGTTTGGTAATGTGCCTTTTCCCTATGCTGCTGACAATGGTTTTTTTGCTCCCCTTTATAGAGTTTAAGTATAATACACTTAATAGCAGTTAGTGATGTCAGTGCTCTTTGGTATAGCAAATCTCTGGTGTGAGATAATCTTAGTTAATGATCAGCATAAAACAGATAGAGGTCAGTATTTTAGCGTCGCTATAAATCCCACATTTACTGTGGTAGAGTTGGAAGGAGGCGATCCCATTAACCTTTTCACTGTATTGATAGGGTGCGTGTCCTGCCGTGGTCAGTTGGGGTGGAGGAGCAGCGTGGTTCAGCCCTGCATACCTGCTGCCATCTTCCTCCTCCTCGGGCTTGCTGTCACCTGGGGCTCAGGATGATGTCCACAGGGTGGCTGCCCCATCTCCCGCTGCAGCCTAACTCAGGGTGACACCGTGTAATAGGGAGAGCAGCATCTGCTGGACCAGGAGGGGATGGAAAGATGCTGGCAGCTTTTAGCCCCTGCAGGTCCCACGTTGGAAAGGGCAGTGCAATACGCACACAAGCCAGGCACTGTGGGAGAGCCCCACTGCTCCCAAAACTTCTGGGATAGCTCTGAACCACGGTCCAAGTCGGCAGCACCTGTGGATTTTGGTGAGGCAGCCCTGGGTCTCACCGGCTGTGAATGCATCTCGGTGCAGTGATCTAATAACCTGGAGATATAGGCAGTGTGGAGGGAAAAAAAATAAGATAAAGTCAATGAAGCATTATGGTTAAGAATCAAACTGCATAAAAGTCAGGAAATAAAACATTTAAAGCTCCTACAGGAACGGTTAATCGGTGAAGACTACATGCACAGCATCGGCCCTGTTTTCCCTGGATGTCGGTGCTGCTCCTTTTGTCTGCGTGAGGGGCAGTGCTTGGGGTAAACCCCGCTGCTTCCCATGCTGGCGTACGGCTGGAGTAGCTCTGGGTTTTCTCAGCGGAGCCGGGAGCTGGGGCTGCCCTCTGGCCTTGCTGTGGAGGCACTGGCTTTTAGGTTACTTGCTGAGTCTCAGATGCATGTTCCTGGTGCGTTTCAGAGAGTTCCTGGCTTCAGGGAAGGGCCTTTTCCTGAAAATCCCCCGAGGTTTGGTCTGAAAGGGTGCATGTGTGCCACCTTGGAAATTTTTGGCAGCTGGCTTTAAAAGAAAAACATCTTGGCACAGTCCATGTGTCTTCAATGCACTCAACCTGAGCAGCCGAACGCAGGCAGTGGGTATTAGTTTTCCTGCTGTCAGGATATGTTGTGCTTCTTGATCTCAATTTTTAGAATAAATCAGCGGGGTGGTGGTAGATAGTGCGGGTGGGTGATGTGTCTCTGGAGGGACTGCACTTCTCTAGAAGAGCATGTATGCTCCCAGGACCACTGGCCACTGCCACCTTGGGGCCCACGGGATGGGCCCCATGGGGGTGTCGGGATGGAGGGAGGTGTTGGCACCCTGTAGCCATGGCTGTGAGAGTCCACCACAGGTTCTCTGCAGCATGGTCTTCTTGCAAAGCCGCCTTCCCTGCCTCTTCAGTCCTCTCTCCCTCCTAGGCCCTATTAACAGCGAGGATTTGTCTTGCAACATTACTCAGAGACCCAGGGTTTCGCCGCACTTCAAACCACACCTTCTCCCCGATGTCCTTGATTAGTTGCCTTGGTTGTAGGGTAGCGCTAATTTGATCAGCGTTAGAAATCAGTGCAGCGCTGGAACCTTTTTCCCTGTCTTTCAACTGAATGGATAGAGAGGGCAGAAATAAAGGCTCCCTCGGGTTCTGGTTCATATGTCACCATGAAGTGCATTAATGAATCACTGGTCCCAGAGCACATTTGCGGCTTGTTACTAGCAGATAATCCTGCACTGTGACCCAATTGCTACTTGGCTGCCCAAGAGGAGATCTTTCTCCAAGGCCCCGAGGAGCAAAGATGGTCTGGGCTGGAAGTCGCCTTCAGCTTTGGAGCTGAAGTTGATGCGTTCATTAGGGAGGTTTTTCCTGGCTAGTGCTTGGGTTTGGTTTTTTGCCTTTTTTTTTTTTTTTGTTCATTTGTTTGCTTGGTTTTTTTAATGGAGAAAGCTTGGAAAAATAGCCCCAGAGAAATTGCTACCATATCATTCTGCCACTGGAGGACATCCCCGTGTACTATTGTATAGCTTTGCTGGATGTCTCGTGCCTTTGATCAGCTATGGAAAGGCTCCCCAATGTTCCCAGTTGCTTCAGGCCTCTGTGGCATGGGGAGGTGGGGTTGGCACAGAGAGGAGGACCCTGGGCATGGGAGGGAGGTAAGGGCTCCTGTGGCAGGAGAGGTGGTCACAGTGCTCTGGCGAGGAGACCAGGGGGCATGTGAACTCCAGAGGTGCTGAGGGGCCATCAGCAATGGCAGCACCAGCTGTACCTGCCTCACTGAAGCCATCCCCAGGCTATTTTGCTTGGGAGGGAGCTGCCATGCATCGTGCCACGAGGCTGGCGGCACATGCCCAAACAACTGTTCGCTGGTCCCAGCGAGCTGGCAGATAATCCAAGCTAAGACTAAACGCTGCTTCTCCTCCCTGCCCTCCAAAAACCAGCCAGGCACATTCTCTAGAAAAGGGAGACAGCGTTTTCAGCTAAGGCATTTCTAATCCCGTAATTAGAGGTTTTTATCTGGCTCCTTATTTTGCTGGGAAGGATGATGTTATCTCTGGCACTTGCAGGGAGATCTGGGTGTGTTTCCCAGACCAAGGCTGCTTCTCTGACCTTGAGCAAGGTCACTTCAGTTCCTCTCGCCCCAGTGCCCTGCCTGAGAAAAGAAAAGGGGACATGGATGCTTTATTTCACTCATTCCTTGTCCTGCCTGGCCGACCCATGGGCTCCCCAGGGCTGGCCATAAACTGTCCAGTGCACCTGAACTGTGGTGACCATGGCTCAGAATAAGCTTCTCCAGCCCCATGACTTTTCTCCAACCATACTCCTCAGCAGGAGCAGGGCAAGCAAGTCCTTCTCCAGCCTCCAGGGAGGCGGCTTGTCGAAGGAGACTCTTACTCCACTAAAACCGGAGGAGCCCTGAGGAGATAAAGGTGTGCAAGTCAAGATTCGCTAGCTGGCAGATAAGTTAATATTTTCTTTTATAAGAAGCATCTTTATGAGCGTTTTCTCCGTGCATAACAGCTCGGTGGAAGTGACTGTGCAGGTCAGGAAAGTCATCAGGAGTCAGCAAATACGAGCGCCCCTTATTTATTGCAAAGTTTATCTCTCCATTAAATTTTCACTGAAGAGGGTTTCATTAGACCCACAAGACTGGTATAAACGGGGAGCTGGAACAGTGTTTTTCGCAACCCCGGAGCTAATTTCTTGCCCTGTTTCTTTGTTCCTGTTGTTCGCGCACTGGGGCTGCCGAGTGCATTGAGAGAGAAGCCTGTATTCAAGTCAGATTTTTTTTTTATTTCCTGCATTTGAGCAGGCCAGAATTTATATTGCTCAGGTCTCCTTAAATTAGTCCGAGAGGATTTCATTTTACAGGCCTGCTTGACTGGGATCCTTTTGGCACGATGGGCTCAGCTTTGTATACAACTGAGATTCATATTTTATGTGTGTATAAAAATCCCAGCCATGAATCTAGCGGCTTAAAACTTCACCTTCATTCTTTACAGCTCAATTCAGAGCACTCTGCACATTTCCAGCCACTTGGTCTTGCAGGCGGCTGAGCTACAAGAAAGTGGCCGGAGATGAGGGAGATGTCTCCGAAGGGCTGCTTTGCTCTCCTCGGTCACACAAGGTTGCTTGAGAGAGCCCTGAAAGCCTGTGGCTACAGCAGGTCTCCAGTTCATGATGATGCCTTTCCCCTGTTGGGAGTCCAATCCCAAATTTGAAGTGAGACCGCGGAGATGTTCCTGCGAACTAGGGTTACGGCAGAAAACTAAGACTCTGGGGAGCTGGGCTCTTTGCCCCATCTGGAGCTGCTGTTCTCCATTGGTGCTTGTAGCAAATGTGTTCTGATTGACTGTGACCCATTGAAGTTGCATGCGGGCGGTGCAGCAATGTAGATCTTGGTCTGCAATGTCCTAAGTACCAAATTCAGATCTGGGTCAACAGGCCAGCTTGAACGTCCTGGTTGGGAACAGAAAGGTTCTCTGCTGGCCAGGGCCACAGAGGGCTGAAAAAATGAAGGTCCAGAGGATATGGATGGTGGGAAATGCCAGGCCAAGGTACTTGGGTGGTCCTGCGTGGACCCAGCCTAAATGCTGCTGGGCTGGTCCCAGCAGGACTGGTTGTTTTGGGCTCAAGGCCAGCTCTGTGCAGTCGGACTGTGCCCAGCTAACACCCCCTCCTGCAATGCAGAGCCCTGGGGAAGCTGTGCCAGAGCTAACACAGCGGCTGGACTGTTGCCAGCTGCATCTGGCACCACATGGGTGGCCCTGGTCCTCATTTCCCTGCACTCCTCATTCAGGGATCCATGTGGAGAGTGTCTCTGCCTTCCCTCTGCATGAGCACAGTGGTGTGGCTGGACCAGGCTGGCAGTGGTGGCTCACCCCTGGAATAATGTGGCACAGCCAACTGGATGGGGAACATCAATGAGCTGGGTGTGGAGACACCAAAATTGCTTCTGTGTGTAGACAGCAAAGATCCTGCAGGGTCTTATGTGATATAGTGATACGCCAAGTCTGCCTCTGTATTGGATAATAGGGTGCTACAGGATACTGCTCCACAGCTCTTGCTACTGGGATAAGTAGAGATGTGTTCTCATTAGTCATTTTCTTATAAAGAAGACAGAACTTAAGAATATGGATGTCCAAATGTTGGGTTTTACTTCAGGCTTCTTGGCAGTGCCTGGTCTGCGTTTGGTTGGCAAGTGTGTTTCTGATGCTGTGGTGCCTTCCAGAGTCAGCGCAGTTTGGCTTGGTAGGTGTGAATCCCCCCCAGGCTCTCGTCAGCCTCAGAAGATTCATCCTCGTCCTGCAAAGGAAACTGGAACAAGAGTGGAAAAGGGATGTGGAGTGAGCCTGAGCAGCAGGACCCTGGCTTTGCCTTGCTGGTGTAGGATGGGTGTAGTAGGAGCATCGCTGCCACGTGCTCCAGGAGTAAGCATCCAAGGAGGTCTGCAGTCTGCTCGCTCCTGGCAGCCTGGCCACTGACTTGGGAGCATTTTCCCACTGTGTGTAAATAACGCTCCCACTTTGGTTGTGAATCCGAAGCACATCCACTCCCTCCCCAACCCATGTTTGGCTTTCCAGTGGTTGGGTTTTATCGAGCAGTTCTTTATTGGATTTATCATGCCAGTTGTTAAAGCTTCCAGCTGCTTAAATTTACTTTCTTGTTTTCTCATTTTCTCATCTGTCTTTTCTGTGTTCTTTACAACAAAATCCACACGGCCCTCTATATCATTAACTCCACGGGCAAGTTAATCAAATTTACTGTCAGGCACAGCTATAGCTGTTGGAATGTTTCTAATTTCTTCAGAGAGGGATATTGGGCTCGCGAAGAATCAGCCAGTGCCTCCACTTCTGCCGGCTTTCTCCGTAACGTGCCCTGGAGTCGCTGCAATCCCCAAGCCAGCTCAGACGCTCCATTTCCCACCGTGGTCTCTCCTATTTCTGCTCTCTCCCTGCCACCACCAGCTGAGTCCAAATTTTGGGTTGGATTTGTGTGATCTTCCATGGGTGCCCCATCTTGGTTGGGGTGATCCAGAGGACTGTCCAAACTGAAGGCCAGCTCTTGTGCAGGAGGGCTGGGAGGTTTACCTGAACCGGGGCATCCTTTGGCAGTGGAAAGAGCTCTCCAGCCCTCATCCCCAGGCTAGCACTTGCTGTGCTGAGGTTGCATGTGGAGCATCGTTGAATAATCTCCGCTGTGTCCTTAGGAAGCGGGCCACATCACTGCCTTGGAGGCTACATGGCAGTAAAGATGTTTATGGGCTCTCCAGCCATGTTTATGGGTCACAGTGGGATCTGGAGGCGGAACGGAGACTTGAGTGTCGCGAGCGCTTGGCTGTGGTGTGGCTGTTTGCCATTTGCCTGCCTTCAGCGCCCAAAGGCACATTTCTGGAGCAAGGACTGGTTTAGGTATCATGGCAGTTGCAGCAAAGGGGGTGGGGGGGCAGTGCTGAGGGACGAATCAGAGGGACCTCACGGTGCTGCTGCAGACTGCATGTCCCCAGGGATAGATGCTGGTGTCGGAGAGGAAACGTGCTCCTGTGCCGAGGCAAAGCTCGATACTGGTTTTGGTAGTGCTGTTGTGCAAACGCTGCATGCGGCTCTGGTTGGTGTGCTGCTGTCTCAAAGGAAGATGCTCAGCAGCCTTACAAATACACCCGAGGCAGCAGGGCAGGAAAACAAACTCACGTCTTCCACCTTCCACCTCGGGAGCAGGGCGGTGGGACTGTCAGTGAGACAGGGCAGGAGCTGTATGTTGTGGCTGGGGCTGACCGTGCTGCTGGATGCGCGCAGCCCTCGGTGACCCAGCTGCCTCTGCCCTGGGAGGGGGGGCTGCAGTGTGGCTCTGCTTCCACCATCGGTGGCTGGTCCTCAAGCCGAGCCCCACCTAAAGAGAATCGAAATCCCAGTGTGGGGGGTTCTCTTCAGGTGCATGGGCTGTGCTTTTTGCGTGGGGTCGAGGCACCTGTGCACGTGTGGAAATAAAACAGCGTGTGCGCAGCGAAGGACATGAGACCTCAGTGCATCTCATACATGTACGCGTTCAAGGTGCGAGACAGCCGGTGCGTGTGTTGCAGGAGTGACGTCCAGGGCTCGGCTTCCAAATCACTGGGGGACAGTGGGGAAGGGAGGAGCGGAGGAGGAACGGGAGAGGGGCTGAGAGCGGGTGAAGGAAGAGGAGGGAGGGGGAGCGCGAGAGAGAGAGAGGGCAAGGGGAGGAGGGAAGGGGAGAGAAGTAAACAGGGATGAAATTGCAGGTAAAAATAAAGCCGAAGAAGCCCAGGTGGAATTCATGCAAAGTCTCCTCATCAACACTGCGACTCCCTCCTGTCACGGGAACTGTCATCCGGGCTCGGCTTGTAATGAAAGGGAAAATATTTTATTCAGATTTATTAATTTGAAAATGAAGCCCGCCTGTCGAGAGGGGGACAGTTCTTCTCAATCTGTCATCGTTGAACCACACGCTCCTGACACCGGGATTCATTTGTCTTGTCGGCTCTGACAGTCGGATTCTCCCAGAGCTGTTCCTGGTGGATCGCCCTGGGATTTTAAACCGGATGAAACACATTCCGACAAGGAACAGCCTCTTTATTAATGCAAATTACACGAGGAGGAAAGAGCGCGAGGGAGGGAGAGAGGGAGGGAGGGTGACGCCAGCAGAGGCTCTGGTTCCTCTCCCTGTATCAGTCATTTGTTATTTACATTTATACGCATTTTTCAGGTTTAATAAAAGGAGACCGGGATTTTCGGTGACATTTATGGACGGATTGTTTAAAAAAAAAATAAATGGTACCGTCACCACAAATGTATGCAAAAATACATATCTATATATATTTACATGCATGTGTGCAAGCCCTGTCTCCTGTGGGCAGAGCCGGCTTCGGCCAGGGCGGGCACATGAGTTTTCCCATGGTGTGGCAGAGGTGGCTTTGAGCTGGGAAGGAGACCCACAACAGGTGCCATCAGTCCAGCGATGCTGCTGAGGTGGCCGGTGGCAGGGCTGTGGCATCTCCCGGGGTGCCTGTAAGACCCCTCTCTGGTGTCTTGGGGGGTGACTGGTGGGAGAGGGCTCACTCGGGGTTTGCGGGACAGGGAGTGCTGCCTGTGCTGGGGTACGTGTGTGGGCCAGGGGGTGAAGGCAAGACAGTCCTTCCTGCATCCTCATGTCTGTGTGAGACATCTGGGGTGATGTCTGTGGTGGGACCTGGCTTCTGGCGGTCAGTGTGACTTCCTGCGGCACGGCTGTCCCTCCAGCCTCTGCTGCTGCTCTTCCATGGGGAAGATAACACGCCTCAAACATCAGCATCTCCCAAACCCGCATACTGCCTCCCTGCACATCATACAGGCGGTGTTGAGGCTGCGAGGCCGTCTTTTTCCTTGCAAGCCATGCTTGCCCCCTTGGAGCCTGGCTCTGCTAACGGGGGCTGGCGCCAGCCTCCCCGAGGTCCCCTCCGCTCATCAGCGCAGCATAAAACAAATGCCAGAGCCGGGAGTATGGAAAGCCCGAACGTATGTGTCTAATGATGTCTCCGCAGTCTATAGAATGAATATTTAATAGTGCTTGTCAGCAAGATCTTATAGAGGGATTTTTTTTCCTAAAATGCTTGTTAATTCTTGTGATTTCCATGGCAGCGTCGGTGTTTCTGGTGGCCCCTTGCTGGTTTGTCGCCATCCCCCTGGGTTCACCTCCTCGGGGTCCCTTCCACCATCCCTCCTCAGCCACAGCTCGGCAAACACCACAGTTACCATCACGGCCCTCAGCAGCCCCATCCCCAGTGAGGACTGAGGCTGTGGATGAGCATGTTGGAGCTGATGGATGCCCTCCTCCCCAGAAGCAGGTGGGGTTCCAAAGTCTCTAAGGTGACCTCGTGTGTCATGTAGCCCCATGTGGGTCTGAAACCCTCACCCCCAAATTCCCCCACCCTGCTAAAGCTCTGTCGGAGAGACGTTCAGGCTTGACTTGAAGGCTGCAAGTGATGGAGAATCTACCACGTCGTTAGGCAAATTGTTCTGCTGGTTAATTAGCTTCACTTTTAATGTGCTTGGAGCAATGAGAACAGTAATTCACGTTAGGAACAGGGACGTGCAGCGAGGGCCTGGAGAGGTGTGGAAGAGGAGGGTGGAAAGCCAGAGAAAAAGGACTCAAAATTAGAGCAGAGACATTTTTCAGTGAATCTCTAGTCTGTGAGAGAGACAATGAGAAGAGAGCAGAGGAAAAAGAAGAGAAAAGGGAGAGAAGAGAAGAAAACGTTTCAGAGGGACCAGTGTTATTTTTGAATTTGGGTTGAGTTTTGTGAATGCTATTTTTATGACAGAAAACTAAAGAGTAGAAATGCCAAAATGCCATTTGGTACCATCCTTGAAATGCACTCTTCCACTTTTCATTCTGAAATGGCAATTTTTACAATTTAAATCTTGGTCTAAAAACTCTTAAAGAAAAGAAAGAAGCAGGAGGGGGTGTGGGGGTGTGGTGCATGTGTGATGCTTGAAACCTTTCCCGAAGGTTTTTAGAGTCAGCTGGCTCTTTTCAGCTTGCCTGCCCCTAGCTTGAAATCGGGCAGGTCTCTGCTCAAAGAGGAGCCCATGGCAAAAAGGTATTAGCTTCTGCAAGCTTCCTTCTGCAGATGGACCCATAAAGTCTCTGAGAGCAAACTTGGTGTTAATCCTCATGACGCAGGTGTGTAAGTCCAGCACGGATGGCCACAGAAATCAAGACCTTGCTGTCCAGGGAGCACGGGGGCTTCTCAGAGCTGTGCCTCATCCCTGCTTCCTGAGACCAAGGTCCAGAAACCAGGGGGATGCATTTGGTGACATGTTCCCAGAGCGGCTCTCTTGCAGGGGTGAGTAAAGCCGTGGCCAGGGACACATCGGTGGATGCAGCCGTGGCCAGGGAGGTGTTTCTACACATCGGTGGATGCAGCTGTTATGAGCCCTGGGGACGTCTGCACCCAGCTGACAGAGGCAATAGGGACATGGCCCTGAGGACCACCTTGGGAGCACCTTGAGGAGCCACCTGGAGCCCTTGCGCAAACCCCAGCCTGGTCAGAGCACCTCTAGATATTGCTTTCAAGGACCTTCCCACCTGGTCTACGGGGATTGTCTGAAAAATCACTTCTGTCCTTGAATTCCTATTTCCTTGCAAACCCCGTGGCTAGAGCTCAGCCCTGGTGTAATAGGCATCTCCTTGTAGTAATCTCAACACCCCTCCCCAAACCTACTTATAAAATAATGTACCTTGCACCAATTTTATCTGTGACATTGCATAAAAAAAAAAAAAATCCATTAAAAGAAATAAAAGCAGGTGCAGCTTGATGTTGCAAACACTCCTTCACTCTCATTCTCTCCCCTTCGTTCTCTCTCTCTCCTTCACTCCCGGTGTTTGCTAGTTTGTATGATTAATTTTATCAATTTTCCTGACCTGCTTTGCCACTGAAATAAATATGACAGCTGCAGTGCTGCCTCAATTCGTTCTCTTGCCAAGTGAGCTGCTGAGATGTGTTTTCTTGTTGATCGCAGACTTTGGTAAATATCAAGTAAATAGACTGAAGAGGATTCATTTCAGCAGCTTGGATTGTCAGGACTTCAGCCTGAGAGCACATCCTTCACCGAGGAGACAAAGGGAGAAGCAAAGCTCCTGTCCCTCCCCAAAAAAGCAATCAGGAAATTCTTGCAGTGCACCAAGCCACTGGCAGCCCAGCCTATAATTAGCGGTGTCAGCACATGTCTTGGAGGAGACTCCTGAAGTCTGGGTCACAAAAAAGGAGCCCTGTGGCCAGGCAGCTGCCCTGGTGTGCGTGGGTCAGGGTGGCAGCAGAGATCAGTGCGTGGGGCACTGCCATCCTGGTCCTTTTCTATACCTTAGTAGCATCATGGAGATGGTCCATCACCAACTGTTCCATCGTCTTGGCATTGTTTCTGGTCCCCATGTGAAAGGGAGGGCATCTCTCCTCCGCAGAGGGTGGTCCAATGGGCCGTGGGTTTAGGGAGCACCAAAATCATGGCTGGTGCTGGCAACCCAAGCAGTGACCACTGATGACAGGGTGACAATCTGGCGTTGCAACCTGTCTTCAGATGAATAGGTTTTGTCTAGTACAGCAGCAGAGTAGTGTCCCCCTACGCTCCTCATGCCACCTCCTGCATGATATTGTTTTGGTGACAATGTCCAGAATCTGCCTACCCATTTTCTTTTGGCTTGGCCAACCTCTGGAAACATTCCTGCGACAGAGCTGCGTGCAAACCTTGCACTTGGAAATCATTGCCCTAATACCTGATTTTTCAGTTCCGCCTCTTCCAGTGAAATTCAGTGAAGAGTGAGCTGAAGGTCTCCCACCTTGCAAGGAGTGTCTCCAAGAGATCTCCTCTGGGGAGGCTGCTCGAACACAGCTATGGGTGCAGCATCTTAATTAGCACATCTGCCATCCCGGTGCAAAGTTGTGAGTCTTCCAGCCTACACAGATGTTATAGGTCAGTACATACCCTGCACACCTGAGTACCCTGCATGGGGGCATGTGGGGCATTTATTCAAGCTCTAAGCAGAGGACCTGGATCTGGAGTGGTCCTGCCCTTGCCCATGGCTTCTCGCAGGCAGCTGAGCTGCAGGGCTCTGCTGGCAAGGGGTGTGAAGGCAAGACCCAGGCTCTGTTGAAGCCTAGAGGACTTTCATTGTTGGTTATATGTATGGTGTATTGTTATCCATGTGGGGAATGTAAAACATTAGGAATGAAATTCTTGTGTTTGCATCTCTCCCATATGGCCTTTTTGGCTGGTGTGGCAGGAGCAAGAAAGGGAAGGAACTGAAGTATCATTGCTCAGTGTTGATCTTTCAGCTATCGGTGTCTCTAGTGATGGTGGTCCTTGCCCTGAGGCACCTTTCACATACATTTGGGAATCCCTCTGCCTGTCTCAAAGCAGCTGCATCTCCGTTACACAGCAGCTGTGCTTTTTTTTGGATAGGTCTCACCACAGACTGCCTGGGGGACCAAAAAAAGTCAGGGCCAGAGCATCCAACCAGCATATAGTGTTGAGGGTGGGACACAAGTGTACTTTCTGGAGCAGGTCTTGGTGGTGACGTGGACAGGAGCGATACCGCTGGAGCACCATTCAAGCACTGTGTACTCTGCTCTCCCACACCAAAGGGCTTTGCTCTGGCTTTTTTGGAAGTATTTAAGGCTATGCCTACTGAAGTAAATTAAGCGGTGCTGGAGAAGTGTGCTAAGCACATTTTATTTACTAGTATAGAAACATTTGCTAGCATAGTCTAAGTGTTCACCTGTCCAAAAGTCCCTCAGTGAGGACTGGTGTGCTGAGAAGATGCTCCCAGCGTCACCAGTCCCACCTGTGTAAAAGCCTTCAGTGAGCTTCCTCCTCCCCTAGAAATCATGAGATTTATAATTTCATTCAATTCAACTCAGAAGGATGTTGGAGAAAAATCCGGGGGTCTTTGTGCCTTCACGGACTTTAACCTTTGGGTGCAGACATTTGGCCTTCCCATGTTTTTCTCAGCAGCTATATGAGTTATATATAAGCTTCATTTCCATAAATGAAAGCTTTTTCCTGATTTTCAGCAGAATTCTGTATCTTTAAAGACTCTATGAGTAAGGAACACCGTCTTGAAGATTTTGCAGTCTAGTCGAAGATAAACATTTGCTAGTGTTCATGATCAAGTTAACCGGCAAACAGTAATTACCAGTACAACCCTGCGGCCGAGCCCTCTGTACCTGCAGACCTCAGCAAGGCTGCCTTCAGCTGGCACATACAAACAAGGAGAGAGAGGAAAAAAAGAGAAACTTCCAGCCTCCAAAGCCGAAAAGAGAATTTGTAAATGTGACCCAGATAAACATGACGCAGGATGGCTTCCTTGAGTCAGCAGAGAGCCTCAAATACGGGCTCATGTGACCTCCTCCATGCTGGCGTGTCGGAGAAGCCTGAAAAGGCTGGGTGGATGCTGCAGCACCCCATCGTCCCCCTAAACCTGCCACAGCCTCCAGTGTGGTTGTGCGTCACTGAGCCAAAGCTTGAAACCAGGGAGGAAGAGAAGGAAGGGGGCACCGTAAAATATCGGTAACTGCATATAAAACTGAAGATGTAGGGCTCCCCTGCTGCCTCTGCTTCAATTTCTTGCAGATTGACTATGCACCCGTAGCTTTACCTTTTGGAATTATTGTATTATTACCATTACTAAAGTGATAATTTTCATTAATGACTTAGTGCTGGAAGCTGCAGCAATCCATGACTTTCCATCAGAAAGAAGGTCTAGCTGGCTGCAGGGTCCCCACCGGGGCCATGCAGGGACTCCTCTCTCCTCGTGTTTGAGTTCTGATGGACCAAACGGGCCAAGTAGGTGCCTTCTCCCCTTCATGGAGGGAGACCAGCACCCCTTTAAGTCTGCTTAACCCAGTGATCTTGGACTCTGACCTTAGGACAGGCTGACAGCCCTCCGGTTGGGTCAGACCCCACCAACCATGGATAAATCAGAGGTGACCAGGGCAACCAATGGCGAAATATCTATAGACAGCCATGGGGCACCCACCAGCAGAGGCACTTGGGAACAAGGAGCCAGTGAAAAGTATGTCCCCGTGTTTGCTAGCCTTCGATAGAACTATAGATATGCTATGTTGGGAGACGTGGTGTCATACTGCTGTCACTCCTTGCATGGACATGCTCTTGGACAGGAAGCCTAACCTGGAAAGCAGCTCCACGCTGGCCTTTGTGCAGGTACAATGTCCTGAGTAGGGGGTCTGTGCTGCTGCTGGCCACGGGCTGTCCCTGGTGAAGATGCTCTGTTAAGATGCAATTTTTTGTAGGGGGAGTGGATGCCATGGCCCTCTGACAGGAGGACATTGCATTAGGTGGGCTGAGTTGCTTTCTGAGTTGCACCGTTGTCATCCTTAATGACTTAATCCAGCCAGCCTGGTGCTGCCAAGAGCACAGCCATGCAACCTAGGAGGTGATCCTGGTATGCCCAGGGGAGCCAAGTGCAGAGCTCGCACTCACCGTGCCTGTGCCAGAAGTCTCCAAACTGGCTCTAGCTGCAAATTTCCCCAGGTACCATGAGCTCCAGGAGTCACTTTTGGCTGTTGGTAGAGCTGCCCGAGGGATGGTAGTGCCATAGCATGGTGCTTCCCAAC
>NW_009650188.1:3667574-3678277 GCF_000708025.1 Charadrius vociferus | reverse complement strand
TCCTGCTGCCTTTCCAGCAGGCTGTATGGCCAGCAGGAGCTGGGAGAACGAGTGCCTGGAGGCATCACCAGCCCACCAGGGAGCGAGGGGTGGCAGCACTCCCCTCCTTCCCATCAAGATGGTCCGAAGCCCGGCTCTGTTGACTGGGCATATTTTTTACCAACGCAGATCACCTTGGTCCAGCAAGGAGCGCATGCAGCAGCCACTCGTCATCAATTCAGATATCCCCCTCCCCTCTTCTCAAGGACTTCTGAGAGCAAAAGGCTTGTGGCTACAAAGATTTACACCCCCTCGGCAAGGGTTAACCTCATCTGGCAGCCACTATTGTCTCAGGACAACTTGTCAGTCTGTGAGAACGTGCCGTAATGGATTTGAAGTGGATTGCTCAGCCCACGGAGAGGGTGATGCTGTATTTATTGAATAGACATTAAAAAGAACATTTCTCAATTTCTCAGCACTGAACTCGAGGTCAATGGATCTTTTTGGCACTGACATGCTGAGTCAACTCCTAGCTTAAAGCTTTTAGAAGGACCAGGGTTAGATGAAAGGATTAGACTCTGTCTTTAGCGTTTCCCTGGCAAAATCGTTGGGTGCTAAATCATTTATGTTGTTTTGCGGTGCTTTGCTTGGCCTCTCCCTGTTACCTTGGAAAAGAAAAAAAAAAAATTCTTTCCTTTTTTTTGGATTGAAATGACACAAGTGGATTATTTCTACCGTGCCGCACCGTGATGAGGCGGATACAAAGTGTGTTGGGCTCCTAATGCCGCTGGACCGCTGGGCAGTTGCTGAAAGGGCTGCAAAGCCCTTTTCCCTGGAGAAGAAAGCGGCTCTGCGATGAGATGTGGTGCCACCCCACCGACCCGATGCCAAGAGGGCGCACGGCTCGCTGCGTGCTAACAAATTCCTTGTGCACTAGCGAGACAGCTTTTTAATAATGAACTAACGATTGATTACAGCAGCCGTGACGGCAGTGGCTGGCTTGGCAGTCAGTCCGGAGCCGATGTCTATGGGAGCAGAGGCACGGGCTTCCCCCTGCCTCGGCCTTTTGGGCAGAGCTCCAGGCAGCACCGCCTCCGCATCAGGAGGAATTTTGCCCCTGTGCCGGGCAGTAAGTAGGAGTCATCCAGGGGAATTTGGAGTTAAGGGGACGAGGTTATGGTCTGTTCACTGTTACAGTAGGGTAAATCTGGAGCAATGTACTAACTGCGATGGATGTTTTTATAGATGCTGACCTCCTTGGTGTCACACACATTGCTGCCGTTCCCTGTGGCTTCTGGCAATTTTGTTAAGGTACACGAGTGTCACGCTAAGGGCAGTGCCGGACAGGCGGGTTTGGACAAGCCTGTCTAGCCTGAGAGCAAGCCTTGAGAGGGGCATTTTTGGGAGGGGTTCTGACCACAAAAAGAGTGGTGAGCAATGAGAAACTGCTGCCGTGTTCCTGCTGTGCATCCCTTGTCAATCACACTGGCTGCCGGCGAGAGAGGCACGGCTCCGGCATCGATCCCCATCCCTCTTGGGAGGAGCTGGGAGGACCACGGGGCGGACGGAGCAGCATCTCCTCCAGCAGAGGAGGAGGAGGAAGGCAGCCTTCCTCCAAAGCACTACCTTCCTCTGCAGCTGTCCTGCTTGCAGCCAGCATGTCCCATGCCGGCAGCTCTCCCAGGCTCTGCAGAGCCCCATCCCGCAGCCCTTTCTCAGGCCAAATCCCTGTTGCAGCCAGCACTTACCTACAGTTTCAGGCCTTCTGGTAGCGGTGCAACAAATAAAATGCAATCCGCCTGTATCGTAAAGTCCAATAAAAATGAAACTGAACATCCACTTTGCAGACAGCAAGTACACTGTAAATTTATGAGATCATATCTCGTGGAGGACAGGGTAGTTAAGGGGGGAAGGAAGGGGCTGGCAAAAATGGGAGAGAGCGGCCGAGGGGTAGTAAATATGTTTTCAATAATGAAGAGGCCCGATTACCCTCTTTGCAATAAAAACGTGCACAAGGCAGAGCTGCCGTAAAAATTACTCCCGAGCAGCCTGGCGTATTTGCACCTTGTCATCTTGTCAGCTCCATGCAAATTTGCAAGGCGCCCGCAGCCGGCGTGGGTCGGCTCTGCGGCGCAGGGCTGCCGAGAATCGGGCCAGGTTCCTCCCTCCCACAAAAGCCATTTCATTTACAGCCCCCGTCACCCCGGTCCTGTCCGCCACCCCCTCCCACCCTGCAAAACGCACGGATTTGCCCGTAACCGTAGCAACCAGCGCGGATGCAGGGATGGAGCGGAGAATCGCCTGGGTGCTGCATGTCCTGGGATTCTCCCCAGCCAGGCGAAAGCGGTGGGAAGCACAACAGTATTTGGGATTTGGATCCTCTGGGCTCTGCAGTGCACAGTTTTCTCTGGGCAGGAGCCTTGGCCACAGCTTTGTGCCTTGGCCCCATTGCCAGGTGGCATTTCTCTTTTTTGGGGTGCCTTACGTGTACTCCGTGAGACTGATGGTACCGCATGCTGCCTAGGGCACACCGATAGCTCTGGGCGCAATTGGGCTTAATTTATTTAAAGCAAAAAATAAGCATTTTATTTTCTGAGCAGAAACCAGAGCAAAGGGCGAGACCTCACCTCATTGAAGGCGCTTTCTCAAAAGGTGTGGGTTTAAACTGATTTAAATGAGGTGATGTAAACAGCACAGGAGCAGCTTCCAGTCATCTGAAGATCAGCCGGAGCTGTCCTCAAATAAACCACTGCTGGGCCCAGAAGAAAGCAATTACACAGGGGCTTAACGGAGCTGATTTAACAAAGCTGCAGTAATTAAACCTCATACACTTCAGGCTGGGGATTCAGCTCCGAGTGCTATCAAGATCCTGTCTTGGAAGGTAAATCTTTTGGGTGTGAGCAGCTGAGTGGATTTAAACCAGGGTAATTCTCCCTTCTCTCTTGCCTGCCTCTCAGCTTAGACATTGCCTTTGCAGGTGCTGGTGGGGTTAGCGAGGGTTTCTCTTGTGGTGCAAATCCAGAGCAGAGCAAAACTCCCAGGTCCGTTGCTTTCTGCACCAGGACATAGAGCCCAGAGCTGCATTATCGGAGGACCTGGCAGGCACCTGACTGCTGAGGACAATTTACCAACTTGATCTGGCAGCGTCGGTGTAAAAAATACTGGCACCTGTGGTTCATGACCCCGATCCGACGCCGGCTGAAGCTAATGGAAGCCTTTCTCTTGGCTTCAATGGGCTTTGAATTGGGCTGCTGAGGCGGAGGGAAAAGCGCTGAGTGTCAGGGCCCTATTAAGGACAGAGGTAGCCAGGGATGGGTGCTCCCCTGCAGAGGCAGCCCAGCAGCCCGCGGGGGTGTGGGAGCCCTGACCCACCACTGGAAACTCCATCCGCTGGCGCTTGGCGTGCCAGCCATCACCGCCGGAGTCATGAGCTTTAAGGACGGAAGAAAGAAATTGTGGTCGTGTAGCTTGACCTCTTCTATTCAAAGCAAGATCAAAGGAGGGCCAAGAAAGAGCAGAGGGGGCTGTTGCGCCGGAAAGCTGAATGCAAGATGAATGGGGGGGGAGCTGGGGGCTTCAGCTTGCAACAAAGCAACAAGATTCAATTAGTGGGAGAAGTTGTATTCTGGAATTGCAGTGTTAAAGGGGCACGGCTGGAGCAGGCAAGGCAGGCAGGGGCATCAGGGAGAAGGTATGTTTTGCATGTCAAGGGTGCACGTGTTTGTGTGGAGGGTACAAAATGAGGGGAGGGGGGGATTAGACTTGCTGGAGGTCTCCAGCTGGTGGTTAAAAGAGAAAGCACCAGGATAATTGCCACTGGGGTGGGTCTCCAGAGCACCAGGTTTTAGTGAGTAGCTGGCAGCATCATTTAGTTAATGTGGGATATCCATTCCTGGGGAAAGAAGATGCAGAGGACCCAGTGAGGCTTGGGGACGTGGGGGTGACCATCTCAATCACCAAGGGTGGGAGAACAGCCAGGGAAGAGCCTGTTTCTGATGGTAACTCCTGCAGGAGATGCAGGCTAGGGATGTGGAAGGTGCTGTGCTAGAGTTGCTGGGAAATGACTGAACTGGTGCTGAGAAGTGGGAGGGAGGAAAGCACTGGACCTATGTACAGACCAGGGGACTCCAGCACCGGCTGATCATGCACAGGTGACGCCCTCTCTGGGAGGCTGATCTTAAGGGGCAAAAAGTTGTTAATGAGAGCCAGTCACAACTTCTCGTGGGCACAGTTCAGGCTACAGAGAAAGGAATCACAGGGAAAGAGCTTGGATCTGAGAAACAAACCTGGGGGAAATGAAAAGTAGGTCAGGCCATGAAGATCAAGTACAGAAGTGCATCATGCACACGCAGAGACAAGATCAGATAAGCCAAGGCACATGGTGAGACGCAATTAGCAGGGGACATCAAGTGTAACGAGAGATTGCTCTAGCAGTACATCAGCAGTTGCAGGAGAACCACAGAGGTGTTGGTTTGGTACTCAGGGACAGGGAAAGCACTCGGCAGATAATGCCAAAGAAGTGGCATCACATTTGTTTTCCCCTAAGAAGGTCGACTGTGATCCTAGTTAAGTACTGGAAAAGGGAAAAATGGAGAAAAAGGAGGAATGGGACGATTATGCAGCTTTCAGACTAACTGCAGTTCTCAGAAAAGCACTGAGAGCCGTAGTCAAGCTTGTGAAAACCTAGGACAAAAAAAGGGAGTGAGAACAAGTAACACAGGTGGCTTCAAAGGAAATTGTATCAGCCTGGGGGGATGTCCTTGTGCTACTGAGTAGTGGGGTCTTGTGGAGGGAAGGCAAACAGCAGAGTATCTTGAGTTTACTAGGTGTGGTTGACAGGGTGGTCTCATAAGTGGGGGAGAATCCTGTAGGTGTAACACTAGAGGTTGCAGAAGTGGCCAGAAATTCAGACTCAGAGAGCACCTACCAGAAAGGAATTGTTGAGTAAGTGTGCACACAGGGTGACTGGCATCTGGTGATGCTCTGTGTTTTCATTAGTGACCCAGGATGGTGGAATGGTGCTAGGGTTGCTTCCAGATGACATCAGCCTAGGTGAGAGGGCCAGTACGTTGGAGAACAGGGCTGGCATGCAAAATAACTCTAATGTACTGGAGACCGGGTCTGGGAAAAAGGGCATGGCTGGAGCAAGCGTTGTCTGGGGCGTTTAGAAATAAGCTTAGTGGGTGGTTTGGTCTAGCAAGTGCAGACAAGTAGGTGCTGCTTCCATCTAGGTGAGTAGAACGAGATAATAGTCTTAAATAAAGAAATAAACCAGTTATATAGATAACAGACTGAACCAAAAATTTAAAAGCTGGCTGAGAGAGAAAAATGATGCTGTATGTAGAGAAGAGCAAGTAAGAATGGACATGGTCAGTTAGCAAATAGGACAAGGAAGATGTTTCGGGTATCCCAGCTGCTCTCTGCTCCTTTGGGAAGGACTGGGGACTACAGCTCAGGCAAAAAGTGAAATGTTTGCAGCTCATACAAGGAAATGTTCTTAATTTTTTGTACTCTTGAGCTGTGAAGACTCACTGTAAGTTCATACAGAAGAACAGTAGGTTGTGCCTTATCTTAAGGCTGCAAAAGCTTGGGGTGGCATATATGGTACATGGTTAAGGGATGGAGCTCTCCCCTTTCCCATTGTGACCTTGTCAAGAGTAGGTCCATCAAAATTGATGGAGATATTGTAGTATAAATCCAGAGCTGGGAAAAGGAGTGAATGTCCCGTTGCAGAAACATTGACAGCCAGCATCGAGAAACATCGAGAGCCTAGGAGATGTGTCCCAAGTTGCCAAGGTATTAAAAAAACCTGCACTTCATAAATGCTACACCATCCTCTGAAGCTTGTAGAGATTTCATGAAACCAAAACATCCCTGATCGGGTGTTAGTGTCTGTGTGCTGGTACTGTCTCAGCTGAAAATAGGTTGGAAAATAATTTCATGAAAATAGCTGTTTGTTGCAATATTGAGGCTGGCAAACCTTTGGAGGTGTAACTTTGGGATGCTGAAATTAGGAGAGAAAATTCTCCTGGCCCTTCTAAAGCCAAAGCACATGGAGGTGAGTGAGGATATCTGTGCCAAATCTATCCATACAAATGGAGGGGGGTTTCAGGTTCATGCAGTAAATGTCTAGTTTACCTGCCCCCCCGCCCCCCTCCTGTTTTTGACAGTGGATGCAACAGGGTCACATTTTTTGTTTGCAGTGTGGGCTCAATGTGGTTTTATTTGCCTGTGCCTCATTCACATGAATTGCAAAGGCATTTTGGAGGGAGAGAACAAGGAGAGAGGTCAGAAGAACAAGAAGGTGGCAACAAGTTACTGAGGTGCAAGAACAGCTTCATGGTGGACCATGTCAGCATCTGGGCTGTGTCCTTACTGGGACACAGATGTCCTGCACGGCCTTGGCCTGGTCCCCTGGTGTTTTTCAGTCCTCTTGCCCAAGTACACAAGGACTTTTGCCTCTGCCTTGCAGGTAGGGAAGGACCTAGTGTAAGGACCATCCCTTGCTTGTGGTGCACCCACCTAGAGGGGCCTCAGCTGCTTCTGGGACTTTTTATTCTTAACGTGCTGAGTGGAGGGAACCCCAAACCCTGGGTTATGGGAGAGCCTGGAGAAGCAGTTTTCACCAGGACACAATTACGCCTGTTGCAGGGAGAATATTTAATTTCAAAGCCTGATAGATCAAATGCAGCTGGGGGGTGGAGCTGTGTCTTATCTCTCGCCTTGTCCAGAAGTTTGAACAGCAGAACAAATGATTTGATCATGTTTTTATTGTGCTTCTCCCCCTCCCTTCTCTCAGGGAACTATAAACCAGAGATAATCTACAATTCTCCCCCTCTAATTGTGCTGCCCGGCCACCTGAATGCCATCGCCTCGTGGAGAAAATGCCCTCCATCTTCTTGGCTCTCCCTGTGCCGCTCGGGGAAGCGGGGCGTGTGCCGGCTGCCTTCGCAGCTGGCTGCTGAGTCCTGAGACTGAAGTTTTCCCCGAGGTAATAATTTACTGGGATGCTAATTGGGCCGGCCACAGAGTGAATTAAAAAGATGTTCCTCCACCAGCTCTGGAGCTGTGGGAATCCTGTGGCCATGCCCAAAGGGTAGGGGGGATCTCACGGAGAAGTAACCGGAGCCTGGGAGCCCGTTTGCAAGGAAATTAAACTAAAAATGTGTAGAAAAACAGCCGTCGGGCTTCACATTTCAAACCCAGAGTGGTATCCAGTAGGTCTGAAAAGCTGTTTAACACTTGAGTGCTGGCAGACTGCAGAATCTTATTTTTGCTACAATATTAGCTTTTTTTACCCCTTTCATTACAACAAAATTAAATGGAAAAGTGGCCATTTGCAATTTGCTTGATTCAATTCAACTAAAAACCAACTGCAAACATCCAGTGCTGGGCAAAGCGTTTCACTCCCTGTTCCTTTTTCACTCTCTCACAAAATGTCCATTTCCAATAGGTTTAACCTGGAGCTGCCTGTTTTGCTGTGAGGGGCGGGTGGTGGTGGGGGGAAGAAACAACCAAAAACCTCAAGAACTTTAAAATCAATACTTTATATTGTCTGGGATTTTTTTTTTTTTGTTACTTTTTTTTGGAGTAATTTTTAGCTTATGACTATTTTTGTGGCAATCAGAGCATTTAGCAATAGCCTAATTAGCCGAAGACTTTAACCTCTAAGAGCTTTGCAATGAAATGTGGGAGTAAACAAATGGTAAACAAGTCAAGATTAAAAGCAAACAATTAGGGACAAAAAGATGAGGTCAGGAAATGCCACCAATCAGTGTGGGCAGATGGAGCACTTGGAAGAGAAGTGTGAGGCTAATAAGCCAAAAAGCAGCAGAAGCTGAGAAAGAAGGCAGGATGCTAAGAGCGCAGAGATAAGACTATGGGGTGGGATGTAAACATGAGACACAAGGAGAGGAAACACTGGAATCATAAGGAAGGTGGACAGAAACACCTTTCTTCAAAATAAAAATACTTATCTTTCCTTAAAATAAAAATAAACTACAGGGAACACAAGACTTCCTGCAGTAGTCCTAAGGTTTTTTTTTTTTTTTTTTTTTTTTTTTTAAGGAATTTCAACACTTTTGATGAAAAGATGTCAACCGTGCCTGGCTCCCCAAGGAAGCTCCCTCTACGGGTGATGCCGCGGTAGCGTTGCTCCGGCTCCGTGCCATGGCCACGTCCTACGCCAGAATCCCGTGGGTCGTCCCCACACAGTGGGCATTAACACTGCAGGAGAGCAGCTGAGACTTCCAGGCTGTGGAACTTTTAGATTAAATCCTCTCTTTTTTTTTTTTTTTTTCTTTTTTCTTCCCCCCTCCCCTAGAAAAATAGGGATTAAAAACCAATTACAAAAGTCTCTTTTTTTTTAATCTGAAGTATCAGGATGCTCTGGTAGCACTAGAGATGGTATCAGTGCGGGGTGCAAGGGGTTGTTGCAAACACAGCATAAAGGGATGAACGTGCTCAGCTCCAAATGAAGGTTTTCATCTTGTGTTTTACAGCTAAAAGCTGCAAAACAGTTCATTTGATTAGGAAAGGGCTTCTGAATTTCTGCATGTAAAGGAGATAGGGGTTTGGTGCCTGGTGGGGAAAACTAAAGCCATTTGCGTGCTTTCCCTCTCTGTACTTTGCAGTCTCTGGTGGGTTTTACAGCTGTGCATGGGCTGAAGACACTGATGGTGAGCTCAATCTTCCTTCCCTCCACAGCCACAACGGAGAACCAGCATCTCTGCCTTCGCCAGAGCCCTCACCAAGCAGCAGAGGCTGCAGGATGGAGCCCAGAGGTAAGGATGCCAGTGGGTCTTCTCCCTCACCATCTGCAGGCAGCTCTGGCAAAATTTGTGGTGGCTCCAGATGTTCAGTTTGGTTGGACCAAATCAGATGCTGATTTCCCGGGGTGAGGGTGACAGCCACATGCTGCTGGCATTGCTTGGGACAGCAGGTAGAGCAATGTGGCATGACAGCAGCCCAGCTCTCAGGTGTGTTCTCTCCTGTAGACACACCCGTTTTGACTGTTCAATCAAAATTTAACAGACTTATAGAGAATACACTGTATTTCCCCCCCCCAAGTGCTAGAGTGAACTCTCTTAGGGCAGCTGTTTGCTAGGCAGTGATGGAAAATGTTGAATTTTAATCCCATATAAAGGTCTGGAAAATGCTTCTACTTACCATTGTGATGAAAAGTCAACATTTCAGAGTGACCATCAGAATGGGTATAAAATGCCAATATTTCATGCTATTCTATAGCATGTCCTTAGAGCAACTTCAGGGTCAAAGGGAGAAACATTGTGGCTGTGAAATCTTGCCATCAAAATTCTCTGCTTTTGTGGAAGATTTGGAGTTTGCAGAGGGCAGAAGGTCTGTTGGGGTACGTGGCAGTGTGGAGCTGAGGCTCAGCAAGCTGAAGCAAAAGAGCTGATGTTTGTGGCAGAAGGTTTGGTCCTTTAGAGCAAAGAAGGTATCGGTTTATAGGTTTGTTGGTACTGAAAAGTTGGTGCATCTTCCTAATCTATTGTTGTTCTCCAAGAGATGTTTCCTCTAAGTCACCATGTGATAGTGTGGGCTGAATCTGTGCTCAGAAGACCAGAAGTCCTTTGTGGGGTAAAAGCTGATTGTGCGCCACAGCAGGCGAATGATTGGAGGTGAAATACAGGCTTAAATCTGTAACTGCTAGGCCAAATTTTCCCCAAGTTATTGGGGTGTTCAGGGAGGGCCATCAAAACCCAGAACTCTAAAATGCACGTCATCCACTCTGAGGACAGCCCTGGTGGTGGCATTGGTGGTACAGACCCTACGGTGTCTGAGCTTGAAGATGTCTGTGACAACTCTGCAAAGCTGAGTTATGCAGTCGTCATGTTAACGTACAGTCAGCGAGAAAGATAGGAGAAATACCGCCACACAGAGATCCATATTTTTCCCCACTGAGTAAAATACTGTGTAATTTTATCTAGTTACTATAAAACAGTTTATACTCCTTGTTTATAAAAAAAAAGGGGGGGGGGAAACATATTTCACTTCCTGTACTGACAGGCTATGGAGGAAAAATAAATGGTTTCTTCTGCATTTAATATTTCAAACCAAGTAGACCCAAAAGAAAAGGCAGCAATTAACCACAAGTACCAGCAATGTGTTCCTTGTGTTTCTTCTCGCTGGATTCGGCTGTGAAGAATCAGTTTGGTACAAACTTATTTACAGTCATGTTAAATCTTTTAGTAATAATCTTCCAAGCTAGGCAAGAAAGCAGTGCAGCTGCTAAGTTCACCTCTCAGACCTCTGAGATGAGACCTGTATCTCACATTTAGTCAGGATTTAAATCCTTTACGCTCAGCCAGTTAGAAGTGGTTAGTAAAGGATTAGCAGATATTTGACCAGACGTTGGAGTAAGCTTATCCACATACACAGGGAAGTAAATTTTATGAGCCCTCAAAAGGGGCAAAATGGTAAAAAAGGCGTTGACTCTGGTGCAGATTTTTTGTGCCTCTGAACATACATGTGCTTGCACACATATGCATACAAAAAGGTGCGCATTGCCCATGCAGGGCTATGCACTTTTCCTCTTCTGCTGCTAATTCCATGCAAGACCTGCCATGTGGCCCTGGCTGACAAGAGCGAGAGATGCCTGAGCGTCATTTTGCCTGTGTCTCCTGAATCACCTTGCCACCACCGCTCGGGCTCTTGCCGCTTAAATAGCATGGGCTGTAAGATCAGCGTTAGCTGAATCCTCA
>NW_009650188.1:3641512-3667453 GCF_000708025.1 Charadrius vociferus | reverse complement strand
CAGGAATCCAGCAAGGACGCGGGGCTCCTCTCCTGCCACCTCCTTCTCTACACAGCCTGCACCCAGGCTGGCAGCATCCTGTGACTAACTCTTCTAAACTGGATTTCTCCAAGGGAGGACCAGCTCTTAATTTGGCTGACTCTGCGCTCTGTGGGAGCTCTCATCCATGCCAGCTTGAGTCCTAGCAAAAACCCATCATCATTAGTCCTCGAAAGGAACAGCTCGGATATTCTCCACCCCCGTTCCTGCAGGCTGGGATGTACTGTGCATTCCCACAGACCGAAATTCCCCTGGTAGGCTCAATTACAGCAATCAGCCTTCACGCTCTTTTCAATGGCACTTCTGCCTCCAACTCGGTGAGGCCGCTGTGGTGGGGCCAGAAGTAGCAGCTCTCCCGCAGGTGTTGGGGGAGATGACCCCCCTAATTCGACTACACCAGACCTGCGGGCAGGACTCTGTGGGGTGGGCAGGCAAAACGGCGTATGGGGCCCATGGGCTTGTCTCTAAGGGGGTTGCCCTAATTGGAGCTGTTTGGGATGTACTCTGGCTCCATCCTCTTAACGAGGTGGTTACAGCAGAGTGCCGAGCACATGCTTTCCTTCGGCAGGGTCTTCACTCCAGCTTGCAGCAGACTTGTGCTGGTGCAAAGCAGGGCTGGTGTGGGGAGAATCAGGCCAGTGTGCATTTCTCTTTGCTAACACATTGGCAGCCTCTCAATGAGTAAACCACTAGAAAACAAATCTGGAGCAGCCTTCGGCTGCGGTGGCCAGACCTCGTCTGTTAACTGGGCTGAAGAGTACCAGCTGCTCTGCTCCTGCCCCGGGGAAGAGAGGCCCTTCTGCTGTGGTCTGGGGAGTAGAAATGAGCCTGAACCAACCCCTGAAAACTGGGATGGCTTTTAGACTCCAGCTCTGGATCCAAATCCAAATTTCATGGCTTTACATGCTGCCTGAACCAATGTCTTGGCTCCAAATACCTCCCTGCTCTAAAAGGGCAAATAATATGGTGGTTACAAATTTTTTTTTTTCTGTCTGTGGCTCTGTATAATGCTGTCTTTGAGGTGCTCTGGCTTGGGCTTCCCCAGCTGTATCACTGCAGCCAGGACAGTGCTTGCATGTAAATCCCATTTTTCACCCCTCTGGCAGCGGGTGCTGACTTGGCGAAGTGACCTGCCTGGTTTTGTGCAGCAAGTTGGGAACATGTGGCTTGTGGTACTTGACCCATGGGCGCTTCCCCGTGCCAGGCGATGTTGCAGGAGGAGAAGCTGTGCTCAAGGGGGACAAAGCCTCCGTTGCTGGGGATGGGGAGCCTTCCCCAGCTCTCCCTGCATTGCCTGGCTTGTCCCCCATTCCCACTGATGCCTGGGGACCCCTTCCTATATCTCGCTGATGCTCTTCTTCTGAGCTTGGTCCACTCCCCAAGCGCCGTAACTCATGTCTGTTGAGCCCAAAGATGTCGCGGAGCCGAGCTGTGCCAGCCCCAGCAGTGCAACACAAATCTCTGCGTACCACAATGTGCCGGGTCCAGGCAGCTTATGGTGGCAGCACCAGTTTGCAGCATGGCTCCCTGCGCTGTGGGCTGCAGCAGATGGTTTCTGGTTTGGAAGAGCAGCGTGTAGGGTAGGTAATGCTGGGGGGTCCAGTCCCAGGAGGGGCTTGGCAAGGGGGGATGAGGACAAAGGAGGGAAGGTGTTATTTTGGCTCTTGCAAGGCATTAATTAACCCTTTCTCAGAAAAGGGCTGAGCCTGGAAAGCTGCTTGCTCTTCCTGTGTTTTCTAGTGGCGTCTGTGCAGCAGCAGCATAATGCCAGTACTTAGGCGCCAGCTGTGGTCAAGCAGAGCTCTGCGTCTGCTGGGCAAAAGAAAAAAAAAAAAAAAAAAAAAAAAAAGATATCCCGATGGTAAATGGGAAAGATTTGGTAGAAGGAATTTATTTTCCCCTTTGTCTAAATTTCACTGGTGTTAAGTAGTTCAAAGAGGTATTGTCCAGCCTTGCTGTGGGTTGAAATACTTGTGTCACCAGGTATTTTCTCCATCCTGTTCAAATGGGACACGTTGGGTTAATTACTTGCGGAGGCTTTGTCCCGGGCTTGCCCTTTGTGCTGGTGACTGCAGTGGTCCCCAGCCCTCACTGGGGCAGCAGCAAGAAACGTTCAGGGTGTTGCAACACCCCTGCCTTTCCCTGGTGGCTGAGGACACAGTCGTCCCTGGGCGAAAGGATCCAGCGGCGCTGAGCCATGCCAGAGGATATATTGCAGATGTGTTGCAAAGTCTTAGGAGTGGGGGAGAAGATGGGTCAACTGAAATCCTCAGCAGTCCCCAGCAGCATCTCTGAGGTGCCACTATGACCCCGAAGTTGTCACGGTAGGTGGGCTCATCCCTTGAGCCATGTTTCCTGAGTAAATCGGTGCTCAGCTCTCACCCTGCTGCTGTCTCCCACCTCTTCTCTCCTCCTAGGATTCCCCTCCTGAAGCCGCCTCAACCTGCTGTGGCACCTTCTGTCAAACGCTTCACACGTTTGTCACCAAAATGTTTTGGCAGCAGCAGCATCTCTAGGTTTTGACATAATCCCGACAGGAGACTTTCTCAATTATTACTAATGGAACATTATGCTCCTCTTTGGGAACTCCTGCATGAATAAAAAGGGTCATTAATGACATCTGCGCGGAGCCCGGAAATTATTAGTCAATGCTGATACAGTTTTATTTTATTTTTTTAATTTTTACATATATATTTTCTTAAGCTCCTGGTAATTTCCCACCTTGCCTCCCACCCCCTTCTCCAAAGTCTCCTGTGCAAGCTGGAGCTGAGCTGGGTTATTGCCAACGTTCTTGCTTTTGTGCAGGTAAATGCTATTCCCCTCCCACCCTTCCTTCCCTTTTATTCCCTCTTGGCTTCTTTAAACATCATAGCTCTCATTTCAGTCCCAAGAGATCCCGTCACACCTTTCCTTGGGCTTGATTTTATTGCCAGTCAAGCTCAAATACTTCTTGGACTTGAAGAAATCGATATTGCCCAGGTCCTACCAAGGCAGTGCTGGAGGGGGAGCAGTAGGACCATGTCCTGCTGCCTGTGGCCATCAGGGTGCTGTGTCCACCCTGTTGTGCACAATGCTGGTGGCACACAGGAGATGCTGGGAGAGGGACTGGAGGTGTCCCCAGGTGCCACATAGCATCATGCAACAGGGAAGCTCAGCTTGGATCATTTTAGAGGACTTTCTGCTTTTCTGCTCAATACCTCTAAAAATGGCCCAAAGTAGGCTTTTTCTTTTTTTTTATTTTCCAGAATAATGCAGCAGTTTAAGAAACTGGTACTTTGCAATACAAAGCGCCTCTGTGATGGGTGCCCTGCAGAGAAGTGACAAAAAAGGGGTCTCTGCCCTGAACCACGTCAAATGGGGTCTGCAAGTCATGACTGCTGAGGAGGTGACTGGTGCAGGGCTGTGCATGGTGGGTTGGAGGCTGCATCTGTCCCATGTCAATAACAACATGTGGGTACAAGCCCTGGGCCAAGGACAGTGTCAGTGGCACATCAGGCCGGACAAAACCCTGAGGCCGTTCCTTTTGCTGCAGTGCTGTGCCAGTACATGTAGCTTGGAGGCACGTGTTTTTTTTCCAAAGAGAGAAGGGAAAGGTTTGGGTTGATGGTTAGGCTTTGAGAGGGATCTCTCATGGCCTGTGGAACAGGAGAAAGGGTGATGTCTTCATTGGCTCAAGGCTTGTTTTTATTTTCTGGGTTGGTATGAGTCAAATAAACTGCAGAGAAGCTGAAGATGGTGTTGCTCCATACCCAGCGGAGAGGATCTCTGCTTTATGCACCCCCTACCAGATGCCCATCTCCACAGTGAGTGTCTCTAATGCTTTTATGTTCGAAAGTCTTCCTTAAGCCACAGTCTGTGACCAGAGGAGATGTGGTTGCTGTGGGGCTTGGCTTGCTCAGCAAGGCATGCACCAGGCAAGGGGCACCACCTGGGGCGAGGGGTTTGGCCCGAGTGTGAGATGTGACTATTCTCCCATGAGACATCGGGGCCCTAGATTCATCGCAGAGCTGCTGTGTGTCCCCAGGGAAGGTCAAGCAGGGATCGCCGGCCACGATTCAAACCTGGCACTTGGGGTAAAAGGTCGATGCAGTAACTCTAAAAAGAAAACTGCTAAACAAGAAATAGACTCCTTTTAAAAAAAAGTCCCTTGGAGAAAAGATATTTCAACCCCTTTTTGATTTATGACCTACTATAGGATATTGAGACATTATTTACAATCGATATATGCTCCTGCAAGACTCCCGCTGGAGCCATAGACCCTGCCTGTTAGAGTGGAGACCGGTCAGCCTGCTCCACTGGAAGTGCCAGCCATGTCCTGCTGGAACGGGCTATAAAGCCGGACGCAGCTGTATATCTTTCAGAAAATGGACCTGGTTACACATGTCTTTGGGCAGCTGACACAGGGATATAGTTTAGGGCTAAGACAGCAGTTCAGTAGCAGAAATCAGCATTCCTCAACCTTGCCAATAATGAAATCTCTTGCGCAACATACAGAACTCCATGGCCTTAAAGGTGCAAAATGGAGTTGTTCAGTTGACTTATAATGGAATTGGGCCAATTTCGAAGCAAGCGCTGGATTTTATTCCGGGATTTTATCTTTAAAGGGGGATTTGCAAACACTTTAAGGGCGGGGGGGGGGAATTCATTCAGCGTAAAATTGCGTCCTGGCTGAATTCCAGTTTGGGTAATTACATTCTCTTTCTGTAGTGGCTGCAGGACAAAGGGCCATTCATCACGCTCCAAAGTGCTGCAAAGGGCTCCCGTGTTCCACCGGAGAAGTGCCTGCGTTCGAATCCAAGCGAGAAAGTTTTCTCCTTGTGCTTGAGGCTGCTCCAGAGAGTAATGGAGCTTGGCGCTGCTTTAGGATCCTTTTGGGTGAGTTATAGGGGCAAGCACCTTGTCATGCGCCGCTCAGTCTCCAGCAAATCTGGGTAAGTAGGGCGCTCAGCAAAATAGATTCCTTCCAGCCTCCTGTGGCTTGCCTTTCACCCCGAGGACATGCTTGGCTTTGCAGAGTGCCGCTGGAGCTCCAGGGGATCTGGCTGGAGCAGAGGAGCTGGATTTCTTCTCTGCAAACCTGCCATTTTGGAAGCGCCTATAGGCAAGAGACTGGGTCACATCCAGCTGAGCAGGAGTCAAGGACTTGGGGCGCATTCAGAAATGGTGCTGGGGAGCCTGGAAGGATGCGGGTACTCTGCCTTCCTCCTCCCAGGTTTCCATACAGCCAGAGAAGAAGCATTTGCAACCCTTCCTCCAGCTTTCCAACTTAGAGAAGGTCACACGAAATAGTGGACCGCGGTTTTCAGCGCAAGCAATTTAGCAGCAAAGCAATAGAGTGTTGCTTCCTTATCTCCCTGGTAGCTCTCTTTGCAGCCGCTCTCTGTTTGTTGAGGCAGAGTTGAGGCCCCGTAGCGGCAGCCCCAGCGCTGAGGTAGAGGCCACGTGAGGAGACAGCAGCAGCAGCTACGTGGGGTGAGGGAGCGTGTCTGCATGCCACCCACCAGCTGACCTGCCAGGGAGCATCCTTGGCCTATGTGCCTTGAGAGTGTCCCTTTAAAGCAATTTGTAGACTGTTATCCTGTATCATTAACCTAATTAGTGTAATTGCCGCCATTTATGTAATGAGTATAAATACTGGAGGAATCCCATAATTAGAAGATGTAATTAGGTAATTAATAGATGACATGGTAACAAAAATCCAGGGGAAACTTTGCAAGGTGGACACTGTGTGTGTGTGTGTCTGTGTGTCTGTTTGTGCATGTGCGCACGTGGCTGTTCAGGCACACTGGTCTTGCCAGGGTCTGTTGCAGATGTGCTCTGCGGTTGGCTTCAGGCTGGAGCCCCTCAATATTACACTGGCAATGTAAAAGAACCTTCAGGTAATGCAAGAAGGCTCTCTTTGGTCTCTACAGATCTTGCAGAAGGGTTCTGGAGAGCCAGCTTTTGCTTAGGGGAAAGAGCAGGGCTCTGGCTGTTGCCTTGCAATAGGGACACTCTTTGCTTTCAGATCCTAGGAGAAGCAAGGTGAGTTTAACAGAGGTCTGAGACTTCCCCCAGCCCTGGGCTGGAAGGTGGCTTGAAGTTATGTTTGCCCCATGGAGCCTCTTTGCTACAATTAGTGCTGGAATAGCATGAAGGCCAGCTCCTGGACACATAACCTGCCTGACCGGAGGGATGAGAAGGAGCCCCAGGGCTGTATTCAATTGTGTGATAAAGTCCCGTTTTAGTTCTCTTGTGGGTTTGGCTAAGAAAAGTGATCAGAGCTGGAAATGGTGTTTGTGCTGTGGAGAGCTGATAAGTTTCCTGCTGTGCCTGAGGAACATATTTTTAGAGGTCAGTGAGTAGTGTGTGTTTTAGCTGGACCCTTTCTAGTCATTGAAATGTTGACTTTTTCCTGCTGGTCTTTGTCTCTTGCTCCTTGAAGTCTGTTCGCACTTCCAGAGTACTTACATGTCCAGATTCATCTGAAGAAAATAAGTCTCAGTTAAGGAAAGTGGGGCTTTTTTGTTGTTGAGGATCACTTGGATTTCTGGTTGGTACCTGCTGGGAAGAGTCATTACTGCCAGCTTTGTGGCAGGCGGAGAAATCTCTCTTTCCCACACGCGCACCTCTCCAACATTGCTAAGCAGTGGCTGGCTGAAGGGACCATCAGGCTAGGATTTGTACAAGTTTTCCCCTTTCAATGTGAACACATAAGGAAGAAGCTGGCTTGGAAATGCCAGTGGGACCAACCAAGCCAACTCTGACCCATATCACAAAAAATATCATTCAGCCACCAGACTCCAGACCCCTAAATCAAGACTCCCATCCAGTTCTTCAAAAAATAAAGAGGCTTTGCGTCCTCCCCAAAAATCAGCTTCCTTTGCTGCCCTACGAGACATTATGGAGTGGCTGAAGCTGTTGGAATGAGGTCCTCCTCTGGGATTGCTCTTGCTAGGATGTTTTGGTGATGATGGTGGCATTTTGATAGCAAGCTCTGGTGTTAGCCCTGATGATGTGAGTGCTGTAACAACATCGTAATAGCTGGGAGACCTGGGGTCACTGGTCTGGGGAACATACCTCTGGGAAGATCAGCGTGATGCTGAGCACTGCTTGGATCATGCTGTATGCCAGAGGGAGAAAATTGACTTGAAGGTCTTTTATGGATTCAGCTGGGCCAAGAGGAGGCATAAGCCACAAGTATGTTGGCTGTGGGATGTCTCCTCTGCAGAGGGTCTTGGGCTCTCTGCGTGCCATGTTAACTAATCTATGCTGGCTTATTTTGAAGAAGCAATTGTGGGTTTTACTCTTAGCCTCTCTACCTCCCTTTTGGAGTATCTCCTCTCCAGAAGTTGAGCTATTTTGCACTCCCTGGAGGAATACTGCAGCCAGCAAGAAGTGACCCTGAGACCTGCAGCACTGGAAGTGCCGGCATGTAGGAAAGGTCAGAAGAGGAGCTTGTGCAGGCGTTGGGTGGTCAAAGGCTGCTGAGTCCCCAGGACCAGCAGCTAGAGGGAGATATGACCTCACGCTGAGGGCCAACCTTGACTATGCCGTGGATTCCTGTTGTCATGCCAAAGAAAATCCTCTTGCTTTCTAATGTTTAGGATCCATGTAATGAACAGCCATAATGCAGACTTCATTGCATAGCATAAGTAATTCTCGAGATTAAAGACTTTTAAAATGGCTCCTGCTGGAATTTCTGCCAAAGTATTTCTTAGTCCCTATCTACATGGGAAGTTTTATCAGGTGTATCACGATCAGTATATGCAGGTCCAGTTACACCAGGAAGGCTCTGTCTAGACATTTTAATTCCAGTATAAAAAGGGCATTTTTTTCCTTTAGCTTAAATTCGCTTGCAAATGCCCTTCACAAAATCAGGGTCCCCTTCATCAGTGTAAGAGCCTCCCTGTACACAGCACTATGTTTATATCTGTTTGAGTTCCCACCTTAGACTGTATCAAAGCCCACTCTGCCCCGAGGCCAGGGGTTTCTGCTCTTGCTGGGGCTCTGGCTCATGGATGTGGAGGTGGATTGGTGTTTGGTAGCCGCTGAGCTGGAGGCATCTCTTCATGCCCAAAGGAAGCGTATGGTCTCGAAGGACACTTCTGCAATCCTTCAGCTTAACCCTACGCTGCCCCCCTCTGCTTCCCAGTCCCTTCTGCCATGATGCCCATCCTCCCACCTCAACAGGATGTGTCCCATGGGACACCATTCAGTGAAGTCTTCCCCAGCTGAACCTTCTGATTCATCTAGAAAGCTGGTTTGAGCCCGCTAAGACCCAAATTTGCAAGAGCCATGTTGTGTTTTGGCTCATTTTCCGTGTAGTGAGCTCTAAGTCCCAAATGATCCCAGCTTCAAAACTTATTTTGAAGCCTTGCAGATGCTTGAGATCAGCCCACTGGCTTTGCAGAGGTGAAAAGAGGTGCTACATCTTCTACCTTGCAGTCATGGAGGGTGGCTTCTGGATGCTGTCTCTCTGAGTGATGGCCTGTGAGGAGAATCTGCCTCCCTCTGCTCTGGGCCATCATACGGGTAAGGATTGTTGCCATTTCTACATGTGCTTTCCTTGCCTTTGCCCTCACCAGGCACTGAGCATTGATTTATTCTTGGGGCCATGTCCAAACTACCCTAACCCAGAACTCCACTATGAGTGCAGAGCAGCCGTACTTTGTCACTTGCTCTCCTTTTATGATGAAAGCCCTGTTTGCTGTGTTTCTGTCTCCCCTTCAAGGTCTAACTCTGCCTGAGTCCTGCCAAGTTTCATTTTGTTCCTGTATTTCTTGATTTCCAGATGTGTCTTCCTTTGCTGATCTCTCCCTCACCTCATCTTTATTCCTTTGTAGTCCTGATGTGAAGTGTGAGAACCCTTTTCCTATTAAACATGGTTCCAGGCTCAAAGCCTTGCTTGAATGGTTGTCCCACCTGCGTTTCACTCTCTAATTTAAAAAAAAATAATCTGAAATTTCCTCCATGTTCAAGTCCTTAAGCTCTTCAGTCGTGTTGAGCATGTTAATAGTGTTGTAGTTCTGGCCCAGCTTTATGCATCTTCTTTAGTGGATTTGATTTATCTATCCAGAATCAATCTGAAGTTGTCTTCTAGAAACAGCCAGCTGTTTGCCAAAGCTGTGGCTAAACAGGCATCAGAGGAAAGGCCCAGGAGCGGGTAGAGGCTTGAGTGTAAGGAGCCTGTTGGGAGCAGATGTCTGGAGGAGGAAGAGGGAGCAAAGCTTTCACTGGGAGCAGTTAATTTGTTCCTTGATAAGGTTTGTCCTGGTTCAAAGCAAAATGGATCTGAAGAAGTCACGTGACTTGTGTTAGGTGAGATGATCCCAATGTTGTCGTCTTTTTTTTTTTTTTTTCCCTAATTATCTCTGTCTACAGATTTATTGGAAGTCAGGTTGCCAGGAAAGTGTTACCAAATAATTATCCTGTGCTACCTTATGGTAACCTTTGCAAGAAAGTGTTTAGATAGAGAAACCGCATGAACTAGTCATTAATATCTCATAGGTCAGAATTACGGATGTTGCATTGTGATGAAATATGTATTTCTTCCTATTTCTTAGGAAAATGGGCTTGTGAGACAGAGTAAGATTTATGATGATCTTAATTAGTTATTTCCTAGCTTTCAAAATGTTTGGGTTTGAGAGATGATATGATAGATAATTAACTTGTTGTCACACAGTGACTTTTAAAATGAAATGTTTGTTCTCAAAATATTATTTATCTCAATATGCATGCCGTAGTACATACTCACATGTATATATATAAATATATAGATAAATACATGCATGAGCATCGCTGCAGCGTTCCCCCCGCCAGCCGCAGGAGTAGGGAGCATGGGGTAATGCTCCCATGCCGGGCATCGTGCTGGGCTCCGCATCAGGTTGAGCAGAGGGTGCTGCTGTCACAGCCCTGCAAAGGGGATTTCTGCCACGCGGCTGCTGTTCTTCCTGTGCTTGTCCTTACTCTCCTGCTGGAAAGGTGACCCACAGAGGCTAAAGGGACTGGAATTCTGCCCTGTCCTTTCCTGTGTGGGTTTATGGACTAAGGTGAAGGGCAGAGATGTTTGCAGTTATTTGGGTTTTTTTGGTTCATCAGCAGAAACGAGATGCCCTTCTCTGCTCTGGATGCTGTGGGACTAGCCTTGCCCTCATCCTGGCAGTGGGGCACTCAGGAGGGACATATCTGTGACACTTTTTTCATTGCTTTGCCCTAAAACCAGGAGAGAACAGCAGCCCAGCTCCTCCAAGGTCCTTGCGCTAACAGTTTTTGGGAAGACCTTCAGACCAGTAAGCTCCAGGGACACCTGCCAGTAAGACAGCGCTGCTAAGAGGTGGGGGGTTGTGACATTTTTTGCTGAACTAGTAAACTCTAAATGAAAGGAACTGTATCCTTCATTGCTACATCCCTTGGGGCCAGAGGGGGTTGGAGAGAAACTCCAGGGAAGGCAGAGGGCAGGTTTGCATTGACCCCAAAGGATGCTGGATGTGGTCCCTGAAGCCGTGGCTGCCGTGATGCTTCGTTGCTGCAGGGAGCAGAGCTGCTGCAGAAGGAGAGAGGTCACCTGGAAGTTGATTTATTTTTTTCTTTCCCTTTCTTTTGCAGTTTTCATCAAAGCTTTATAAATAACAGCCAAAACCCCTGGGGAAAAGCCTCCCAACCAGCTGCCTGTTGCAAATACTCCAGGAAACGGGAGGCGGGGGGGAAGAGGGAAGGAAGGCTAAATCTGGTGGCTTTTATTTTTGACAAGGGCTATTTCAATCTGTTTTAAACCCATGTAAAAAAAAAGTTTAGAGCCATGAGAAACTTTTGCCAACACTGTAGGAGTCTGTCGAGCCGAGCATTTCTCCGGCCAGCACAGAACAGACGTGGTGTCTGCGCCAGCCCCTGCTCCAGGAGATGACGGCTCAGACACTGCCAAGGCCGTCATAGGGACGGTGAGCTCAGGGACAGAGATGAAGTGATGTTTTTTCAAGGCCTCGCAAGATTTTTCTAGCCAAAGCCAAGAGAGGCTCGAAACTTTCCAAAGCAACCCAAGGATGCATCTGCAAGCCCTTGCTTTTCTGCAGGGCTGTTGTACTTGGGTCCCTGGTGCAGCACAGTAAAGTTTAAGTTAATAAACCCAAACAACCAGGGAGAAAGAAAACCTCTTCTTTTATTTTGCTTTTTAAAAGAATTCCATGACGACCCTTTTCCTCCCGACTGGCCCTTGCTAAAGCTTGCTGTTTGCAACACCTGAAGTCAAGGCATATAAAATGACTTGGCAGCATCCCTCGAACATTCCCCTGGCACTCTTCGAAGAGTGAGGGTGTTAACCTTGTTGTCCTGGCCGTGTGCCAGAGTAAGTAATTACATTCAGCCTCTATAAATTAGCCCCGTGATTGCAGCCGGGCAGCCGCAGCGTCATTTCCTCCCGGCTGTGCGGTGGTGGCGATGCCTGACGCGCTCCACCCCAGCACCGGTTGCGTCTCGGTGCGCGGGGTGGCATGGAGGACAGGCACAGGGAGCAGTGTGGACTTGCTTGTGCTAACGCTCCATTAAATTGCTCTGGGGCTACAGGTGCTGTACAACGGGTCTGGTTCTCGATGCTCCTGCCTTCGGAAAAGGGAGAGCGGAGAGGGCAGAGCTGAGTGGGATCAGGCTCCGTACCCCAACAGGGTGACCTGATAAATTGCCACCAGTCAGCTGAACCGCGGTAACGGCCTCTCAGCTCGCAGCTAAAATTAGCTGAAATGGCATGAAGAGAATTGCTGAAACCTCCACGAAAGTGATTTAAGCCGAAGCACGTGACCTTGCATTTGTCACGGGCCGAAGCACGCGCGGGCCTGCGAGCACAGTGCAGGTGATGTGCAGTAGCATGTTAAGCCATGTAGGCTTGAGTTGTATCTAATTCTGTGGTGGGACCTCATGTTCTACCTGTGACCTGGTCCCACCGTTCCCCAGCACTGACTCAGGTTAACCCCTTCTGCTGCAACCCAGCTTAAAGGGTTTTCAGCTTGTGTCTGGTTATAGCTGGAACGGACATCAATGTGCAGGAAGGGTTAATTTAAGATTAGGTATGATGTGTTGGCCAACTTGTGCTGCATTTCCCAGTGCAGATGCCAAGCTAACCCTGACTAATCAAGTCTGACCTGAGAGGGAGTGTGTCTACACGGAGAAGATAGATAGATGATAAAGCAAACAGGGTTGGAAGGTCTAAACAGGAGGTGTGGTGGCATGTTCCAGACTGTCGTGTCATTGTCCCTTTCAAAGACTGGCTGCTTGGTCTTTAATTTCCAAGATGGGGCACTAAAGGCTGTGGGATCACTGTGCCTCCTTTTCGGAGAATCCTGCGGTCTCAGCATGTGTGCCCTTCCCAGGCTGCCAGCTCAGGCTGCGGCTCCCGGGGCTGCCTGCGGTGGAGCGGTTCCACCTTTGCATAGCTGTTCTGTGTGTGGGAAAGGATTTCAAGAAACAATTGACCAAATGAAACCTCCGTAATGCTTCTAAATACTCAAACACATTAGACATGCCTGCCCAGCTCAGAGATAAATTAGAGCTATTATCACTAGAGCCCAGACAAACAAACGGAGGGCTCTCTCCAAACAAGCCATTCACTCAAGAGACTGGATTTACAAGGGTCAGGGAAGCAGCATGAGCTGCAGGCACCTGCTTCCTTCTGAAACCTCTTTAAATTGGCCGTATTGACTGGTTCAGAAAGAAGGTGGAGAGCACAGCTCTGCCCTTTGGGATCTGGGGAATCACTTTGATGCAGGGATTGCGGCGCTGTGACATACTAGCTGGCGTTTTGCACTCCGTGTCCACAATCAAAGCTGGAAGTCAGACTCTGATCCATTTTGCTTTTCTCCCATATGATGGTTGGGAGATTGAATTGCTGGAGCACATCAGGGATGCCAAGGCTGCTTTGCTTTGCCCTTGGATTTTTGTTTCTGCTTCCAAGGAGGGATGGGGAGCTGAGTTGGTGATAAGGTGGTGTTGAGAGAGAGGTCAGTTCAAATCAGTGTCTTGGGCATCAGGGAAACTGCCTGAAAGGGTAAACAGAAGCTAGAGTGTGTATTTTGGGCTTGGTTTTGCATGGCAGTTAAAGGAAGGAAGGAGCAGATGCAGAGATTAAGAGGAGTAAAGGGAAAAAAAAAAAAAAATATCGTTATTCTGCTTCCCTGGCTGCGTTGGGCAGTCGATGCCTTGGTGCAGGGAGCGCAGCGGCACAGCTTGCCATGGTGGCCAGGAGCACCATGCTGGGGTTGAGCATGACAGAGGCTAGGACTCGGAGCCCGGCTCACGCGGTGTGTCTGGAGAAGGGCCATGGTCAGCACAGGGTTTCGGCGCTTGGCTGGGCCCCACGAGCCAGCCTCGGTGCGACTGGGGGGAGCCAGGCTGGGGGGAGACGCTGGGCTGCGAGACGGGGGCTTCTGCAGCACTGTGACCCTCACCCGCTCGCCTGGCAGCTCAGGCCAGCATCACTGGCGGAGGCTGTGACAGAGGGCGTTATTCTCCTCTGAGAGATGCTCTTGAACCCAAAAACTTGATCCTGAACCAGAGCGTCGCTTTTTGGAAGACATCCAGTCTCCATGCACGACCTCTGACTGATGATGAATTTGCCATTTCCCTTGGTAACCGGACCTGCTGATTAACTACCCTCACTGTTCAAAATTGTCTTTTATTTTCCATTCAAGGTTCACTCACTCAGTGTTGTCAACTCTCACTATTTATTTTGGGTTATGCTGCTTACTGCGCCTTTTACCTGTGAGCCTAACGAACATGCCAATCTCAGCTATTTTCACGCTGTGGGTGTCTGGGATCAAGTCACGACGAAGATTTTCTTTGACTGCTGAGCAGACAGAGCCCGTTCAGTCTTTTGCAGGGTTGAGCACAGGCAACGCGGAAGCTGTGCTCGCCACTGCCTTGAGCATCTCCCCGTGCGTGGGATTTTTATTTAAAGTCCCAGCCTCTGGACTCGCACCATTACAGGGACCTTCCACTTTATTTTTGCAGAGACCTGAAAATGTGACCCAAAAGACAACCAAATTTATCATCATCTGGGGATATTTGGGGGTATTTTTTTTTTCTGAATGCATAAAGAGTTTTGTGACATTTTGGTTTCTTGTGAGCGGGGAGGGGTGGTGTGTGCTGGCTTGGTAACTAATTAGTAAAGCTGCGAACTCGCCAGGGAGCCACCATGGGGCTCAGGGGGTCGCTCCTTGTATGCGTGGGTGGTTCCTGCAGGCAGGATAGACATCAACCTGAGATTCCCTCAGGTCTTCTACTTGCACAGTACCAGAGTAGGCTTAGCTGATGAGGGTGGTCTGTCTGGCCTCGCCACTTCTGAATTTCAAGTCTTTATCATCTGCAGGTTCTTCTGCATTGCTGGACAGGCTGAAGAGCACAAGTGGCCTCACTATCAGTGTCACGCATGTGGAGAGAGACAGAGTTTATTTTCTGGTTTCCTTTGGGGGTCAGAGGTCTGCTGCGTTGTGTCGACCTCACTCTGTTGAGCTAACATGCCTCAGTCATCCCACGGCTTGGGCTTGCTTTGTTTTCTACCATGTTTGTCACCCTTCCTGTGTCTCCTGGCGGTGTTGCTGGATGGAGCGCTGTGGTGGCCCCTTCTGCATGGCTGTAGGGGTTAGGGATGGTGGCGGCAGCACAACTGGGGAAAGCTGGCAGGTCCTCTGAAACAGGCAAGTATAAACCAGGAGTGTTTCAAACTGAAACAGCAAGATGCCTTGTTCAAAACTATTGAAATTAAGTGTTTCCCCTATCTTCATTCCTCTCTTTATATTTCTTCCTAGGAAAAAAACTACTTGTGAAGTTGGATCCAGAGCAACAGTAGCTCTAGTGGCTGAACCCCAGCTGGTTTTCTGTTGATTTAAAACTTCAGCAAGCACTACTTATTAAGTTTCTCCAGCCCTTGCAGTGAAGTTCTACCTCATTCACCATTTCCAGGCTTCAAGATTTGGGTACTGTTACCTGCCATCTCTGCGTCTAAAAGGACTCCGGACACCGGGGGTTTGGGTGCATGCTTCTAACTGCTGTGGATATTGTGCGTATGTGTTATCCCTTCCATAAAAGAATCAAGCTGGTGGTCAGCCCCTGAAATGCTTGCGTATTTATTAAAAAAGTAAAATAAAAAGCTGCAGCAAATAGGGGTTGATGTCTTAGGGGCTGGGAGAGAAAGAGGGAAGAATGTGTGTGTACACGTGTTACACATGCGCAGGTTCATGTGGCATCCTACAAGGTGAAGGAAAGCACATGCCTATGGTTATTATGTTTGCTTCTCAGTTATCATATGGGGCCTAACTGAGGGTGTCAATAAAATAGTCTATGATGGGCATATAGGACAGCAGTGACTTCTCTTTTATTAAATGATCTGAAGAGGAGAGGAGGTAGGTTGTGTCCATCTGGCACAACCTGATGAGCCGTGGAGAGGCTGCTTTGCCCCAGTTTTCAAATGCTTGAAGATGCCCAGATTTGCTCCCATCCTGGTACCCAGGCACTAAGGGTCAGGAGAGACCCTTAGTGAGGTGGTGGGGGTTCAGCTCCTTGGAAAGTTATCTTGCTTATTTATGTGATGGTGAGGGAGAACTTTGTGTTTAGATGTCAGTGAATTAATGAATTAGAAGATAAAGAGTCAAACTAATGTTCTTTATTTTCTGAAAAGCAGACACAGTCTTGGCTTTCAGTTACGACAGAAACAATTGAGATGTTTTCCTAGCAATGAGAGTTCCAGCTAGTGAAACCCTGTAAGGAAGAGTCCATGCCTCAGGCAGGAGGCAGGCAGACAGACAGACAGTGCAAGGGAAACAGAAGCAGTGACTGGAATTTTAGCATGTTTGCAAGAGCCAAAGAGCAGAGCTGGGGCTGCAGGGCCAGCCTTTGGAACCCCAGGCCATAGGTCTGGCCTTGTTCATCCCATAGCAATGCTCTTAACGCTGACCAAAACACGTTTGCTCATGTGTTACCCCTGGTCTCACTGGCTGAAAAGCACTTGTGAGGCAACAGAAACACAATGTGCTATTATTTTTTAGGCTATAGCCATTTACACGTTTTCTCTGCAAAATAATTACCCTCCATTTTGTGTTTATCTGTTTGTGCTTGCCTACTATTCCTTGGCCATCCAGCATCTAGCAAAATGAGATGCTGATCTTGTCTGGAGAGGTAAAATAGTGCAAATTACCCTCATCTGGAAACCCTTTGGGTTTCAACCTGAGCGCTGCGCTTCTGCTGTAGCTCTCTGTCCAAACCGGTGGAGCTAATGACCTGAAACTGCGGGGAAGTTTGGACACAGGCTGCAACTCCATCTCCCGGTAATGCACTTCTCAGTGGATTAGGAGAAGCTTCCCTGGCAAACTGGGAAGGAGTCCAAGCTGGGGAGCTGGTGTGATAGGAACTGACAAGGCTGGAAATTTGATTTCTGACTCTTTGTGCATGTATTTCTTGTGAAAGAAGAAGAGGGAGAGGGAGCCGGGAGTACTTTGAATCCTGCAATCATTAAAACCAATTCCACTTTTTCTGCCCCTGCCCACCTCCTGATATGTGTGTGAAACAATCTTTACAGCTACACAGCCATCAGATGGTATCGACCCAGCGGTGGAAATTGCTATTGACTGCTGCTGGTGCTGCTCTCTGCACTTCCGTGGCTTTTAAAGTGACACTCTTCAGGTGATTTCACTTTGCGCATGATACAGCCTGGGAAGCCATGCTTCAAGTGGGATGGAAAGAGCACGTGTGGGATTTGTGTGTGCAACAAACACTGTAGCTCACTCCTCTTTAGCCAGGGGAACAGTGTTAGAGCAAGTGGGAAGAGATGCTCACTCCAGAAGCACTTGCCTAATAAGCAGATTCAGAAATTGGATTATTTTTTTGTTTGTTTCCAGTCCATCATGAAAGGATTCTTGTGTCCCACCACAGATTTTTCTTGCTGCAATTCCAGTACCAAATCAAGATCAATCTTTACCCTTATGAAAGATCCATCCAGTCCTATGTAGGCTGAGAACTAGATACACTGATTTCTTGTTTCAAGGGGCACTCTGATTCCGCATTACAATTTCTCTCTCATCTGCACTGGGTTTGAAAGAAAAAAGCAGGAAACAATAATTTTTGCCTTTTAATGCAAGTGATTTGTGCAGCCTAGAGGACCTCTTTTGTCATGAGGCATGAGAACAGCCCTCTGGCTCAAGACTGCAAAAATGCATGTTTTGTTTCCTCTGAGGCAATTCAATTGATGGTATTTGGTTATTCCAGTGCTTGGGGCTGGAGCTAAGTGATGGTGAGGGGAGATGGTAAAAAACCTGTGTAAAAGCTAGGGTTAGAGTCTGATCCCAACTCTATAGACTAAATCTAATGCAAAGCCAGTCACATGTCACTGGTATTGCTTGGGATTCTGGTGTAGAGAAAGACCTGTGACTGAACAGAGTCAGCCTAACCAGGTCTACACAGGGGGGATTGTTCTAGCTTGCTCCAACATTGAAATGACTCGCTTTGATAACTTGACGTCAAAATGCAGGTATGTCTTCACCGCTGTAAATCAAACTTTGATCCTGGTGAAGGTGACTCCTGGTGTTGCTTTTGTCCATCCATTCATAGATAAACAGTGCACTGTGCAGGGAAGGTTCCTGTCCTGCCTGTGGTGAAGATCTGGAAGAGGCTGTCTTCTTCCAGAGCAGGCTGTGATGGAGATTCCAAGGAGCTATGTTACTCCAGGACTGGTGGCAGTGCTGCAAGCTCTACCTGCAGCTGCCCGTCCACATGTAGTCCATCCACCAAGCACTGGCTTGGAGAATGCTACATTAAATAGGCTAAATGTGCTTTGGTAAATTACATTTCTCTGGTCAAGCAGTAAAGCACAGTGCTACGTGCAATGGTCTGCTCTGTGCTCCAGACCTGGCTAAGCTTCCATCTTTCTTTTACCAGCAAGGTCAGAGGTGCCATTATGAAAGGAATGGATGTTGCTATTTCTTGTAGAGCTCTCCCTTTGCTTTTCCTCAGGACTCGTGCCTTCGACTTCAACCACATGGCAGCACCCAGGAGCAGCAGCTGGCCAGATACGTCCAGCGTACACCCCCCCCCTTTCTTGTTATCTGTGACAGTGAGTGCCTAAAGCTTCAGAGCAAGCCCCCTAGGTCAAATAACCACTGCTATGAGTTCTGAGAAGTCCCTGACTGAGCCTTGATTTCAGGTCACAAGACCAGCAAGCTGCTGAGGTCCAGGAGATGTGCCTGTTGTTTCCTCACTTTCCAGCCCAAGCCCTGGGAACTGCTCTCCCTGGTTTACCTTGAGCCTCGGGGTTCATGTGGTGAGTCTGACCCTTCTCAGCCATACTCTGTCTCAGCTGAATGGGAGGAAGAAGTTGAAAGAGAAAGGGCTGGATGTTGAGAGCATGTCTTGGTGGGATGATTTGCATTCCCAGCTCCCAGCATTGAGCAGGCTGGGAGATGGGGTTAACTGGGAGTCAGCAGACCTGTTGGCTGCCATGGGCAGAGGCTGCTGAGGGTTTTGCAGCAGAGGCAGCGTGAGGCTTGGCCTAGGGGTGGTTTAACATGCCAAACACTGCCCTGCATGCTTGAGGCAGTTCTCTGAGGAGAAGGTACAGGGCACCTTTGGGTAAGCACGTGTTCCTTTGCTGCTTTTGCACCTGCTGCCCACCCCTAGGCTGGTCACAGCTCACGCATTTCAGTCGAGGGGATGCTGATGACTGTAAAAACACCCGTGTTCCCTTCCCTGCAAAACCAAAAGGCTGTGGCTTTCCTCGCCTCTCCTCCCTTTCCCCTCTGGCCAAGGCAGTCTGTATATCCCAGGACACTGCTCCCATTTCTCTCCTCCCACACCATCCCTATCCGGCTTCTGGGAGCCCGATACTGCCTGTTCCACGGGGACGGTAGGGACCTGGGACAACCCTTCTCCTCTGTGCTCCTCCTTGGGCTCTGCCAGTGTCTTTCTCTCTGTCCTAATTCTTGTATTGCTCCAGAAATAGACTATCCAACTGGGGAAAGAACAATTAGCCGGAGGAAGGGGCTGCGCAGCCTGGAACAGAGGAGGAGGTTCGGCTCTTTTATTTGAGGCCGGGGCAATGTGAGCCACGTGGGGTCTTCCCAGCCTGGGCCTTGAAATCCAGGCTCCTGTGGAACACCCACTTGGGCCTCTAAGATTTGAAAGCCAGGTCTTTACTGTGAGTAAATTGGTACTGCTTCAAACGAGGTTTATTAATTTACACCCTTGAGGGACCTCCCCCTGTATGAGACTGGGGAAAAAACAGCATGTTAGAGGCATTAGTAGCTTTTTGAGTGTTACGTGTTCTTTTGTCTTCCCCATTGCCATGACCATGGTGCCCTCATTCTTTTTCCAGCCCTCTGACAAATAGCGTCTGTCCAAAGATCCCCATCCCTTGGACACCTTGACTTTTGCACTCATTAAAGGGAAGGTGGGAAGGTTGAAGCTGCTGCTAAAGAGACCAGTGTGGGAGGCTGTGGGCTCGTTCCAGAGCAGTGCCTAAGACCTCCACCTCCTTTGGCTCAACAGGACCTCCTTCCAAAGCCACAATCACAGTGAACTTGACTTTCCGTTCTCAGGGCTATGGCTTTCCCTCCCTAGCTGGTGAGGAGCTGACAGGGTCAGTAGGCCACCCATTGAATGTGAGTGCTAGGTGGCTTTGAGCTCACTGCAAGATGCAAACAGTTTTTGCTCTGCAGGCTTTGCTCTCGTTCGGAGCTAGTGACAACCTGTCCTTTCTAGCTTCCCCCCTGGAGAACAGTGCCTAGGGAGGGCAACCTGCTCCCCCAGCCCAGCTTCCAGCTCCACATGTCCCACAGTAACCAGGTGCTGCTGGACTATGGATGTGCCCTTATCAAACAAGCAGCCTTTGATAGTTTCTCTTTCTTCCAGGCTAAACCTGCCTAAATCTTTTTGGGGTGAGATACGATATGTGACTTGACAGCAATTCTAGGTGAGATTTTTTCCTCCTGGGAAAGCGTGGTAAGAAATTAGGCTTTGCGGGTTTTCTGCCCAGTCGACCAGTGAAAGTAAAGTCCTCGGTGAACTTGGGTTGGGTCTGGGGGCAGTAGAGCTGCTGCTGTGATTTGTGGTTATACTCTCTGCAGCACCACCTCCTTACTCACAAGTGAGAGGCAAGTGGTTTTGACACCTCTTTATGACCTGGGAGCCACAGGGAAGCAGTGGGGACTTGTGTTGTGGAAAGACAAGGTGGTGCAAGCATCTTTGGTTCGGCTGACTGTAGGAGAATCCAAAAACTATCAATTCATAGGAATTAAAGCGACCATCCTAGTTTTAGGTTGCTGGCTATTTGAAATGTGGTGCTTCCCAAGGTGGTGTGCAACATTACTGGGAAAGCTGTTGATAAGAGCATTAGTGAAAATGGATGTCCGGTTGTGGAGCCTATCTGTCCTACAACCTTCAGGGCCTGCCAGGGGACGTGTTTCCTGGGCTGTGAAGAAGCAATATGGGACACAATCATATATCAGTGATTATATCGATCACTGTCTCAGACCCATTCAGTCAAGGACACCAGCACCTTTTGGAGAGGAAGTGTTGCTCCTGCTCTGGGAGTCTGGAGAGGGAGTTGAATGTGTGGCATTGACTGTGTACGAGGGGAAGTGACTTTCTTTTAGGGAATGCTGGGCCCACGCTCGAACCAATTAGTAGAATGGAGCTGAGCAAAGTACAGGAGGGACCAGACTGATAATAAGCAAAGTGCTCAAATATGGGAAGTTGGGGAAGCAGCCAAATGAAAATGAAATGAAAGGCTAAGGTCCAACTTTGGCAGTTGTGTAGAAAGGATGGGACAGCTGATAATAGGAAAGCCTGCAGGAACACTGGGTCAAAACCCCCATGAGAGAGACTGGAAGAATCTGTGAACAAGCCAAGGGGAGGTATTTTATCGAAAAGCGAGTCAGCAAATTGGAGCTGTTGGCTTGCTTACCGCCATGGAGACCCACATCTCTCACTGTGACCTCTGCTCACTGCTTTGTGGTGATGGCCAGCTTGAGAGGTACATGGGATCATAGGGGTCTAGCTCAGAGAGTGGCAAGGGTCTTCTTGGCAGACCTTTGCACGGGGGAACACTTCCCACCAACTTTACTGCTGCAGAGGGGGTTTGCTCTATCCCTTGATTCAGGGCTGGTGAGAGTTGTCTCTGGGGATTGCCCTAAATTCCTCTTTTATGAAGCTGAAATTGGAAACCTGTAGCTGAGCCTCGTTCTTCACAGCCTTTCTTGGCCTTGGAAATCTGTGGAAAGCTCCAAAGAGGAAAACCAACTTCTGCCAGCCGATGGACTCCATAAAGACCACTTGAAGGTAGATGACATGGTGGAAAACATCCGAAAGCCACGAGTCTGCACCTGAGACACAAAGAAAGTAATTCTAGATACTTGTAATTCACATGAGGCAGCAGGGATTTCTTTCACAGACACTGTGATCAAGGTAGATATTACATGATCACCCTTGGTTGATAACCTCAGCTCGTGCTAGTGGTTCACAGATGTAAGGTCCTTCTTCTACTTGTCCCTCTATTTCCCCATCCGTAAAAGAAAACTAGGGATATACCTTCTTGGTACATCATCTGAAAATGGGCTTACCACAAAAGTGAGTCCGTACTGCTGGTGGTGAAGAGGAGGTCTTATTTGGAGGCCTGACTTGTGAGATCTCATGGAGAAGCTGTGGAATACAGTCATGTGTTTGTCCCTCTAATGTGGCTTTCTCTTTTTAAAAGCGCTGTGCAGAATGTGAGGCACGCTAGATAAAAGTGAATTTAACGGCTATTTTGTATCCTTTGAGGAACATCAGTATTGGCTGAAAGAGGGAAAAAGACCTTTTATGTTGAGTCCGGAATGGATCTGCTTTTATTGGCAGACTCTATGACTTCTTTTGTTCATATTTCCTCTGATAGCTCTTACCTGACTTGTTTTCAAAATCCTTGTTGGATTTTTTCAGTCTTCAAAAACTGCATTTCCTTGCTGAAATTCAAGTTTGGGGTCTGGAAAAATGTCCAAAATGATTTTGCAGATGGCTTACTGCGATGTAGAAGTTCCAGAAATAGGACATTCTGTAAGGGAAGTCACCTGTTTATTTCCAGAAGGGCAGAGAATTTATTTTAAACAATGCCATTTTCTTTTCAATTACAGATGTTTTTGTGGAAAAAAAATTGCAACAGTCTCTAAGAAAAAGCATGTGATTACAATTAAAGGATGTGTTGTGCTGTATCAGAAGGTAGCACTTAAACCGGAGAAAGACTGAATATTGACTATAACTCATTTTAATTATACCATCTATTTCAAACATGTAAATATGTTTGGTAGCACTTACATGTTTATGTCAGCTATTGGGAAAAGCCGTTTTCCCTTTTTGGTAAACTTCTGATGGTAAGAATTTTGCTACTTGCATTTGAATAAGCAACAATAAGTTTAGATGCAATGAATTTTTGTGTGAACAGAAGTTGATCCCCTCTCCTGTGGTTGTAGCGTTTTACCTGTGTTCAGGTTGTCTGTAGTAATTTTGTGAATAGGAAATATTATTAATAAGTAATGCATTAATTAAGACATGCGTTTCTCGACAGACTACACTGTGACCACGGTAAAGTTGGTGTGATGCAAGGGATTGAGCATGAGGCTGGGAACGGGGTAAGTGGAAATCCATTTCTGGCTCTCCCGCTGCCTGGCCAGTTCTTCCCACCTCCTTTAACTGGGATCAGCGGTATTGAGCTGCTTTTGTAAAGGGCTTTGAGATCTACAGATTGAGATGACTCCAGAAGACCCAGGTACTTTGCTCAAGTCTAACACGCAAACCCTGCAAAAACTTGAACGCTGATTTAACCTGGCACTGTGAGTGAAGCCGTGTCTTTGCTAAAATTGATGATAAAACTCCCTTCGCTTCTGGGGACTGGGATCCTTCACCAGGGGAAATCATTCTGAGACTATTTCCCTTCCCTTTGACATTTTCTGTCTTATCAAAAGCCAAAGGAGTAAGGAAGAAGGTTAATGACTAAATTGACAAATAAACAATCAGTTCAAAGCAGCAACACAACATTTCCTGGAAAATTTAAGAATCTCCTCTGAAAACCAGTTAGGAACGTAAACTCTGAGAGACTACCCGTATGGACCTCACTGTGTTATGGGGGCTGTGGCTGGCTGGGAAATAGGAAGGGCTTTGGTTTTCCATGGAATACGTTAGAGGAAAATTGCAGAAGAGGGAGGAAAATTAATTTGGTCATTGTGAACGGAGAAGGGCATTGCCACAGAGGTGTCTTGGGTAAAGCGCCTCTGATGGTGTTACGGACAATCTGTACACCGCCTGATTCTGAGATGTCAGTTTTTGGACAGCAAAGCAAAAGAGTCCATAGCTCTCCTCCCCAAAAGGAAAATGTTTAAGGAGTCCCAGGCCAGGAAACTGCTTTTCATCCCATGGCAGCATGAGCATTGAGCGCCGATAATGGGGAGATGCTTCTCTCACGCTCAGAGAAATAGAGTGTGTTTGGCCTTCGTTTTCAAGGGCTCCACTTTGCCACAGTAATGGTGCATTAACAACAGCTTGATTTTCATTTAATAAATAATAGGAATTACGCTGCGACGGAGCCAAGATTTTAAACAAGAGGCTCCCGTAAACATTTTCTTCAGGAATCTGCGATAAACCAAAGATAGCGTTAGACATACTCGGAGGGAGCGGGGACGCCAGACTTGGAATCTGTCCATCTGCTTCACCATTGAAACAAAACCACTTTATAACAACCACAGAGGAGAGGAAGCGATGCAGCTTGGCACATACACTTACACTATGTGTGGTGGAAATGTTTATTCTTTATTTCAGAAAGATTTAGTGGGTGTAGAGATAATAGAGCATAGTGCTCGCTTGTGTCTTGGGGAAGGAGGGGTGATGGTGTTTGGGTTTTAAGGGAGTCCAGTGTCGGCTCCCATGGGGAATATTTTCGGTAATACCTATTGCAATCTCAGGCACTCGGAAGGCAGGAGGAGACGGAGGAATGAAATGTGCTTTTCAGGAGAGGTGTTGTAAAGGCCCCAGGATTAGTTATCTCTGACAGGAAGGATTTTACAGACTCCAGCAGACGGCAGAGGCAGAGTCCTGGCCATTTCTGCGTTGGCCCGACAACTCCTCCAAGGCTCCGTGCTTCCCTTGGAGCGGCTCACGTCGCTCTGCCCCTCTCCTTGTGAGATGCCATGGGGCTGTCTGGGGCTCACTGACCCCACAGACAACTCGCCTCGTACCCCAACCCGCACTGGCTCCCCCAAGGGTCTTCGGGGTCCCCCTCTCTCTACCTGTGGTGCTGAGGCATCATGTTGTGACTTGGGACACGGGGGAAGGATCTGCAATACAAGAGTCTGCGGGGTCAGCAGGCCACCACATCCTGTGGTCCCCAATGTCCCTGTCTGTCCTCCTCAGCCACCGCTCCCTTTTCTGCTGTGCACATTCAGCTCTGCTGCTCTGCCTCTCCTCAGAGCTGCTCAAAATCAAACCCAAAAGACCCTGGGCTGACCTCTGGGGATGGGAGAGTCCCTGCCAGAGTTTGAGACAGCGTATGTCTAGACTTGGTGTGTGAGCAAGCGAGTGAAGGCATGACTAAGTGTCTGAAAGTTTGGACCTTTGGAGAGGAGTCCCTTGGCTCCTTGTTTCTTGGATAAAGTTCTGCTTCCTGTGGAGCCATGGAGATAAAGGATATTTTTCTCCCCCCCCCCCTTTTTTTTTTCCTTTTCAAAAAAAGTAAAAAAAAAATATGGATATGTCTTGGGCGAGAAAGCAGAAACCTTTGAAAAATTTTGGCAAATCAAGAAACATAAAGAATGTGTTGAGTGAAACATTTCACAGCGACAAAAATCAAAACATCTCACTTCGCCTTCAACCACTTTAAAACATTTTAATGGTTCGAAAGGAAATTTCAAAATGAAAAGTCATGTTTTGCTTAAAACACTGGAAAGTGTTTCATTAAAAAGGAAGAGTGGAAGCAAAACAATTGCCTTATTTATTTTTTTTCCTCTTCTTTGCAATCAACCTGATGGCTCTTTCCCCAACTGAGGTGGGGATCAGGGCTGTGCCCGTCCTCCCTTGGGTTACGAGGGGCCTGGAGTTGACAACCCTCTGATCTGAAGAAGGGGCAATCTGATGAAATCATCTCCCACGCAAGAAATTATTGTATCACCATAACTACCTTTTACTTATTCTTTTTTAAATACAAATTTGCAGGCAAGCCTGGTCCCAGGGCCATCCCTGCTAACCAGTCCATGCCTACAGAGGCCTTTTTGACCACAGGACAGTCTTAGAACCCTGGGGACTGCAGAAAGGGGCTGGGGAAGAGCTTCCCCTCTGGAGTGCCGTAGCAGTGTGACAGGTAGGTCTGAACAGCAGTCTCAGTGGCTGTAGGACTTCTGCCAGCTTCCCCTGCGCTGATGTGGGAACATCAGTTGTGGGATGTGCTTGGGGACTCCCCACTTGTGGGACCGTGTGGGTCAGGGAAGAGAAAGGAGAGCAACAGCACCATAAGGAGACAGCGGTGGCTGAGGTGAGAAGGAAGGATGTCCCTGGGGCTACAGCAGAGGGGGGACCCTGTTCCCACCTGGGGTGCGGAGCTGATGAGGGGACAGCACTGGGAGTCAGAGCTGGGGGGCTGCAGGGAGGCACAGAGGCTGCCCGAGGGGCTGTGGGGAGCGGGGAAGGCTGACCGTGGGGTCACGGGGAGGCTGAGGGGAGATGGGGTGCTGAGGGGAGGCGGGAAGGCCGGCTGAGGAGAGGTGGAGAGAGCTGAGGGGAGCCCGAGGAGCTGCTGGGGGGTGACTGAGATGAGCCCGAGGGGCACCAGGGGGCTGAAGGGAGCCTGGGGGCGGTGGGAAGGCTGGGAAGAGCCCGAGGGAGCAGCTCAGGGGTGCGGAGGGGGGGACTGAAATGAGCTTGAGAGGGGAACGG
>NW_009650188.1:3631334-3639513 GCF_000708025.1 Charadrius vociferus | reverse complement strand
TTTTTGCGCTTGGAGGATGCACATAGAAGCTTTAATTTTTTTTTTTTAATCTTAATTGCAAAGGCATTTATAAAGGGAAGAAAATAAAAAGGCTATAAAAGCCGGTAACCAAATTGCCCCCGGGTTCAAGGAGTGCAAACCTAATACGCACCTTCAAAGGCGCTAGCAAAAGTTAAGGGGGGGGGGAATAATCCTCAAATTGAACACACAGTTGAAGGAATAATAATAATAATAAAAAAAAAGTTGCCCTGAATTAGCTGGGGTACTCTTGAAATTTCTTCTGGGCTGCAGAGGTGCTAGGTGTGGTGTCCTTCCCCCGGCATTCGTGCCCCGAGCTGGAGCAGATTGCTAGAATACATTGTTCCTGGAAAAACGCACCACACAGCCCTAAAACTCGCTTAGTAGGAACTTCCAGAAGGTTAGAAGTACCCCCCAAACCTCTGCTTACATCCTCCCCAGCTTGTATAAAGCTCCTGCTTACCAAAAAGTCTTGTTGCTGGGCTGATCTTACGAATTTTCTTTATGTTCTTGCAGGGGCAGAGTAGCTGTTAGGAGGAGGACGAAATCATGCACTTTCTTCCCGGCCAGACCCGGGGCAGTGAGGGGATCTCCCTTTGGAAAGTTGCAGGAATTGTGTGTGTTCCTGCCTGGATAATTTAGTACAGTTAATCAAATCAATAAAACCAAAGCAGATCAGAGCTAGGGGAAGGCTTTACAGGTTTGCCTTGCTGGACTATTTCAGTGGCTTCCTCATGGTACTTTTTTTTATTATTTTTAATGCCGAGCTGCCAAACACGCCGTATTTATCAGTGATGTTTGGCTTCGCATTTCCTCCATCCATCCTACTATTGCACAGTAGTTTTCCTGCCTCTTTTCTTTCTTTTTTTTTAATGAAGTTTTGGGAAGATGCGAAGTGCCAGTATTATTTGTAAGAGGGCCCCTACAGCATATGTATGTGATTTGTGTATACCCAAATGTCTGCACCCATCTGGGTGTGCTGATAAGGGGACATTGTGGTTCTGCAAGGGTATATACCTTTGAGAGACTTCATCAGATATATAAATCTTTTTAACATGTTGTGGGTGGTGGGGTAAGTAGTGTGAATGTTTGCCAGATGTTCACATCATCTTTCGCGTGTAATTTCAGTTGGTAAACAGAAATCCCGTAACTGGAGCCTGATAGCAACAGCCCTTTATACAACTAAACCCTTGGCTAAATGATCATATGGCTTAAGAGAAAATATAAAATCATGCTGTTTCTTTGCCTTAGTGGGTACATGGTAGGTTTTAAAACCAGGTGATTAACACCCCACCACCCCCCTCCTCAAAACCCATGGGAGAATGGTCAGCTCTGAAATAACAGCAGCTGAAAAGAAAGGCATTGAGTAGCGTGCCCTCCCCTTCCCAGAAGCAGCTGGCTGTGTTTTTAAATGTGTTTACTGTCCCAGTTGTAAAGAATTAAATTTTAACACCTGCAACTAAGCTGGGTGTAAGTAGCGTGGAGGCAGAGGAATGGGTTTCTCTTTCCGTACGTGCACGCGTGTCTCTGTGCTCCGAGTTGCGCGCTGAAATTCCCTGAATTGACAGCTCTAAGCAGAGGGTGTTTCCAGTGCTGGGGCAAGGGGGGGTTTATTTCCCCTCTGCCTTGCAGGACGAGCCTAATAAAGCACACGGCTGGGTTTAATATCAGAGGTGGGGGACGGAGAGAGCCCAGTGCTCTCTCTGTATTGAATTAAGATAGTTGAACTGAGCCTGGCTCCTAAAAGCTGCTGGCTTCGGCTCCATACATCGCCTGGCTCGCACCAGCGGTGGGAGCCGCTCAGTGGCAAAGGCGATTTTCAAGCTATTCCTAAATTGGCGTAATTCATCTCCTTTGCGTTGGGTAGGTGGGTGTTCGCAGCACCGGTGCTCAAGTCCTAGCAGGGATGGTGGTGGGGCTGAGGGGGCTCAAACATGTCTCCCCCCCACCTCCGGCATGCACACGCCAGCCGGTGTGAATTTGGAAAGTTGGTCCTTGTGGTGACATCCTAACCTCACCCTCCCCTCTTTTCTTTTCTCTCCAGGAAACATGCTTTAAACTGCCACAGGATGAAGCCAGCCCTTTTTAACGTTTTGTGTGAAATCAAAGAAAAAACAGGTAGGAAATCAATGCTGTTGGTTGTGTATTATTTTTCTCTTTGCTCTTTGAGGGTTTTATTCCACCAAGTTTGTGTCCCCCATGTGTAGCAGTATTTAAGGGGGGAGAAATAACTTGCTGGTATTTAATGCTTCTGGCAGTGGACTTGCATGATGTGGTTTGTGTCTGGAAGGGAAAATATCATGGTTTAATTTCTATTGTATAGCCTCTTTTTATTTATTGCTTTTTTGTGGGGAGAAGAAAAAATTAAAACTCTTGCAATTTCTCTCTTGCTCTAGTTTCTGCTTTAAGACATGGTACTGTTTGTTTAAAAAAAAAAAAAAGGTCAGTACAGATTAAGGGGAGAAAAACCCGACTAAATGAAATTCTGCAGTTTTACTACTCTTACTATTTAGGTAACTGTAGAGGTTTCTTACTGTTGTTGTTTTTTTTTTTTTTTTTTAAAGAAAGGGTTAAAATGCTCTTGTCTGCCAATCATCCAGGCTAGCTCATGTAAGAGCGAGTTGTCAGTTGCCTTTAGTGAAAGCAATATATTAGATTGTTAGTTACTTTAGGGTACTGTTGTTTTATGGCATGGGGTGTTCTCAGGCTTCTAAAGAAGCTAATGGCATGAGAGCGTGGGTTCTGCCGTTTCCCACTTTCCAGACCTCCTACCATGTACTAACACACTTATAACACATCCCAGGGGGGCATTTAAATTTTAAAAGCAACAATTAAAAAATAGCAGTCATCAATCAGGGGTGATCTTAAACAACAGATGCTCAGGGAAGGACATTTAGCAACATGCACCACTTATTTATTTATTTGTTGGAATACCTTTTTTTTTTTTAATTAAAAAAAAATGGGGGGAATGCTGGAAATTTGGCGGGGGAAGGTCTCAGCTCTGCTGTTGGTTTTCTGAACCGACCAGAGTTGATCGTCGTCGGGCTTTTCTATGCTGATGTAGCTGCCTTGTTTTAGCACGCTGCAGAGTACTTGACTTCTCCCCCCCCACCTCCCCTTTTACAACAAGGACTGTAACAGTCAATAATTCATATCTAAACCATATAAGCAAGGGCATGACATGAATGAAAGTGACAATAAATATGATTGCACACCCAGTTGATATACATTGATAGTTACACATAAAAGGGGAACAGCTTTCAGAAACCCGAATCTGGGTCTTTTTTTTTTTCTTTCTTAAATGTATATATATAAAACCTCCTAGCATGAGCAACTGATTGAAAATACAATTACTTGACTCTTGCAATATATATAAAATGACTAAGGGGGCCCTTTGTTAAACATTGTTTGTGCAGCGTGTAGCCCAGACAAAGCACCTACCGATGGCATTTGGCTCTCTGAAGTCCTCACGGCTGCGTGGCTGGGTCTGACCTTCCTCAGGAGTCCTTCCTTACGGAGTTTTCCATAATATCAAGCAGTGGGTTCGGTGTGGGAACCTCTGTAGAGTTCATGTGATGTAATGTGAGGGATTCTGCCTAGAATTAAATTTTATGGGTGGTTTTACAGTCTTTCCCTGGGTGCAACCCCGAAAAAAGGAGCCACCAAGTTCTTGTTCCTCTTCCCTCTTTCTCCTTTTATTTTGTGTAAGCCAAAGAAAATGTTTGTCTGCCTTGTCTCTGCGTGTATTTAATACTGTGTATGTTGTCTGTGCAGAGGTACTTTTTGGCAGGGTAACTGATTAATCCTAGCTCAGCTTTGCTATTGGTGCAGTTGCAAAGTTAGGGGATGGGGAATCTGCTAGAACTAAACCTGGTGGGAAATCCAGGTGACCTCAGGGATGCTGTAGGGTCCCGGCAAGCTGGGGAGGGATGGGGAGCTGTACATATCCATGGAGCCTGGGTGTGATAATTCCTCTCTGCTCAGTAAAATCGAGTGCGATGGTATAGGGCAAAGCTTGCTACTGGAAATAAAGGATATTCAGGTGTGAGCTGCAGCTGTCTTACATTTTTTTAAATTTTATTTCTTGATGTTGTACCTGGATTACTTGGCTACGGGGCTGCAGTACAGAGCTCTCCGAAGAGGTTGAATGGAGATGGCTTTTGGAGCGTTGTTTATCTACTCTCGCATAGGTTTACGGTGAATTATTTTACTTTGCAAATTCAAAGACCTCCTCCCCTCTCCCCCGTCTGCGTCCCCAAAAGTCACACTTTGTAAGCAAACAAACGGCCAGATGGTTTTGTTTTATTTTTTTTTTCTGTTTAATTATTGCTTTGTGGGCCCAATGTTAGGAGGAAGTTAGCCTTGTGTTTTCTGGGGCCGAGGGTACCGCCTGCTTCTGTTTGCATACTCCTTCCTTGTGGGCAGCAGCGTGAAAGTTTAGCCAGCTTCTCTCTTCCCACTTTCCATTTTGCTTCCCAGATTTTTGCATGTGTCGCGTTTGAAATCGTGGTGATTGTTTGTGGTCACTGGTGGGTGTTTGAAAGTGCGTGCGTACATCTTCCCCCCGGCGTTATGATGTGCAGAAATGTGCGTTCAGTTACCCCGCTGCCTGATTTAAGTGACTCCAGAGCCTTACGGAGACTTTACCACCGTCTCTCGCAACATTATGGCTAATATTTCATAGTGTTAACGTTGTCTTGAGCAAACCCAAAGTGTCCATAAAGTTCTTAGAAAAAGAGGTCGTCTGTATTGGCCAAAGAGTTCCCTTTTGCACTTGAGCTCTTCAGTTATTTTAAAGCATTTATAAATACTTTAAAAAATAGTAATGTTAAAAAAAAAAAAAAAGGTTTGGTGGGTTGTCTTTTGTCTGCAATCTGGAGGTTGTTGCTTTTGGGGTGATTTCTGTTTAACAAAAGTTTAGGGGTTTTGAGCTGAGCAGGAGCACGTAGGGGGAAAAAAATTACTGCTTAAATATACGTATAAGTAGTCGGCGTTGCATTTGGTGTGTTTTCACTTGCTGTTGGTCGCTTTGTTGCGAGGGAAGGGGCAGGACTGCCTTCAAATGGCTGGCTGGCTTTTTGGAATAATAATTATGGAAATGGGAGGCATTGTTGTCCTAAATACAATTGATTCCTCCGTCAATAGGGATTGAAATCGGAAATTGCATTGCTGATTTATAAAAAGTTTGAAGGCAGGGATAGGGTCTCTGTCTTTATGGCCTTTTTTTTTTCCCCCCTTGTTTTTTTTCTCTCTCTTGGTATGTTTTTTTTTTTTTTTAAGCTGTTCTCTGCATGAGCAGAATAGCTAAGCAGAAGAATCAGGCAAGGCGTACGCAGACGTGGGGTCCTTGGATGGCAAACTGGAAAATATCTGCTGTCAAAATGCAGCAGCATCTATTTCAGCTGTGAGCCTTTCCCAACTCCCATCTCGTTCTGCGGGGACCGGTGGGGAGAGGCTGAGCGCAGGATATATGACCATTTAATCTGATTCCTCCTCCTTAAGAGCTTTTCCCATCGTTTCACTTTCTTTGCTCTTTTGGGGGAGGTGAGGGCATCGGGCAAATTCTACTTCTTAAAAAGACCCTGACTTTGTATTTGAAGTCCACATATTTTTATTTTCTTGCCCCCTTCACCCTTCTGCGTTGAAGGAATTCAGGTTTAAAAGAAAAATGTACATACCACCAACGGGGGGAATTTACGAAGTGGAATATTTATAGCCAGCACTGATTAGCCCTGCAATTGTTGTTGAATAATGGGTTTGTTTTTTTTCTTAATTTTAGAACATAATAGCTATATAAGGTGCCTCTTAGCTACCTTTCCCTGTGCATTATCTTCATCAAACTTAACTCAAATCAGATCTTTGGAGGAGGTAGGATTTTTTCCCCCTTCTTTTCTTCCTTAACACCCCTTTGTTCTCTCCAGCTCTGTGTTCAATTAACACCCCCATCGCAGAACTGTAGTCTTTTTTTTTTTTAATGTCTGTTACTGTATTTCACTTCTGACACCTCTCTTATTATTCTTGCTAGCTATTTCTCTTTAATATAGCAATTACGATATGGGGTTTCTTTCTTTCTTCCTCCCTTCCTCTTCCCCCCCCCCCATCAAACTAAAGCCCCACGGAGCAGCACAGGGAGAAGAGGGGCAGCCACGGCGCATGCGGTGCTGGTGTTTTTGGGGTGCGCGGCAGAGCTGTAAGTGGGGTATGCTGGCAAACCCAGGGCCCCCGCAGATGAAGTTTTTTGCGGGGCAGGATGGGGCAGCTTGCTTTCCTTCCCTCCCCAGCCCTTCGCTGTGGTTTCAAACCCTGCCCTCCTTATTGTGCATTTCCACCAAGGTTTCCCAAGGCGCTGGGGAGAGTTAAACACCCCGATTTGAATTTCAATGCAATTCTTGCACCTAAGGCTTCATTCTGCTTCTGCAAAAGCTCATAACGAAAGTGCTTGGGCTCCAGCCCCAGAGGATCGAGGATTGGGGTCCCCGCTCTGCTCTCCGCAGGTCCAGCCCTCGCCCGGCTGTTCTCCCTCCTGCCCTTCAAAGGGGAGGAAGCCTTTGCTTTGATTTTTTTTTTTTTTTTTCCTCCAGTTGAAAGGCTTTGAAGGCAAAAGTGATGCTTCTCTCTCCCAGCTTGGAGGGCTCCCTATAGCGGCGGGATCTGTAGGGGCAGGGTCTGCCAGGTCCCTGATGTGGCTGCCCTTGGGGGGGTGGGGGGAGTGATACATTTTGGGAGAGCAGGGCCTCCAGCTGGTCAGCACTGCCCAAGGAAGCCTCTTTGCAGCTCGCAATTAAATTGCTTCCAGAAGCCTGATGTCTTCAAGAGGAAGGAGGGAAGGGAAAGTGCAAGGGGCTGGAAGATAGGAATGGTTTGGGAGGGAAGACAGCAAGGACTGGCCACCTCTGGGGACTTGCTGGGAGAGGAAAACAGTTCACCCTGATGGGACGGGGGATGTGTCCCAGTAAGTCTCAGTGGCTGGAAGGGGCAGCAGCCTTCTCTGGAGCGCTGGGTCTTCAGGGTTGGAGCTGAGATACTGCAAGCAGTCCTTTCTCTGGGCTTTCCTCTTCCAGCGCAGCGTTGCCCATCAGGGATCTGCCAGGGATGGATAGCTTTGGAGGAGCGTGCTCGCAGGGAGATTTTTCTTTTTCCTTTTCAATTTTGTATTTTATTCCTCTCCCCTGGTAGCATGTGGTTTGGGCTTTTTGAACGGAGCAGGCTTAATTAGTTTAATCAAAATTGGCCTCCTGCAAACCTCCAGGGGAGGAGGTGGGAAGCACAGGGCTGCCAGCGGGCTCTTCCTCCCACCCAGCTTTGGAGGAGCGTGCTCGCAGGGAGATTTTTCTTTTTCCTTTTCAATTTTGTATTTTATTCCTCTCCCCTGGTAGCATGTGGTTTGGGCTTTTTGAACGGAGCAGGCTTAATTAGTTTAATCAAAATTGGCCTCCTGCAAACCTCCAGGGGAGGAGGTGGGAAGCACAGGGCTGCCAGCGGGCTCTTCCTCCCACCTCCTCCCCCTCGGCCCTCCCGGCAAAGCGGAGAAACCAGGCCCGGCTCCGGCATGACATTACTGCTTCTGAGGTACTCCCAAGAATTTGGGGAGTACAGGAGCAAACCTGTTTGGTTTTGTTTCAGGACTTGTTTTTTGTGGGTGCTTGATGTTGAATAAACTTTGCTGTGATTGTAGTGGACCAGGCAGGAAGATGCTCTTGGAGAGTCTGCTGGGTCCCATTACTCCCTGCCCCATGTGTTTGTTCCTAGGGGATGGATGTGCTTGTCCTCCTGCCCCAGATCCCACGTTCCCAAGTCTCCCAGCCTTTGCTTGGACCAGCCTTCCTCGGTAGCGGGTTTTGAGCAGCGGTGGCTGTTGGCTGTGTGTGTCTGGGGAAGGAGGGTGTCAGAAAGGTTCTGTGTCTGCTGTTTGGAAACTGCCTGCTGACAGCACTGGACTCAGTGCAGAGAAGAAGGAGTCTTTGTGCTCAATTAATGCATGCCAGAAAAAATATCTATATTAACCTGGTGCGTGTATAAATACCAGCTAAGTAGAGCATCCTCTTATATGAACATGTTAGGTGACTTCCCCACGGCCACGGGTCTCTCTCTGCTCCATCTACCCTCACTTCCAAATGGTTTTGGCAGCAGTCAAAGTGTTGTGGCTGAGTCCAGGGAAAGA
>NW_009650188.1:3617711-3631313 GCF_000708025.1 Charadrius vociferus | reverse complement strand
TGAAAACAAGAAACTCGGAAGATCTTTCAGGCCTAAATTTCTCCAGGGAAAAATGGTTCAAGTTCCCTTATTTGAGACCTGCAAAGGGATTTCCCCCTTGGAGCGCTGACTGTCTGTGAGCAGAGCTTTTCTAAATGATCTCAAATGTTAAATTTATTCCTGTTAGCAGGCTCATGCGCTGCGTGCCAGCCCTGGGTTTGAGGGCAGTGGTTGTAAACAAAACGGAGAGAAACTCTGAGACAATTTCATCATGGCTTTCTCCCCCCCACCCCCCTCCCCGTCAGAAGGAAATTACCGCATGCAGCAGTTCTTTAGGGGAGTAGGGTGGTGGTTTAAACATAAATGGTTCTGTTTGCAGTGAGATACCCTAGGCTATGCTGCTGTTGGCGCTTCTGCTGAATCGGAGCTGGGGATTTTGGCCGAGAGAACGGAGGAATACAGGATTCTTCCTCTGCCTTTCGTTCAGCACCTCATTCCCCAGTTCGTCCTTTAATCTGGGAGCTGCTGCCTTCTCTGCTAATGTGAAGCTCTACAAAGGGTTTCGTGATTTCTTGGAAATCTGCTGTGAAGCATTTTACTACTTTTTTTTTCTTTTTTTTTCTCCTTCCTGCTATTGGAGTTGGGGTGATTTGGGAGGCAGGAGAGCCTGTCCTATTTGCTCTGTGCACTGGAGGGGTGGTTTGCAGTTGGTGCAAAATACCGGGCACTTGGCAGGAGCCGGGGGTGAGTTTGCATCTGAAGATGTGACATTTTCTTTTTTCCACCTTTTTTGATTTTTTAATTTTTTTAATTTTTATTCCTGCCTTCCATTCCTGTGTCAGTTTTCCTATACAGTGAATTTCACCCTCCTGGTAACCCATGCTTTGCTTTGTTTTGGGAGTTGCTCTCGGGGAGGTGGGCTGTGCAGTCCTGGCTCCATGGACCCCAGAGCAAGATGCCCCAGTTGGGCTCCATGCTTTTGGGCTGAATCTTTCGTCTTTTGGGTGCCAGGCAGGGAGAATTGATGCTCCCTTGCGCTGCAAGGGTGTGTGCTGTACAGCGCCTAGTACAGGGGAACTTGGTGCTGGGTTGGGGTTTGGAAGGAGGTAATGTGATTTACAGCAATGGATCTGGTTAATAATCTCCAGCAGCTTCTGTATACTCAGGGGCTGCTTGTATTCCCAGCCAGGTGTTTGCAGACCGGATCAATATGGCCCCATTTGCATGGGGCTGTCCATAATCTAATAAACCAGCCTCAATCTGCATCCTATGCTTTCCCCAGACATCCACCCTGAGGTGATCCCGGGCCGGTCAGATTAGCAAGTGTTCCCCATGGTGGGAGAAGCTGTTTGTGAACAGTGCCTGGCCCCTGAACTGCTAGCCTGGGGTCACGCGTGGCACCCCAGTGCTGCCAGCAGGTACCAGGTGCCAAGGCTATACCCCCTGCCAGAGCCTGGATTGTGCGAGCATCCTGGCTTTTTGGGTGCACTGGATGTTTGTAGGTGCTGCATGGTGTTTTGCAGACCGTCACCTCCCCAGCATGCTCCAGAGTCATCAACATCAGGGATTTTCCATGAAATGCCTCCTCTTGCCATGTCGCCTTTGGGAGCATGTGCTGGGAACCCCGTTTGAAACCAAAAATGATGGGTTTGCAGGCCGGGCAGTCGGCAGCTTCTGCTGAAAACTGTCTTGGAGGCGTTGCGTCCCCCGGCAACTTAAATAATACAAGGTGGTGGGTGGTATAGGGATAAATTACAGAAAGCCGTGGCCTGAGGAGGCTGTGGGCTGAATACATTAAAGCGTGGTGTTGTCAGGCTGGTGGTGGGGCTGGGGAGGGACTTGGGTGATGCTTTCTCCTGGTGCTGCGGGATTGGTTGGGCTGGAATTAATTGGTCTGCAACTGTGTCAATTTAAAAAAAAAAACAAAACCCCAAAACAACCAGGGGGAACAAAAACAAACACCTAAGAATTAAATCTCTTGGCTTTGTGTTTGAGCCCTGCCTCTGTAATTTATTTATTTTTTTTTAAGCTGGAACAGAAAGCCACCTTTACCGGCTCCTTTTCCTGGTGTTGAAGGTGAGGTGGCAGGAGAACTGCAGCCTGGTGGAGGGGACGGATGCCAGGAGAAGCCGCCTCGCTGGTCTGCCGTGTCTGCTGAGGAGTGGTGTGCTGTTGCTGCTTCTCGGCATTTTGGAGAGGTCGCCAGCATGGATAATAGAAATCCCCTCTGACACCTTGAGCGAGCAGCACGTTGTCACCGTCCTTTCCCTGCCTATTTATAGGAGAAGCCTTACCCCCCCCCCCCTTTTTTATTTTTTGGTAAATCTACTGATAAATTGAAAACCCTCAGAACAGCCAGTGCTGTGAGGAGCCACACTAATCTAAAATGATAACTTTGCCATTTTACTTCAGCCGTGGTGAAAAACGAGCGGAGCTGCCTTTGCGAGTGGGATTAGCCTGTCTAAATGCAGGTGGCTGGATTTTTGTTTCTCGCCCAACTGCAAGCCCAGAAACTCAGTTCGTCATTACCATGTCCCATTTTTGGTTTTACAGGCAGCGTTTTGTATCGTTGTGTTTGGCCCAGCCTGGCTGGCCTGCCTGTCCTCGTTATCAGAAGAGGAAAATCAAGTTTCCCTCCTGGTTGGATAACATTTTCAAATTCCAGAGTGATGTTGATTAGCAGAATTAGCGGTGGCAGGTTAACCAGCAAAAACACCCTTCCAGTTGCAAAGTGTTTGTTGCTGGCTGCTGCTCCTTTCCCAACTCCAGCAGTCCCAATCCCGGACATGTCTCCGCAGCACGGGGATTTTTCTTTCTTAATTCAGTGTGACTGTTTCCTTTGACATTTGATATTTACAAGGCTGGAGCCAAAATGAAAGCGAATCTGCCCATAAGTCTGAAATGTGCCTTTCTAATTTCAACATTAATGTTTGAAAACCCAAGCTGCTGGTGGGTGTACATTTGCTTGTTTACACTTTTTTTTTTTTTGGCTGTGCAGTGATTCTCTGGTGAAACATTAAGAATGATACAATACCTGGGGCCTCTGGATGGATCAGCTTTAGGCTTTGAATTTTGTTTTTAACTCAGTCTCCATTTCAAAAGGTTGCAAGTATTTTAACTTGATCTTTTTTTGTTTGGCAGGGGGGTGTTTATATGCAAAATTATTGTTGCAAATATTGCAATACCATGATTATTGCAAATCTCTAGACAAAGGCACGGTTCACAGGGTAAAAGAAATGAGTTGGAAGAAGTCACAGCCATCAATCCTGACTTCGTAGCACAGGACACAGCCTCCCTGGTATGTTTTGCATGAAGCTTATGCTTTCCAGAAGGCATTTGGTCTTGTGCCGGAAGGTTGCAGGCAGTGGGACAGGCTCCATCACCCTGGTGGAGGTGGTGTTTTGAAGGGTTTATGTACCTTGCTTTGAGAGGGGTCACCTATTTATTTCTGATCTGAATTGGTGAAGCTTCTGACTGCCGCGTTGTGCTGTGCATTTGCCTGCTGAGAGCGAGGAGCCTGCCGCGGCCCTGCTCCTGGAGCAGTTGCATGTCTGGGGGGGGAGCAGGTGGCAGGAATGGTGTTTTCGGCGAATGTATTATTCCCCCGGAAAATCCTGGCTGTTAGATCTGGTCAGCAGATGTGAAGTGTCGATCGGTATCGGTGGTGGGAAGGGGAGTTGCAATATACTTTGCTAATGGAGAAAAACCGGAGGAGCAATTCCCTGATTTACGCTTTTGGTGATGTGAAATGAAGCCGTCTGAAGCGCTTTGCTCAGCAAGCTCTTAGCAAACCGCTTATTCCTCCTTACTTCATGCAGATTTTTCTGAAGAGGCTGTTTCTCAGCGCTCTCACTGGGTGGGCAAAGGTGGCTAGAGGGGCACGGACCCCTTAAATGCATCCAGAGGCACAAAACAGAGCATGGGAGCAGGGACTGAGCAGTGCCCGCTGCAGCTTGCTCCAAAGCCCTGGTGCAATTCTGTCCCCAAGTGGCTGAAAAGGTCATTTAGCACAGTAGCAAATGCTTAATTTTTTTTTTTTTGCACTCTCTCAAATAGTCAAATTAGCATCCTTCCTCTGATACAGGAGCTTCTGGAGGGGGCATCCCAAGAAGGATTATCAGTCAGCGTGTCTGGGCCTGGGCTGTTCCTCTCCCGAAGGTCCCCAGCTGCTATTTGCACATCCCGGGGTCTGACAGCGGCTGGCATTTCCCCTGTTCGGTGGAATTTACATTCTGCCTGGTGAGGGCAATGGGTAACATTTGCGCACCTGGGCTGCTTAAGCTGCAGAGGGGCTGGGGGATGTAGCGGAGAAGGTCAGGGGTCTGTGCTTTCCTTACGGGCAGGAGGGAGCAGAGAGAGCAGCTGATGGGTACTGCGTCCTCTACCTAGGCAGCAAGCAGGAGGGGGAAAAGGATGTCATGTAACGTGATGGTACCTGTGCAATTGTCTGGACCCTGCTCTGATGTTGGGTGGATGCAGGGTTGGCTCTGGCTTTGGAGAGTTCAGACCCTGCTTGGTTTCCTCTTGTGGTGGATGGATTGATTGGGCAGTGGGTGCTTGGTTGGGTTTTATTGTGGCAAAGGGTGCTAAATTTCCATTTGGATAGGTTTGCAGCGTGTGCCTGGGAGGCATACAGCCTGGGGTTGGGATTTCTCATTAGAAACGGCTCTTTTGCATCCAGGTCTAGAAAGCCGTGGGCTCCTGACCATTGGGGGTAGGAAAACATGTGCACCATGTGCCACCACAATGGCATGGATGGAGGTTTAGGGAGACTATCTATCCCAAGGGCAAATGGGGATAGTTTACTGTAGGAAAAACCCACAAGCAATATGGAAGGAGATAAGACACAGTGAAGGGTGGTGGTAGGGGAAGTCCCTGGTCCTTCCGTGCTCCTGAGGCAGGAGGCAGAGTCCACACAGGTGGAAGGACAGACAAAAGTTTCCCTTTTTCTGCCATGTTTGGTTAAGCCTTGGAAATGTCCTTCGGCAAAGGCAGTGTGCCCAGCTGGCTGGGTGCTTGGGGGGGGGCTGATGGCCAGGGCAGAAGGCGAGTGATGGGAGGGCTCTGACAGCATGGTGCTTTCAGCCCCAACACCGGGTCAGGAGCTGCGGATACAGCTGATGGAGCGTGCCAGTCCTGCATGCTGAGGCATGCAGCTGCGGGCAAGGGTGGTGGATGGACCTGCTTCATCATATGCAGGCTGTGATTGAGAAAGGAGCCGCACAATTAGGAGAGGTCCCTGTGGTTTGTGTTTGAAAGGAGCTCCATTAGGATAATTTTTTAAGCTCCTGTTTAATCAGAAGGCTGTCTGCTGATGAAGAGGGAAACTGCTTGTGCAGTGATTCTCTACTTATGCCGCATCCCTGCTTTTCAGTCCCTTTTGCCTTTTTTTTTTCTCTCTTTTGCTTCACTCTTCAGGGTTGCCAGGTCTTCTGCCCCAGAGGTGGCCAAGTTCCCATCAGCACCCTTGGGTAGTGTTGCTTTCCTCTCTCGGGCGGATCTTTCCCAGGATGTCCTCGGCCTTTTGCTCATTACATGTAGTGAGCATCCTGCCTCCTCCCTCTACACAGGCACTGGTGCTGGGTCTAATCCTGGTCAGCGATTGCCCTTGTGGGCTCCCGGGGGAAGCCTGTCCCTGTGGCTCTCCGGAGGAGTCTCTTACGCTTGGCAAGGAGCATGGAGGAGACCTAAATGAAGAACAAATGAGAACCATATAGAGACAAATGGGAATCAGATTTAGGAAGCAGACGAGACAACCCTTTGGAAGGGGCAAGGGGGGCTGTTTGCTTTAATCAGTCTCCTTGGGTTTCAGGCAATAATAAAGCAGATTTGTTTTCTTTTACCTTCTATTCCCCCAGCCCCCTCTCTTTCACTTTGTTCCTCGTACTTGCCATTCTCAAACCAGCCCTGGATCTAGCAGCACCAGCATCACCTCCCTGAGCTCGCACCTTCTGCAAATGGGGTTACTGGCCAATCCAGCTGACATCTTGTCCAGTTTTTTTTCACTTCTCCTTCTGTCTGGTTCTCCCTGTTGGGAGCTTGTTGCTTTGAGCCAGACTGCCTTGGCTGGGCTGCTGTGGATGGGTCCCTCCCACGGCCAGAAGAGCTTTTTGGACTTTCTGGAGTGAGCGGTGGAACAAACTGCTCCAAACGGGCTGAGATTTTTCTCTGCAGAGTGGATTTATCCTGGCACACTCTGCTGTGTACTTTCAAGGCAGTCCCTGAGGACTGGCTGTGCTTGGAGGAGGTTAAAGTTTCTCTGTTGGAGGTCTTGGGCAGTGCCTCTGAGATGCTTTAGTTACCTCCTAACATGGGCTCCTCTGGGGTGCAGTCGTGGCTGCAAGGGAGGACCCTGCCTTGCTGGCCTCCAGGTGGCTTGTTTCCCTGCAGAAATGTGCTTCCTTCCCTGTCCTTCTCCTTTTTTCCCCTGGTCATTGTCCTGGTGCACAGCAGTTAGATCTTGGTAGGAGCTTGGGGATACATAGCTGTAGCTCAATGACGCTGTGCTTTTGATCCCTTCCACTTCCAAGGGTCCTGATGGTGAGTAATCATCTTCCCAAGCAGGGAGGCCAGACTGCAGCTGGGATTAGTGGTTTCTGTGACCATCTCTGCAGCTCTTGATTCTCCTGCTCTGGGCACCACGCAAGGGATGAAGTTTTTCCCACCTTGAAGGGGAACGTGTGTCTTGCCTACTGCTGTGTGCCCAGTTGGGGATGTCTCACCAGTGCCTTCTGCAGCTGTGCTGCTGCAGTGTGCAGGGCTGTTGTGGTTGTGTCCCAGGCAGAGCTTTCTCATACAGAGTTGTTTTTCTATTTTCTGGTGGCTAGTAGAGAGACAAGAGATCTGGGGTAGCTGCTGGTATGTTCTAGTGGATTGCTTTTAGGTGCTGTCCTGGGTTTTGTAATCCACTTAATTTGTTTTACATAGGATTCCCCATCCTGGAGAGTAAGTTCATCCGCTCTGCTGGTGGTGAGCACCCTCCAATATGACCCTTGGATTCCCAGCTGCTGTCGGTCCCCTCTCGTGTTCAGTGCAGGGTGGTTTGTTGGGGGCACCCTTCACCTCCAGCGCTCAGCAGGTCCCTGGTGAACACTGCAGAACTGCACATAAAATTGTAATCATTTTCCTGTGTGGCTTGGTACCTCTTGCATGGAGGCTTTGCCGATAATCCTCTGTGGAGGCTGTGTCTGATCCCAGTGCGGGCATCTTAGCTGCTTGGCAAGAGCCATTGGAGGGAAAGTTTGTGGTGACTTTGCTGCCCAGGAGGGGCTGATTTAATTAATGTTTGCAAGACTACCACAGGGCTTCCCAGTAGCAAACCGGTTTGGCTTTGCTCTGAAAAGCCGAGTGAAGCAAAGGAGCCAAGTGTGCCCTGCAGTGGCTTTTCCAGGTTCCTGAGGTCGGCACAAGGGAAATTGCTTCTGTGGCAGTGCAGGGTGAGCCTCTTCCCTTGTTCAGCACAGCAGAAAATCGTGGCTGTAAACCTTCACCCCAGTATGTAATTGTGCTGTGGGCAGTCAGCTCCCCCAGCTCGTGCAGGTGGGCGCCAGGGGAGCGCATGGGTGCTTCAACACCTTGGCCCTGGATGCAACCCGAAGTTCCCCATCCTGCGCTGTATTTCATCTTCCTGTACTTCCAGAGAGGTCTGTGTGTAAGATACTTCTCATTGCTGCCAGCAAGCTTCCCTTTAACCATGCCATGGTGGGGCTTTTTTAAAAATTTTATTTTATTAGGAAATTCCCATTTGGTTGCTTTAAAAAGCAAACCCTTGTGGCTGGCCCCTGGCCCGCCGCTAACAGATTTGTTTGAGAAAAGGCTGCGTTGGCATCCTGCTTTATTGAACATGCCTCCTGGGAAGGCGGTTTGAATATCCTTCTGTCTCCTCGGAGCAGGGAGCTCTCAGGACTGCCTGCCGCCATGGGGATGGGGAATGCTCTCCTCTCCTCTCCCTTTCCCTCCCACCCCTTCCCCTTGTTCAAGCCTCCCTTTTTTTTTCTTTTTTTTTTTTTTTGGGGAGAGAGAGCGCTATGCACGGTGCGTCCGGCTCCATGCGCCTTTTCTCTTTCCCCACGGAGTTCATCCAAAGTTCGTATCCAGACGATGAACAAAGTAGCTCAGACCTTTTCCTGACTCCTCACCCTTTGTCCTCATCACTTAGTGACAGACAGGAATCAAATGCCACAGACAGGCTGACGGGACAGGGCTGTGTGAAAGTTCTTAGAGGAGGAGGAGTGGAGCAGTGCTGGGTAGACAGGGGACTTATGTTTAAACTCTTCTCCCCCTCCCTGGGTAGAGGGCAGAGCGGCTTCTACTTTGAAGGGTAGAGGGGAGGTACAGCACGCTTTTTTTTTTTTTTTGGCCAGAAACCGGATAAATTTTTAGTGACAATAGAGGTAGGGAAGAAGGACAGGATGGAGTTAGCATCAGTGTTTAGCACTGGGTGTGCCTCCTGTTGGGAGTTGGGGAAGGAAGGGGCTATGGGCCATCGGGGATCGGAGGGCTGGAGGCTGCTGGTCTGCCTGCATCGCCTCTCTGCTGGAACAGGAGGCTTTATCATAGGGAAGAGGAGGTGCACAGTCCCAGTCCCCGTACATTTATGAGGGCTGTATTACCCTGGCTTGGGTCTTCTGTGTCATGAAGAAAGGTGGCTTTGTTTTCCATCTCGCCCCGCTTCAGGGCTCCCCTCTGGGTGGCACCCCACAGAGGATGCAGGGGAGTGGGGTTTAACGTTGGAGGCCTCCCTGTGGCTGTGGGCAGTGAGTATGGGCTGGTTTAGCTGGGCAACTGCTCAGGTTGGGCTTCTTGCTACTACCAAAAGCTGGGAAGGGACCATTTCCTGAGCTGGCATTCAGAGTGCTCAGGAGACTTGGTTCAGCCTGTCAGGAAGGGAAGGGAGCAGTTTAGCCTGTTTGTTCATTAGCACTTGTCTAACTCATTCCAGCTGTCAGAATTGGGATGACTCCTGATGAGTATTTATCCCTCTTCCAGATGTCCTCCCCACCATTCACCTTCTTTCCTTTTTTTAATGAAACATAATGACAACTGGAATGTCTGGAAGTCACAGATGAGGAAAGGATGGCAGCACCTCATGGCAGAGATTTGGGGGGGGGGCTTTTGTGGAAGCTGGGCTGGCTGTAGCACTAAGTTTGGCAGAGGTTGGAGGGTAAGGATCTCAAGCCTCTGGGGAGAGGAAGTCTCCACAGAATGTATGGGGACCCTTCGAACGGGGCTGTTCCTCAAGAGGTGCTGTGATCCTGCAGAGAGGTTCTGGGCCAGGGCTCTGCTTCAGTCCTTGATCTTCTCGTGACCAAATGTCTCATGTCTGTCTCTGGAAAAGAAGGACCTTCTCCTTGGTCTCCTAAAGGAATCCTCCTCATGCAGGCAAGTGGCTGCAGCCTCCCATAACATGTTATCTGTTAAAGCCTCTGGAGCAAGCTCCAGGGTTGCAGTGTGAGGCAGGTCCAGGGGCTTTGCCTGCTCGGGGCCATCCTGTTGGCAGGGGGATGTGAATATCCCTTGTGTAGACCAGCTCTGTGCCTGGCTGTCGAGGCATGGGTATGCAATTGGGCAGGGAGGGGGAACGCTGCTGTCATAACAGGACGTGCAAAGGAGTGTTTACATTTGTCCCTTAAATCCTGGGAAATGCCCTGGAAGCTGTGGGTGAGAGGAGGATCTCTTGAATTTGGTTTACATGTGGAGAGAGATGCTCATGGCTTAAATGAGCAAGAGTAATGTTATCTCCTGTGTTTGCAGAGGAGAAACCAAATTGCTTAGCAAGTCCCAGGACTGAGCAGAGAGCTGGGCTGACCAGCTCAGCCCACGGCATGGCAGGTTAAGTCTCCGTCCCCAGCCCTGGCTGCAGCATTCCACATGGCTCTGGCCACTCTCATCAAGTCAGCTCCTGGGGCTGCTTGCAGGGGTCATCTCGGAGGCAGCAGGAAGGGGCTGGGGAGGTCCAGGTTTTGCCCTCTTTTGTTTGCTGATTTTGCAGAGCTTGCTGATCTGGGCCCTGGCCAGCTTGTCTGACTCACTGGAATCATCTCACGAGTCTCCTACACCCTCCATTACCTGATCCAAGCGCTTCCTGGCGTGTCAGCTCTCACCACCATGCCATCGCGGAGCAGCGGCCGTGAAGGGAGCTGTGCATTTGTGCAGCTTGTGTCTGCCGCAGGCTGCTACAGTGTGTGGTGCCAGAAGGGACCGGAGCCTGGGTCTCCCCTGTCACCCTTTGCTATGCACACTCCCTTTGCTAGCGACCGTCTTTCCTGACCCTGCAGATGGTCTTTACAGAGACATTTGCTCTGTTTGAGAGGCAAAATAGAGATCTCCTTGCCTGTTAAGAGGACAAAGCTTGGTGGCTTTTTTTTTTTTTTCCCCCTGTCCCCTCTGCTGTGTTGCTGGTAGCAGCAGTGCTGGGTGCTATAGGAGGTGTTTTGGGGGGTGCACTCACCTCTTGTCTGGTTGCTGTAGTAGGGCTGCTGTGTTTCTGTTCATAAATGCAACAGGTTGAACCTGGAGGAGGGTTGTGGTGATGAGAAAGACCTTTTACTATCCACAGGCTCCTTCCAGCGCTCCCTGTCTCTGGTAAATGCAGTAGGTCAGCAGGAGGTGACCAGAGTCAAGTCAAAACTCCACACGCTGATGCTGCAAACCCTGAGGTCCCTGTTGAGCAAAGGTGGGCATGAGACGTGCTTGGAAATGCCCTGTGTTACAAGCTGGGATGTCTCCAGGAGTTCCTGGCTTGCCAGTCGTGCCGTGAATTTTTTGCACGTGGCTTTACCTCCTCACTCCTGCAGGGAAGCGGCTGGGGCGTGTTCCCATCCAAACCTCGTACCCTTGTGAGGTGCTTGGTTTGGCAAAGGGCTGCTGTTGCGTCAGGCTGGGCTGTGCCCAGAGAATGCAGGGGGAATGTCCATGTGCTTGTGGCAGGAGCATCGCTCAGAAATAGTTTGATATTGTGGCTCCTCTGGGGGCTTGGGGAGGTCTGTGTTTTTTGTGGCTTGTTTCCATGTGCCACATGTGAATTTCTCTCCCGTGGATCCTGGTGACTTGGCTTTCTGGCCTGTGGCTGCCAAGCCATGTGTGATGATGTGCAAGCAGTTTGCATCTTGTATTAAGTTTGCAGGTACCTCATGGAGAGCTCAAGAGTACAGGAAGGTCCTGGTTTGATACAATCAGTGACTTGCATCCCCAGTGAGCTGTGGAGCAAACCTCTCCTATGGACTGGGTGCCTGTGGACAGCCCAGCTTGGTATGGTGGCAGGGGGGTGTTTCTGGGCTCTGCTAAGTGGTATTGGGGTGGCTCCTTGTTGTGTGACAGGGAGCTGTTGAGGTGCCTCACCTGGCTGGTCCGCTATGGAGAGGGGAGTCCTGCGTGCCCAGGGGGTGGGAGCAGTCTTGTGCAGGAAAGGGTGGTGGAGAAGCAGTGCCCCTCTTGCAGAAGGGTTAAGTGAGCAGCGGGGTGCATGCCTCTGGGACCTCGATTGAGGTTTTGGGTGCAGCCTGTTGCTAAAAGGGAAAGGTGATGTCCTGAAAATGCTCCCCCACCCCCTGGTGACTTAGGCACTGACGTTTTACTACCTTTTCAGCAGAGCTGGAGTCCCAGGGCTGGTCAAAATTAGCCACTTGTTTGCAGTTGTGAGGTCTGCTCTCGGCAGGAGTCTGTGTGTGTGGGTCCCCACCATCAGAAGGCATTTGGGGTGTGAGGGAGCTTTGCCAAGTGCCTTGATACGTTCCCTATTGTACGTACCAGCCTCAAGAGTGTCCCACAAGATGCATGATCCGTGCTGAGCTGGCCCCAGAGCCAAGCTCTCCTGCCATCTCCCTCTACCACTGCTTGCCTCTTCCACGGCGGTGCCTTTGTCAGCCAGCCAGAAACCCGCAGCACCACAGCCAGCCTCCCTGAAGTGCCAGCGATGCTGCGTTCGGGTCCCGGCTCCCCTCCCTGCCTCTGCCCCAGCATTTATCAGAAACCTCCCTTCCCTCCCAGCCGCCAAATTCCTTCTCCGTGCCGTCATCCTCCGGCCAGAAGCCGCCCCGTCCCTGCTCTCCCTCCCTCCCTCCGAAACCAGCCCAGAACTGCTGGGCAAACATTTCGCCTGTTGTTATTACAGTATTCCCATCTGCATACTTAGTCATAAACCCCTTTTAATTCCAGCCTTTTTCTGGGGCGGGGTTAAGAGTTCAAACCCATCATTTTTCTTTTGGGGCTGTAGGCTTACAAAAGCAGCCCGCGGCGAGATTGTTCGGGAGGATGGGGCCCGAGAGTGGGTTTAAGGGGATGGAAAGGGGAAGGGGGCGGTGGGGAGGAGGTTTGCACACAGGGGTGCTGGCTGTGCAGCCCCCCCTTCCCTGGGGAAGGCTTTGGATGAGGTTTGTGTGGGGCTGGCCGTAGCAGGGGGGTACTCTCTGTCAGCCTTCCCCCCCACCCCGCCTTTCCCCTTCCTGGGGCTTGCTGGGAAGCCAGAGGTGGATGGGGCTGGCCCCTTTGTGGGGAGGCATCAAGTCATGCTGCTACTGGTCTTGCCTCATTTGCTGGGGATTTTGGATAATGGACCCACTGAAAGCTGGAGAGGAGCGTTCTCGAATGTGCAGGGGAGGGTAGCAGCCCTGGCTCTGTGCGAAGGCCCCTCCAGGAGAGCCTTTTGCCCAGCTCACCATGTCCTCACTTGAAAAGGCTTTCCCCTCCTCACCTGAGGTGTTGAGGGTCCTGCTCCAGGAGCACTGGCGGTCCCTGCGCTCGCCTCCCACCTTGTGCAGGCATCCCTAGGGCTGGATGAGCTCAGATGTCTCTGCATTTCTGCCAGAAAACATTGGTGTCTCTTGCTTGTGAGTGTACCTGGACTTAGTAGGTGGTTAAAGTAACTCTTCCCTCCTCTCCTTTGGAGCCTGGCAGTTTTTAATTACCTCTGTGGCAAGGGTTCCTGGACGCTGACACTTCTACCAGCTTGATGCCACCCCATCATGAGGTCTTCCTGCTCTCCATCCGCTTTCCTGTGACCTGGGTGGTGTGGGCAAGGCAGCTGGGGGGACAGAGGGCTCATAAGGGCAATGTTAAATTCCTGCTCTAGGTTTGGTGCCTGCATCCTGCCTGTGCTTCTGCTGCAGAGCTCCTGGACCGGATGGTGACCTGGGTCCAGTGGGACATGCTCCCTCCTCCCTCTTGCCCATTGCGGATGCCACACAGCATCCCTGTGAGATGGGATATGGAGTGATTGTTGTTCATGGGCTGGAGAGGTATTGGCATCTTTTACATGTCTGTAGACAAGATGAGGTCTTTCCCCCCCCCCCCCCCCTTAAAAGGTCTCGAGGAGCAAAAGAAATAATAATAATGTGTATTTGGGTTGACAGAAATGTTGTACAAATTTGTGCAGCTCAATTTCCCAACATCTTTCAGTAAAGACGACTCTCTTGCTTTGCTTTTGGGAAGCATAAAAAAGATGGAACCATCTCATATTTACATTTTTTAAATTAAGCCTTTGCCTTTTTTATTAAAAGTATTTCTCTGAAATTTAACTTCAATTTTATATTGGAAATAACTTAATGACGAGTCCAGCTCTCAAGTGATGCTGTTTCTTAAAAAAAATAATCCTGAAAGAACAGGTATTTGGGCAATTCTATTTGA
>NW_009650188.1:3612874-3617676 GCF_000708025.1 Charadrius vociferus | reverse complement strand
TGTAGGAACAACCTCCGATTCTCAATCTGTGGTTGCATGATCAGACAGTGTTACCCCATTTAAACTGCGTGATGGCTTATCATAAGCAGTTTCCTGCCACGGTTTTCTGAGATGCATGGACTGAGGGTTTTGTGCCACTTATGGATATTACACAGGAAAATAATCTAAACAACATGCTCAAAGTTTTTAGCAGATCAGGTAGAGGTTTTCTTAAAAGTTTGCCCCAGTGTAGGTCGGCACCATGATCTTGCAGGTGGGTGGAGTTGCGGAGCTATCCCAGGCAGGATGAGTGGTCTGAATTTATATCTAAATTACATTTACTGCATGATCCCATGAATTGCCTTGAGAGCTGTACTTCTAGGTGGTGAAATTTTTTTTTTTTTTTTTTGTTTTCTCCCTGTGCTGATGCTGGATGGTTATTAAGCTGCTGTAGAGGGAAGGGAGCTTGTCACACAAGAAATTTGGGTTTAGTCCCCAGTAAACTTAGAAGTGTTCATCCTTCTGGCCTGAACTTGATGTGATAAAGAACCTTGCTCACATTACACCTGTGCTTTACTGTTTGCAAACGCAAGGGTGGAAGGGGAAAGGCCCCGCTGTGAGCAAAAGCGGCTTGTGAGCCTTTCCACACGCCTCTGCCGCGGGGAGCTGGAGGGCTGCGATGGCTTTTTCCAGCTGCGAGCACGCCTGGGATTTTGCGCTTGGAGCGCGGTGCTCTGCCTACCTGCCCTCTGCGTGCTTGGCAAGCCATGGCTTGCAAGGCATGGTGGGTCTTGTGCGCGGGCTGCGCTGCTTGCTGCAGCCTCCCCCTCCTGATTTGGAGGGGAGGCTGGGTGAGTTGTGGCCAGCCACCCACTTCATTTTCCTTTCTCAAGGGGTGTTGCTCAGTTTTGCAAAGCTGGGTGCTTCTCTTCCCCCCCCCGCCTTGCTGCACAAAGTTTTGGAAAGGAGTTTTCCTCTCTTGTTTTCAGAGGCAGTGCGTGCTCTGCTGAGCTGAGCTGGCTTCTCGGAGATAACCGAGCAGAGGCTTTGCAAGGTGTGCATGGGGTTCATTAGACCTGTTTAGCAGGAAGCTTACATCTCGAAAAAGGACTGGCTGGCCTGCCTGGTGTGGGGCAGGAGAGCCGGCTCAGCCCTTGTGCAGGAGTCAGAAGAGGTGTAGGTTTGGTTTCTGGGCACAACACGTTGTTGAGTGATGCTGGGCAGGGTCACTCTGCTTCCTTGCTGGCCTGCTTGCGTGGCAGGGACATCTATCTGTATCTGCAAATCTTATGGCTCTTTGATCGATTAAAACACCTTGGGTTGTTGCAGAGAAGGGAGCCTCCCTGTTGTTGTCCTCTGCCTGTGGCCTTGCGTTGTGCAGTGAGGGTCTGGCTGGGTGGCACGAGTCATACGTCTTTACTGGCAGGGACTGGGTGGGATATTGGGCAGGAGAGGAGCACTGGTGGAGTTGGTTCTGAGTTTTCTTCCGGGGAAACAGAGACTGCTGATCTCGGAGGTGTTTGAAACCTTTCCCCCCTTTCACATCTACATCCTCAAGGTAGATGCATCCTCAGGATTTGGGTATTTGCAGGCGTTGCTCACGCAGAGTTGCCAGGGCTGCGCATTGCAACACCATCTCCTACCTCCTGTGCTACCTCTCCAGCAGAAGGAGAGCTTGTGTGTGAAAAGGCGCTGGGATTACATGACCTATGTCTAAAGATTTCATTAAATCAGGATGAATTTTGCCCTGTTTGCGTGTGCAGTTTCCCATTCTTCCACAAACAGGGGCCATGCCTGTGCCAGGAGTTGAAAACATGGAATATGCACGCTCCTCCTCTTCCTGTCTCTTTCTATTTTGTGTGTTGAAAACGAGAGGGCTTGTGAGATTTCTCCTTCCCCATGCTCACCTGTGCCTTTTTGCCTTTCTGCTGCCTGGTGCCTTAATTATAGCTGATGATATGATGTGCCAGTAAATCTTGGGAGAGGTCGCCCCTGTCACATGCCAGCCCCGGGATGGGGGACGCGCCGTCCCCGCTCCCTCCTGACCACGAGCACGTTTCCATCGCCGCTCCTTCAAACTGTCTCCCTCTCTTCTTAACGTGCTGCTTGTGTAATTGTTGGCTGTTTGTCCGCTAATGATTATAAATTAGCGGCCAAGTGTATAAAAAGTTAATGAAGTTCTGTCGGTGGAACCATTACGCCTTCCCAGGCTGGCACGTACAGGTCGGCCGAGCCGGTAAGAAAAGCCAGACACCGAGTCCGGCCTTTCAGGGGATCAGGTTTCAGCTCGCTTGTTCTTTCCTGCTGGGTTTTTTTTTTTCTGGGTTTTTTTCTTTTTTTTTTTATTTTTCCTGGATGAAGCCAAAGTTGAGTGCTGGGAATGCCAAAAGGTGGCAGGTGATATTTTCTCTGCTATGGAGTGCAAAATCACCAAAATGCTTGTACGCCCCCCACCATCGCTTATTTCCAGCCCTCTTGTTCCACTGTACCAAGCACATCAGCTACTTGTCCCACCTTCCTGGCTGTTTCAGGCCTGGGGTCTGAGGACTCCCCAGACCCCTCAGTTCTGGCCTGTAGCAGTTTTTCTTCTGCACCTGGGCTTCTTGGGTGGAAACCAAACATCTCTGACACCTTCAGCTTCTGATGCTTTGCTTCTTGAGCATCTGACCATGACAGGACAAGAACAACTTCTTCCATCGCAGTGCTTATGGGCAAGGTGTAGGAAGGGTGTTGGAGGAAATAGCATGATCCTACAGGTATAAATCTTCCCGCTATAAGTCTTCCACCCCCTTATTTTTTTTCTTCTCATTGCGCAGAGCTTGGCAGGACTTTTAACTGTGTGCCCTGGTGGTTCTCTGGGTGGAGGCAGGTTTGGCTTGCTAAAATGAGCCGAGTGGATCGGGAAAAAAAGCAATGGAGAAAAAAGAAGGTGTCCTCCTCGCTGCATGTGTGAGTGAGATTTTGGAGGTGCCTCTCAGGCTCTGGCATTGCTCCGCTCTGGAAGAGCTGTGGAAACTTGGCAGTGGGGCTGTCTTGTGTCATCCTCATGAAAATTCAGTCGAATTGGGAGCAGATACCTGTCTGCTCTCTGAGAAGCCCATGTGATGTTTTGGCAGCCAAACCCATGGAGGGTGGCTCCTGGCCCCAGGGTGCTGCAGGCTGGGTGTCCCCTCTGGCCCTTCCTCGGTGGAGACTTTTCTGGGGCAGCAGCTGCTGCAGAGTGGGAACTGGGGAGGAAGCGCAGCTCGTATGGAGCTCCTGGGAGACAGGACAAGGTCTGGGGGATCAGAGAGATCGTGGGACCCTGCAGATGGTGCCTGATTTTGGATGACCCGCAGCCTGGCTGCGCCATGTGGTGCTTGAGTGCCCTGGAGAAGATGCCATCTTTTCCACCAGACTCAGGTTTTTCCCAGATGGGGTTATCTCTGCTCTTGTGGCGCTTTTCCCGAGTTTAAGGGTGTGAACACTAGTCTCCTGGCCTGCTTCCAGGCTGAATGATTGCTTTCGGCATCCCTTATTGAACTTGCTTGCAAGGGTGAGGGAGGATGGCAGGAGGAGCATGAGCCTTGCTGGACCTCCAGGACATCTTTAAGGGTGGGCTGGAGCCACCAGCCAAGCTGCCTGTCTGGATAGCCTGCACAGGGGGGAAGGCAGGCCGCTTGAAGTCAGCAGGAGCGTTCCCTTTGATTTGGCCGAGGCTTGGATCGGCCACTGGATTTTGGGAAGAGCTCAGCGAACCTCTGTATCCAGCTGCTGCTGTGGGGATTAACGCCGGGAGGCGTGGAGCGGTGCAGCGAGGGCCTGATGGCCTTGGGCATGTGGTGGGGATTATGGGCAGACGTCCTCCTTGCTGCCCGCAGCTCTGGTGCCCGCAACACCTTTGGGGCTGGGATGGGGGATTTTAGGGTCTGTGCATCCCTCCCACAGCAGAGGAAAGCCCCCGGCCATCACTGAAGGAGGAGGGGGGCTGTGGATCTCTGGTTTCGGGTGCAAACTGTTCGCTGGTGACCCTGTGGAGGAGATGACAGCCGCTCACCACCGGGGACCTGCCCTGTGCAAGCTGCTGGTGGTGAGAAGGGGAGGGAGGCTGGGGAGGGCCCCCAGCCCCTGCTCCTTGAGGCCGATGCCTGCCTCTGCCCTGCCCCGGGCTGGTTTTCGGGGGCGCAGGCATTCCAGGAATTTGTAAGGAATTGGGGGGGGGAAGCGGGAAGACTCCTGCAACACGAACCATCTGGCCTCCTCGGTCTCTCTGCGCAGCAGTGTCTGGGATAAAGGAACTGATCGAAAACAGACATTGTTTGAGACAATAAAACCGTATTACACGTTAATGAGAAAATACATTTGAGAGCTGAGGGCCTGGGGCAAGCTGGGTGTTCTACTCCCTCTCCCCTCGACCATGGCCTGGTGCTGTGCTGCCCGTGGGCAGGGGCAGATACTTTTCCCTCTGCTGTGGGTTCGCTCAGTGAGCTAGGGTGCTGCTGGGCAAGCGTGGTTTAAGGAAGGCAGGCTTTGCCACTGTTCTCCCATCTTGTGGTGGAGGAAAGCATGATCCTAGCGGGGATGCAGCAAGCAACCTGCAACCCTACCCTGCACCGTGCATGGTCCAGGGGGGCTTGCGCCATTTGCACCCTCTCCATTCCCACTTGCGTACTCAGCCTGGGAGCCTGTGGGGCCTCAGGCTTGTGTAGCTCCTCTCTCCCAGTAAATAAAGCAGGTTAGGGCCTGTTAGCTGGCTGTGGCGTGAGTGGCACAGCCTGCCTCCCATCCCCCCAGCACAACACTCGCCGAGCAGCCAGAGGAGAGCCCTGCAGCCTGTGCCTGAC
>NW_009650188.1:3601757-3612855 GCF_000708025.1 Charadrius vociferus | reverse complement strand
TGAACCCATAGCCTTGAGGACCCTAACATGGTGCATTGCCGATGCCGGTTATTAGATCCTGCGGGCCCTGATTTCCTTCCTTCTTGTCAGCTCATGCCTGTCCCAGGAGGGTGGGCAGATGCTCTCTGCCTCTGCTCTGGCAGGGCGTGCGGGCTTGTTTGGGTGGCCATGGCTTGGCAGGGCCCCTGCCGGCTCCCTTGCCGTTTGGGTCCTGGCCTTTGCCCTTTTCTCCTTCCTGGAGCTGGGTGTGGGTGTCTGCACATCCTCTGCTCCGCATCCCCTCCTGCAAGGCAGTTGGGTGACTTGGGGAAGAAATCCAGGATTGATCCTCACCTGGAGGATACTACAGACTCATCCAGGCTTAAGGGCAGACTTCCTGGCACCCTGTTTTTTCCGTGGGGCTGACCTGTCCCAAGGGATCTAGGGGAGAAGGGAGCTCTGGTTCTTAGTAGTAGCAGAAGTTTTTAAATAAGGGAGAAGTAGGGGTTTAAAACGTTGGGGTGGGGAAGCAAAGAGACTGTGGGGGGAATGTGTCTGGAGTCTTTACCGCCCAGCCTAACATTTTTGGAGATCTTTCTTCACCTCAGGCAGGAGCGGGAAGCTGACGGTCCACGACAAAGGCCCCTTTTCTTCTCTGGGCTGGTGTTTTCATAGTGTTGGGTTACATTCCCCTCTCTTTTGGGGGTGGGCGGCAAGGGGGCATTGATAGAACCTGACACAGCCTACATGATGTAATGTTATTTTTTCGGTACCGAAACGAGGCAATTTTTCACTTGAAGTCAGCAGAATTTACGTTGAGCCCTGCCGGAGGGAGGGAGCCTGAGCCAGGGGTACATGATGGGGTCTCCGACCTAACCCTGTGTGCCCCGGCACCCTCTCCAGCCCTGCCACAGACCCTGCTGCCTGCGCAGAAGTAACAGGCACATCACCCCTAGACCCTTCCCTGTTCCCCCCACCCCTTGCCTCGTGCTTGAACTAAAATATTTTAATTAAAACGGATTCTATTGGGAGCTTTGAGCCAGGGAAGCCCGCTGCAGACCCTGCTTTTGGTGCTTGGGCCCTCAACATCTGTTTCCTATTGAAAGCTCTTTGGAAAGGAGAGCTGGCCCCTCCTCCCATCCCCACTTTCAGTCTGTTTGGAGACCAACGCGCAGCCCTGCTTTCCAGGGGTTTTTCCCCCTCCCAGCCTTCCCCCAGCCCAGCCTAGCTAAAGTTTTGCTTAAATAAAAATAAACAAATGAAGTTGATTGCGGGCAGCAGGGAGGCTCACATCTCTCCGCATGTGTGATGCTTTATTGATGTGATGCCCCCCAGTGCGGTGGGGGGTGAGGATGGGGTCTCCACATTCGCTCAGCAAGGAGGGCAAAAAATCAAGTTGGTTTGCTGTGGGGGGTGCTGCAAAAGTAGGGTTTGGTGGTGGTGATGTGCACGGGAAAAGCTGTTTCTGTCCTGTAAAGCTCTGCCTGTTGCTCTGGCTGGGAGCAAGCGATGCCAGCAGTGTGAGCCCTTCTGCTTGTTGGTGTTGTGACTGCCCCGAGTCACAGTTTGCAGCTTAGCCATTAGTATCTGCTCTGCTTTCTGTGGAGATGGTCCAAGGCATGGGGAGGTCCAGGTTGCCTTGGCTGGCTGTGGTCTGGTTGGGAGGATGTTTGGAAAAACCATCCCAAGTGGATGGGGTGGTTGGATGTGGGCCCTGTTTGGATGAGGTCTCCTGTTCCACAGGAGCTTCACTGTGGTCTTCCAGCAATGCACCAATGTATTAAAATTGTTGGTATTTTGGGAGGGGCAGCTCCCATGAAGAAATGTGGCTATGTGAGTTGTGGCAAAGCTGGGGCATGTAGAGGAGGGAGTACTGGACCTGCATGGGGAAGGGACATGGTATGGTATTAGCGACCATCTGGTTTGGCCCATGCGTGGCTTGGAAAAACCAGAGCATGGACTACCTCGTGCCAGACTGGCCAAGGAAGGCTGAGGCACATTGGTATGGCTGTGGAAGGCAGTGTTTTACTCAACAACCTGGTGAGATCTGGTGGACTTGTGCAGCACAAGAAGGAACAAGACCCACCAAGGTTTTTCCACTGCACCAGTAGAGTTGTTGAAGGGTCTGTAATCCCTCCTGGCTGGTTGTATGATAGATGCACTGGATAAAGGCATTCTGTGGTGGCAAGCACTCTCCAGGTGATCAAAAGTGCTTTTGAGGATGTGGCGCTAGGATTTGAACAGATTTGTTGCTGTTAAGGCTGTTTGCTTTAGTTAATATAATCTGGCTGGTTTGCAGTCTGGGTTCTCTTCCTCTTCTCTCTGACCCCTCTTCCATTTCTGAAGCAAATACACCCTGGATTTGGGCCCGTGAAAGCTGTCAAGGCCCTGTCTGGAGGAGTTACACCCCTCATGAGAGAATGCTGTGTCCCCAGTCTGGCCGAGGTGGAGGGTTTCCAGGAAGGTCGCTGTGCTGCCGGCATTTGCTGTGGAAAGACAGGAGGTTGCAGCCATGTCCAGATGTGGAGAGGTCAACCCAGCGCCCTCATGCATGGGGAGGGGAGAGGTTCCTCTCTGGCCATTTTAATAGAGCGCTGCCGCCATTTGGGAGCTCGGGAGGGAGTGGGGAGAAGATGGAGCATGGGCGGGGGGTGGTAAAGATGGTTGAAACGTCACAGGGAAAAATATAAACCTGTAACTTGTGAGAGCTGATTCTTACCACATTAAAGGGTTTAAAAGAAGGTTGTTTCTCTTCCTTTTCTTGGAACTTTTTCCTGACCCCTTTCAAATTGAAAAGCTTTATCAAGTGTTAGTGGCTTTTCTTTTTTGTGATTGTTGCTTTTGGCTTGAAAGGCAGGAAGCAAACAAAAGCGGTGTGTGCTGCGCTGACTGCCATAACCCCTCTCCCCAAAACAGTGGATGCTTTCCAGTGTCCATATTTCAATGCAGTGTTATGGTTGGGGCAGCAGGGAAGGGAGGCTGGTCGGATGTGAACGAATACATCTGCTTGCTTAGGGAGACCTCCTAGTCATGCTCTGGGGTGTTGCTGACTTCCTTGCAAAATGCCTGTGTGAGGATGGTACCTGATGACTTAAGAAGGGAGATTTGGCAAAAATGATGTGATGAGCAGGTCTTGATTTCCTGGTCCCCCTCCATCTCCTGGCTCGGGTTAGGTACCTGTATCACCATCCTGTTGGCAAAAGGTGAGGCGCAGACACCCTGTAACTTTCCCAGAGCCTTTCCCTGATAGGGGTGGTAGGGAATTAAGCCTCTTCCCCAGGATTCCTGTTCCTGTAGGCTACCAACCGATCCTGCACTCTCCTGCCCTGTATTTTATCTTCCTGGTGATAGTTTCCTGGCTGCGATGCTTCTCTGGTATCGGGACCAGCTGCTGTGTGAAGGCGCACACATGTGCGGGACACAAAGGTTGTGTGTATGAATGAGTAAAAGCTCGGAAAGAGTCTTAACACCGTGTTTATCTCATGGAAGAGGAATTTTTTGATGAAGAGTCGCAAAATCATCCATCCTCCCCCTGTTGTTTTGGCAGCGGTGTCACCCACGAGGATGCGTCTTACCCATTTCTTAGGGGTGGGTGGGGGTGTCTCTTCAGATGTGTGTATAAAAAGCCCCTGGGCTGCTGTCGCTGAGCTTGTTCTATGTTGCAGTGGTGGTAGTGGTGGTGTTAGCTCTCGGCAGCTGTAGAAAAGCTCTTGGTTCTTCCCCCCACACCCCCTCTGCATTAACATCTGGACAAAGATAACTGCATATGCAGGTTGTTTTCACTTGCTTTGACATCCTTGCAGCCTTAATGAAAAGATCATTTCTAATGTAGAGGACCGGTGGCCTGGATTGCAGTGGGGTTCACTCCCCACCTCTCCCCAGACAGCGAGCGGCGTGTTGGGAACAAACTCTGCAAACTTGGCACAGGCAGGGGGAGCGTAAGTGAAAGCTAATTGGAAGCAGCCCTGACTTGCACTCTGCTGGAGCTATTTACAATATCTTTCATGCGGTGACTTATTGAGTTATTCGCTCAAAGGAGGGGAAAAAAAAAAAAAGTCCCTGCTTATTTATAGCAACGGTGGTAACCACTGATACATGAGCTGGCTTGGTCATGGAAGCATCTGTCCTGGTCAAACCTTTGGCTATTAATTCACATCCTTCGCCCCCCAGCCCTGGATGTGTTGAAGCACATATGCAAATATTGCTGTCTGGGGGTTGCATTTGGGTACTAGTGTGCATTTGGGTACCAGGGACCTTTTGGACCTTTCTGTTACATTCCTGCCTGAGGTCCCATGTCATTGCACCATCCCAGGCTGCTGTCTCTAACACCCTTGATCTCCTGCTGGGTAATGCCTGGTGGGTGGTGGTTTTTCATCGTCAGTTTAACTGGGGTGGTTGCTCAATGTTGCATAGCTGGCTGGGTGAGGGTGGTGCCTGGCATTGCATTGGACCAGTTTTATGTTGGGGCTGGGGAAAGAAGAGCGCTCAACGTTGGTTTTGGAGGAGGGAGGAAAATGTGTGTGTCTTGCACTGGGTTTTGGGTGCAGGGTGTCTTTTTGTGGAGCAGAGCTGACCCAAGTAGGTGTGAGGCGTGTCTCGGGGTCAACTAGACAGGAAGGGTTCAACTGGGGAAACAGATCTGTGCTGTGGGTTTTGGGGCTGAAGACTTGTGTGGACCCTGACCATCACTCCCGTGATGATGTGTTCAGGTCTGTGATCTTGACTCATCTCTGCACTGTACCCAGACCATGGGAATGTTATTTTAGTCTGGGGAAGACACGAGGTGTATGTGAAGTATCTGCCTGCCTGAAGATGCTTGTGCCACCTTCCACATCACCCTGGTTTCCCAGCGGTTGGCTTCTGCCCCTGCCTCTCGCTGATCTTGTTGTTATTTTTTTTTAAGTCTGGCACTGATGCTTTTGATGTTCCCAGCCTCCTATCTCTGCACGGCTCCTGCAATACCAGCCCCGTGCCTTTCATTACTGCGTTAACAAACTCGAGTCGTGCCTAACGAGGACGCCTCATACGTTATGCTAATGATCAAGAGACATGTTAATGATATTTTAGAAGCCTAATTAGTGGAATATATAACTATATGCAATTTGGTAATGGACTGTGACAAGAAGTTGTTAAAAGGGGGCTTGACAAATCCAGTTGCATGTGGCCTCAGACAAACAGTTGCTGAGAATAGATGAAGAGAAGCGGGGTCTCTGCGTGCAAGTGTGTGCTTGCGTCTCGCCTCCCCATGCTAAAGGGTGTGTTTTTTGGCGCCTGCGCTCATCAGCCTGACTGACACAAGCTGTTTTTTTGGCTCTAAATTTTCTATTCTGCTTCTTGAACTGACGTGACCAAAGCTTCAATTTATGGGCACAGTAATTTTCTCTCTCCATCTGTCGATATCTGCACGCATATGTATAAAATACAGTTGGTCTGTCTACGCGGGGAGGCTGCACTATGTATGGCCAGAGCTGTGGTGGACCTGCTGTTCTCTACCGCTTGGGAGGAGACAGAGGAGTTGTCAGAGCAGCACCAGGTCTCTCTCATGCTGTATGTGTCCCCAAACATCTCACTTAATGGCAGCTCTTCCCAAGATAAATACACAGCCGTGCATGACTTCTCATCCATGGGAGAGGACCAGAAGTCCTGCAGGACTTCTGTTGAACAGATACTGAAAGCACCACCTTAGATGTGAAAGTCAGCAGGAGGTGGGCTCCTTGGTACCTGTTTCTCTTCCTTGAACAGTGGAGAGAGCAGTCTGGTTGTAGATACCTCCCCATGGATGATTCTAGATACTTCTCAGGTTTTTTTTTTTTTTTGGTTGACGTGTTTTTTACAGGGTTTGAAAGCTGGTTGCCTGGTTCAAGGCCAGGGCTGAGTGTTTGAAAATCTGACCTCCTGTCTTGGCTAGGCCAAGGGTAGTTTGAGCCTTAAAAAGCCAGGCTGGATATGGGCTTGAAGAAGTGCTAGCTGGAGGGTGTGATTTGCTGGCCAGCATCTCTGATGATCGGACTCCGTGGCCCATCCAGTAGGGATGTGAAGAACACAAATCTGTGTCTTGTGGTTCCCGTGTCATAGATGGGAGCAGAGATGACCTGCTAACAACAGCAGGGTTGTTGTTATCCATCCCATTTCAGACTCCCTGAGATTATAGATTGCTTCTTTGTGTGTCTGGCATCTCTTCTGCTTAGTAGAAGAGGACCCTTCTTCTGGCATCCTATGGGAGAGGAGAGACCTGATTTTTCTTCCAGGCTGTACTCCATTACCGCTGCATGACCTGGGGCAACTTGTGTTGCTGCTGTGCTGGAACCTCTTATGTGGGGAAAAGGTGACTGTCCTTCTCTGACAGCAACTGAAAATAAGTTGAAGAGTGGGGGTGAAGGGTTAACAGTATTAATTCCCATTGCTTATGAAGCACTGGCAATTATTAGATCTTATTTCTTGATATCAAGCCTAATTTTTGTCCATCCTTAATGACTTTTCAGTTTTCCCAGCTGTATCCTGAGAGCTGCACTGTTTCATTACTTTGTGCCTCTTCGTATGTATGACTTATGTACCTGCCCTAAAATCAAGGCTTTAATAAGATTAAATTCCCATTTAAACTCTCACTTTCTTATTATATGAATATACGCACAATAGCTCTCTCTGGGAAGGAGGCACTGAATTGAAGGGATAGGGGAAGATGTACGTGGCTTTTCAAATTGGAGGGCTAGGTGAGAGGAATGGCATCAGATAGTCCTACTTGGTGTGGAGATGTGCTCCCATCCCAGGTGACCGTCTGGGCTGCGTGGATGTCAGTGGTCCAGGGGACCCTGCCTCTTCCGACTGGGAGCAGCAACGGATCTATAATGGGAAGCTGACCCCAAGGCAGCTCTCTGCCAGTGGGGCTGCCTGAAGTATTTGAATCGGGAATTTGCAACTGCTTTGAAGCTTAGAGAACTTTCATCCTGTTGATTTTTCTCCTCCCTTTAAATATTTTTTTAAGATGTTAAATTTCTTTTACTTATTTGGTTCCCCTCCCCCCCAGCCCCGCTAATAACTAAATTATAATGAGGCTCCCAGTGGGATTTAAAAATATATAAAAAAACCCACATAAAAAAACCCCGCAGAAATTATTCCCCCCCCCCTTTTTTTCTTTCCAGTGCAATCCGTTCTGCATAATAGCTCTTTGTCTCGCTGGCAGATAGGCACGGGGGAGGCCAGGAATCAGCGGCGACGCAGCGGTGGCGTGCAGAAGAGTTTCGTGCCGTCCTCAGCCAAATGGCACAAAGTTCCCCTTGGGGGGCAATTGCAAACTCCGCATCCCCAGGCACCGTGTCAGCTTCGTGCCTGGGTACCACCCTGCCTAGTTTGTGCTGGGGCTCGTATGAGCTCACCTCACCCAGCATCCCTGCCACGAGACAGGTATAATAAAGCAGGAAAATCTTTACACTCCGCGATTTCATTCCACGGATCAAAGATCAAAGCAGAGGAATACACAGTGATCATAAAATTAACTGCTTTTTCAATTTTACAATGCTTTCAGTGATAAAGAATCATATAAATTTAATATTAATTAAACACTTAGCTTTTAACCTCCTCCTGCATCTACTTTTGGCTCCTTGTTGGGGAAAAATTAATTGGGCATCTTAAATCTTGCGTTACTAAATGCTTTGACAGGGGGTTTCAAAAGCACTTAGAACTTGAACAAAATGTATTTGCACCATTCGTCCTTCCACTCACCTAATTGAAAATCTTAGAGGCGAAAGGGAGGGGGCAGGGAAGAGGAAAGAAAAAAAAAAAAGTACCATTTTATGGGTTTGTTTCTTAAAAGGGAAAAAAAAGGGGGGAAGGAAAAAGGCATAACTTATAGCTGCTCTTATGGTCTCGGCTTTAATTCAATCCCCGTCACACTTAACACCTCGCAAAATGGAAGCGATTGATCTTCTATTACAGATGGCCTATCGATCGGGAGCTGGGGTGCTGGTGGTGCGCTGCCGCTCGCTCCCGTGGCGTGATTGTCTCACGTGCTCCCCTCTGTCTCCAAATTCTGCTCCTAAAAAAAACCTGTTCGCGTTGTGCATTGGTTGTGTAGGGCATCGGTGCACGTCTCTCCCTGCCTACCAGTATGGTAATGTATATTATTAGCTTCCCGACCATTGAAACGCAGCTGCCTTTGGGGTAGAGCCCAGCAAGCGGCTTTTTAGTGGCAAACGGCAACACTTCATGAATGTGCGAGGAAGGAATTGCAAAATACTACCGTCATGATCCAAACCGGAAAGATTCAGTGGGAGGAAAGCTCTTGGAAATCAGTAATGTTGCAAAAGACCTAAGGAGCACAGCGGAGAGCAAATTAGATGTGTTATTTGCAGTGTGGTTTGGCAAAAAGGGTAGCAGTGGGCTTTCTGGGCTGCAGAGGCCACACTTGATAGAGCAGGAGAGATCTTAGTTCCTTCTCCTAACTGGGTATGGCATGTGTCTCCAGACATCTTATTAATGCAACGATACTGGTGAAATAAAGGGAATTTCAGGAGCTCCAGATGTATGGCATCAGAGCTAGGGACTTATGGAGAGAAATTCTCCCTTCGTGGTGGAGCCTCATTAATTTCCATGGCAGACCAGGCGACCCACCAGCAGCCACTCTCTGAGGGGATGTTAGGTGCTAGCATGTGGTAGGAAACAACTGGATTGAGAGAAACTTAAAGTAAATGAATGGGCAACCTGGTCTAGTGGGAGGTGTCCCTGCCCATGGCAGGGAGGTTGGAACTCGATGATCCTCAAGTTCCTTTCCAACCTAAGCCATTCTGTGATTCTCTGACTTCAGGATGCTGAGCAGAAGCTTGTTAGATGAATGGTGTTTTACCTGTTCGTACTGTTTCTTTGCACAGCACCAGAGTTTTCATGGGGTCTTTTGTAAATGCAAAAGAGTAATGAAAGCAGAAGACTTTACAGGCTTCTCTCTTGTGGTCTTGGCTGTAAATTACAGAGAGCAGGTCTCTCTGAGCGCACGTTAATGGCGCTGTGCAAGCCCAATGCGGGTAGCTTGACGGTGAGCCCAGCAAATTAGAGGCACCCCTAAACCAGGTATGTGGGATGGACGTGGTCCAGGGCTAAACTTCTGATTTGGGATTTTTGAGCAGTATAGAATTAATAATTAATTGTCTGGCTGGTCCTCTGTTTGAGATTCTTGATCTGAGTTTGAATTCAGACTTTCCCCTTGATTTTTGGGGGTGGTTAAAGGATATTTTTTTTTTTTTTCCCAAAGAAGCAGCTCTTCCTCGCCAAGTTCAGGGAGCAAGTATTGCCACACTGCTTCTCCTTGGATGAACTGATAAGGGATGTGGGTGTCAGAGGGTGAAGAACTAATGAATGGGTAACACAGACCTGTCCCTGGACTAGGAACTGCATGCTGAAATTCAGGATGGACAAGGGATGAATTGAAAAGTGAGGCCAGAAGCAGGGTCTAAATAGCATTTTTGGGGATTATACTGCAGGGGGCACAAGCTATAAGGGGCTGGAGGGATTTTGCAGCACTCTGTGTGGTTGGCACTATTTTACATACTTATACATATATTTTGAGCTCCTGATTGTTTGAGGGGTTCGTTTTAAGCTGGGGAAATTGGGGAAAGTAGAACTTTGTGCAGATCATCATGGACAAATTCCAGGAGGCTGTTCTGTTGGGTTTTTTCTTTTTTTTTCTTTTTTTTTTTTTTAATTTCTTTGAGGATTTTCCCCTCCCATTCTTAACGGGTTGACTACTTACATTTTTAAGAGGGGATCTCATACTTGATGCTGCCCCTCATGAGGACGCTGAGAACCATCTAGTCCAGCAGACCTATTTAAGGACTAATCCTTTAAAGGACCAGCGTGTCATAGTGCCTGAAGTGGGTAAGGCTCTTTGCTGGAGGGACTCAACCTCTGCGCATGGCAGCATTCAGATAACAAGGTAGGGGCAACAGGATCTTTTCTGTACCATTTCAGGTTGCTGGAAAAACACCTAAGTTGTGGCACTGGCCGTTTATGGCCAAGCAGTGCCCTGTTTTCTCTCTCCTGGGCCGTCCACCTTGGAAAGCAGGGGCTGCACCTCTTCCCATGCTGACGCTGGCTCCCTCAATTCAGCCCTGGGAAAATGAGCTGTGACATGTGTGTGCACTTTGGCTGCTGGGGTCTCGCCCTCTCCTCATGAGCAAAGGGGCTGACACTTGGACTCAGTGTTTTGATGGATTGATTTATTCTAAAATCTTTTGGGTTAGATGGAAGTCATTAGTGAAGGACTGGGTAGTGTTGATGCTGTAGTGATTCCACGTGGGTTCTCATGGATGGTGTCTGGGAGGGATGAGGAACATTCCCACCTTCAGGTGTGTAGATAAATCCCAGGCTCTATATATTTTTGATTTGGGGCTCAGTCCTTACTTGTAGACCAATGGTTGGTATGTTTAATAAACATGTTGCAAGTCAGGATGTGTTTTCAAACAGGACTAGATGAAGAACGTGCTAATACCCAAAGACACCTCTGAAGTTTGGTGCTAAGCATCCCATGTCACCACGCGTGCTTGCTCGCTTCCGTCTTCCTCCTAGTGCTAGGCTAGAGGTTGACAGTTGCTGAAATAAAAGGCTTAGGTTATCCCAGCTCTCTGTATGCAGCTGTGGAAATGCTTTGATACGGCTTATCCTCCAGGATCCATAAGAAAAGTCATTGAGAAACAGCATTACACCAGCGAGGGTTTTCTAAGTAGTCCTTTGTGCTTCAGAGTGTAAGATAACGTTAAGGGGAGGACACCATGCAGTGCTGCTTGCCCGTCGTCCCCAGCAGCAGCAATGATGAGTGGAGGAAAGTGCTGTGGAGCCCTGCTCTGCTTTCTTCTCCCTGATGGCTCCAATTTTATGGGTTTCCATTTCTTTAGGACTGCCAGCAGCAGAGGAAGGTCTTGTGGGTGAGAGGGTGCCTTTGAGGCATGGACGGAGACCCTGCTGTATGCTACTGTGGTATGGAGAACATAGAAGGACCTGACACAATGGCACAGCTTGTGCTGGGGCTTTGCACAGTCGGAGGGGTGATTCTGTGAAAGAAGTGGGGGGTTTGTTGAGACCTGAGAAGATACTGGGAGGGATCAACAGTGGGCTTAAACCAGGGTATTCCTGC
>NW_009650188.1:3600111-3601740 GCF_000708025.1 Charadrius vociferus | reverse complement strand
CTTTACCCATTTCTACCAGCTGGGACTTGTCTAGTTTTTATGCCACATGCCTGCAGCTGTGTGCGGGGCAACGAGTACAGAACTGCTGGTTTGGCTTTTCTTTAAACCCCTTTGGTAATCTTCCTGGATTGCCCAAGTCTTGCTCTTGGGATAGGGTAAGAAGCCTTTTTCCTAGCCAGGTTTGAAAAGCAGACTTGGGTCTTGAACAGCTGTTGGTTCTTCTGCAGGTTCTTAATTCTCAAACAAAGGTGTGCCAAGTGTGTGCCTACAGCATGCCTATGTGCGTGTGCAGCTTGTGGTGGATGTAACTCAAGCCTCATCAAAATGATTTCATGCTTTAATGTAACTTAGACAAATTCAGATTTTGGTAAGAGGAGGAAATGTTTCAACTTAGGTTCGTGCCTGAAGCAAAGCAGCTTTGGGTGGTGGAGTGGGGAGAGAATTGCTACAGTGCCAAAGAAGCCGCAAGCAGCATGGGCGATGTGGATGTTCAGGGCATGTTTGCAGATGCAAGAGTTGTTACACTAAGATTTAGAAAAAACAAACAAACAAAAAAACCCCAACAAACAACCAAAAAAACCAAACCAACCAAAACCCCAAAGCCTCTTTACTTCAGTGGGAGTAGCACATAGATCAAGCCTGAACCTTCTCAGCATGGTGATCCCGCAGCACACACACTGCCTGGTGTCCTGGTTCCGGCAGGGATGGGATTAGTTTTCACAAGATGCTGGGACAGTGAAATACATTCAATCCCATGTGACGTCATGCTCAGTATATAGCTGGGAGGGGGGCAGGAATCGCCGCTCAGGAGCGGTCTCTGGGGCTTTTCCAGGTTCCCGTCGGTGAGCGTTCCTTTATCCATATTATTGTTGTTGTTTTCCCCTTTACTTTGCTGTTCTGTTAAACTGCCTTTATCTCAACCCATGAGTTTTGCCTTTTTCTTCCGATTCTCCCCCCATCCTGCTTTGCAGAGGGGGAGTGAGCGAAGGACCACGTGGTTCTTTGTTGCTGGCTGGGGCTAAACCGCAACACCTGGTATGAGTGTTTGAAAACGGGGCATGGCTTGCCCCACCAGCCCTTACCCCGGTGGCACCATGCCGTGCTGGCAAAGCTCTCTCCCAGCTCAGCATATCCCCACACCTTTTTATTTTGGAGGGACTATAATGAATACTGAATTGTTGGTTTTCTCCCTCCTGTGTTCAGGCTCTTAGCGGTGCAGGGCAACAGGGGCCTGAAGGCAGATACGGTTCAGTACCGGTCACTTTGCCAGTGCTGGCAGGAGGAAGAAAGTGTTTGAATTTGGGTCAGTCACTCACCGGTGCTCCTCGGGGAGGCTCTGGTTTCTTGTTTCTAGAGAATGGGATTGCCCGGTTATGTTCAGAAAGGCTTGCGGGAGCTCTTGTTACCTGCTCCAGCCATGGAAAATTAACTCTGTGCATGCAGTTTGCTCTGGGGAACTTTGCAGTCTTTTGCTCTTAATTCACGGTATTTTCTCCAGCTTCTCCCTCTAGTCCCTTTTCCATAAAAGTAAGTAAAAGGAAAAAAGAAGGCAGGCAGTGAAGAGGAGAAAGCAGCTGCAAAAGGGCCGATCAGCCAGCAAGGGGTATAGAGCTGCTTGTGAAGCCATTG
>NW_009650188.1:3585818-3600083 GCF_000708025.1 Charadrius vociferus | reverse complement strand
ACTGAGCCAGGACCAGCAGCACAGGCGATGCCTGCTGGTGCTGCTGCCTGCCACCACTGCCTCCTCCACAGTGAGAGTGTGCGTATTCCTTGGCCAGCTGGGGTTATTCAGCCCTAAAAGGGGAGTAAACTGGCCTCATCTCAGCACTGGCAGCACCTCCAGCCCTGCCTGTGGCGGTGTCCTGCCTGCCCCCTCCCCCTGTGCCTGCCTCCTCTGGCTGTGCTGCATCTCCATCCCCATCCACCTGAGGCCCATGTCTCCTTGGCCCCAACCCATGGGGTGTCACGTCCCTGTCCTATTCCTGCACTTTTTGTAGGATAGCGCACGGAGAGGAAAGGAGACCCTATCACCTTGCTTGGGCAAAGCCCCGTCCCCAGCTCGTGGGGACATTGGCGCCAGCCTCCCCTGTGCACTGCTCATCCCCCCTCCTGCTCTCCTTCCTGCCATCGGAAGGAGGGAAAGAAAAGGAGGAACAACCATATGAAAAAAATGTTAATTTATTAATCATGGAATATATAGCAGTTCATCTGAAATGCTGTTGCTATGCCAACACCCTGGGAGTTTATTTTCTTAATCCAGGAGCGAAGCGTTTGGTCCCCCGCTCTCCTGCTGAGCTATTTGAATATGTTGCTGCTGCCGCCGTATCTGTTTAAAAGGGGGAAGGAGGGAAAAAGGGAGGAAAAAAAAATAAAGTAGGCTAAACCACCAAAGCAGTCAGATGCAAAGCAGTAAGAAGCCTTTCTCAGTGCGACTTAGTAAAAATGACACAAATTAATATACTCTACTTAAACCAGACCAAGATTAATGCTTCTCTTTCAGAGCAGCTTAGTCCAACTGTCACTCGACAAGCGTTCGTCGGACAAAATCAACACTAATCAACATTTATTCCTCTCTTGCCCTTGGGTCTGAGGAGCGTAGAGCGGGCTGCACCATTCTCCGGCTCGTCTCGCCACGCTTTTCACCCTCCATCCAGCTTCGCCATATATCACCCTTCCTCTCTGTGCTTCTGCTTGTACGGATCCACACGCTCAGCTATCAGGCTACATTAGAGGCATGATAGATTTTCTGTTTTAATTTACATCTATTATATTACAACATAACAGATCTTGATTCAGTGGAGACCAGTGTCTCCTATAGCTAGACTCTTTGGGAAGATTTCTGCATTAACTTATTAAGGCTGGTTGGAAAGTGGCTTTGGATAGACTATCCTTCTCCCTCCTCTCACTTCTGAGTGCTGAGCAAAGGTGTTGTGGCACACATTGCTTGGAGAAGCTTGTGGCTGTCTCGGCTGGCTTGCCATGGAGCTGGAAGGTGACAGCTTCAGAGGGGACGGGCTGCTGAGCACCGCCTGCCACTGTTGTGGGTTGGACACCAGGCTGCTTTGTAACTAAAGCCTGGAGGAGACCTTGCCCTGCTTTGTGGTGCTGCCCCGTGCCCTAGACCCCATAACAGGGTGGAGGGGAGAAGGGCTGAAACCAGCTGTTGATGGTGGGAGGGTGAGGTCCCAACATATCTGTAGTGTGTCTTCCCATTTCTCGTGCAGGGATGCTGAAGCCATGAGTGTCTGACACGTGTAGGGTGGTGGAGTTTTGCTAAGATTCACGGTTCATTTCTTGTGGCCAGGGTACCGTTTCCTGACATAGCTTTGCAGCAGGGAAAGGGTAGGTCTGATCTAAGGTCTGGCTTAAGATCTTGGTGGGGCTGCACTCCAGCTGACTTTCCCTTTGAGCATTAGGTCTGTCTTGTCTGGTTGTCCAGAGGGTCTGTGGGGAACAGAAAAATGCAGAAACTGGAGCATGTTGTGTTCATTTCCTCTCCGATAAGCAGAAAACTGCTGAAGGTCATGATGCTGCTGCTCCAAGCTCAATGTAGTTTGAAGAGCTCTTCCTCAGGATTCTGTGATTCCTGTCCTTGCAACCTTGGGTTATTAAAATGTGATGGAGGGGAATGCCTCCTCTACCCTCCCGTTTTTGCACTTTCTGTTCAGTGCTTTTTTCCCTGATATACCCGGCAGAGCACGCTTGGGGTTTGAATGATCTATATTGGACTTTTTTCCAGTGCCACAGGTAGCTGTATAAGCTTGCACAAGACTTTGTCTTACAGTCTCCTAGATGGGAGCGTATGGGAGTTAGACTCTTGGACAGACTAAAATCAAGGTGGTGCTTGCTCTCTTTAGTCCAAAGAGGACAGCAAACATACTCCTGCTTTACAGACTTGAAGGAGTTAATAAAAGACCAAAAGCCAGGGGAGAAGTAGTAACAAATGCAGCGTTCAAGCAACCTCTTCTTCAGGTTGTGTGTACACGTGTAAATCTACCTGCGGAGGTGGTAGACTCACCTTTGTGATGAGTGTCCAAGAACAGATTAGAAGAATAACTGACAAGAATGCTCATGTTGCAGTGCTGGAGAAGGGGTCAGTCCATACATATCTGTCCATATATTCCAGCCTGCTGACTTGGGGTGTTAGGAGACAGTCTGGTGTTAGGTCTCCCAGTATGAAGTTGGTGCTGATGTGGTTAACATCCATTCTGTTACTGACGATAGTGGCTGAGTTGCCCTCTATTTGGATGGTGTTAGGGTTAGCCCTAAGTCTAGCAATCTCTCTCGTGGGTTCCTTGCCCCAGGGGGTCCAACACATGGTGTCCAAATATTGCCAAGCTTGTCTCCATAGAATGCTGTGGATGGTGGATTGGTGGTCCCAGTGATGGTATCCAGTTAAAGTTGCAGTCAGTGTCTCGGGGCAGAGCACAGCTTGGTGATTTTGCTACGAATTCCGTGTCCCTTTTCTGCCATAGGTCCTGTTCGCCCATGTTGCTAAACGTAGTTTGGAAAGTTGTAATTTCTCCTTTCTTCCTGGGAACCCTTAGGTCTGTGAAAGCTGAAACGTGGGGGCTTTCACTGCCCTTTTCTGCTGTTGTGGTGCATCGTGAGGAGGCTGCCGGCTGGCACAGTACTGGACCACGCTTCTTCCTAGCCTGGGTGGACTGAAGGCTGGGCTTGGGGAGCTGGTGGGATCTCTCTCCCTTTCCCTCTCTCTCTGTGCTGGTGTGAATGAAGATTTGATTAATGTGGGCACTTTAGCACAAGTGCCATTTTCCAGGCTGTAGCTCTTGGCACAGGGAGCGCTGCCGGACTGGAGCAGAGGAGAACTGCAGGCAGCATCTGCGTGCCTGTGTGCTCCGGGTGCTTTACGGCATGCCAGGAGGGGAGCGCTCTGCTTCTCTCCCTGCTCCTCATTGCTCAGCAGTAAAGTAAATGATGCTTGGTATAACTTTGCACTTACAGGACTGCAACTCAATTTAAAAACAACCCCAAACTCCAGGAACAGGAGGGGTTCTGTAGCAAACTCATCTCTGCAAACCCACCTTGTTAATTTTAATGGTGGAAGAAATTCTCCAGCTGGGGAGAGAGGGGAGGCAGAGGGGGAGGCAAAGATGCTGGCGCTGGAGTGCCAGCAGCCCTCAGGGGTGGGAGGACAGCAGTAAGGCCCAGCCTGTGGGAGACCAGCCGGGGACAGACCTCGCTGGGGAGTCCTGGCCCCTTTGATGACTCGTAAATTAGCCAGGCTCCCGCTCCAGCTCCAAACAATGGTCTTGAGCAAAGGCGCAGTTGGGAGCCTGGATTCATGCGGGGGACCACGAGGCTGGGTGGAGACCACTCACTCCAAGGCTGCTCCAGGCTGCAGGGCTTTGCCAACTCTTCAGGGAGGTTTTTGGAAAGGAGATAACATGTGCAGGAATTAATGCTGTTTGTAAAGCACTTGGAAGATGGGAAGAGCTATAGAAGTGCTGTAATTAATAGAGGCTGGCTAATTTAATGTTCTGCCTGGACATCATCTCAGCTGATATATATGTAAGGAAAAGCACCTCCTTTAGCACTAGGGAAAATCATTCCCCCCTCCAGTGCTGGGGCTAAAGCAACCAGATTTATTTCTCTTAATTGTCTCCAGGAACTGAAGTCCAAATGTCTGAGTCTTGGAAGTGGATGTGCCCATGAGACAGCAAAGCTTTGCAGAGTGTCCTTGCTTTTGACAGATGCCCAACTGTCCTGTGGTTGAGGTGCTGCCACCTCTGTGGCAGAGGACAGCTCGGGTGAGGGCTGGCGGAGAAGTTTGGGGCAAGTATGATCTGTGAACTCCTAATGAAAGCTGCACGAGTCTGGAATAAACTGGTTGTTACTGGGAGGAGGGGGCAAGTTTGCTATGGGGATGGCTCTGTGCCAGGCTGGGATGGCCATGGGAGTGAGCGCTTTGTTTGGGTCCTGGGGAAACTGAGGAAGAAGGCACCTCCTTGGTGGTAGCGTATGAAGTAGCAACTGAGAGAAGATGTTCCGTTCCCCCCAGTGGGATGCCCAAGGAGATTTGGAGGCAACCAGTATGAAATGGATGACAGGGAACTGGTCCTGCCTACCAGGCGTGGATTGGGATCCTTGCAAGGAACCTGAAAGGTTCAGGTGCTGAGTGTTTTCCAACCTCGGTGTCTCACGTTAAGCCAGATCTGGGCTGCTGTGAATGTCTGCTGCTGCAGTACTGTTACCAAGAGCTGTGCTTTTTAATTACATATTTATACTGCAGAAAGTCTTGCTCTTGTTTTGTTGGAGGATCTAGCATAAGCTGCATCTGTTTAATCCGTGCTGTCATTTACCTCTCTGCGCTAGGGATGGGGTGAAGTGAAGGAGACTTCCACCTTTTGCTTTTCTTTTTACTGCTGTAAACCCTTTCTTTAGTTTTCTGGTAGCGTGTTTCTGTAGCTGTGTCTTGAGTGCTGGTCAGCACAGCCCTCCTGGCCTCTTCTCCCAGGGTGAACTGGGACTGGGCTCCAAAATCCATATATAGCTCTTGAAGAGGTTTTCGGAGATGCTGGCTGGTTTCTGTCCAGCTTTGGATGTGCTCGGCTCACTGGGAAGCCGGGTTATTCCCTGCGCCTGAATATGGTGTTGGTGCCTGCCCAAGTCTGAAGGCATTGGCCTTATATGCATAGGAACGGGCAGTTTCTATATAAATGTTTTTATAAGGGCTATAAACTGCGGTGCTTTGGAGTGCAAGCCAACCGCTGCACGCTGAGCTCAGAGGAAACTTCCCTGCGAGCATCTTGTCCCGAGATCCTGCTCCACCGGGCTTGTGATGGTACCTGCGAACTCCAGAGCTGCCCGCACCAGGAAGGGCATGGCAGGAATGGGCGGGGGTGGGGGGAGCCAGGGCAAGGCTTGCCTTGCTCCTGCCGGCAACTGGGTGCTGTTGGCTTGGGGAAGCATCCCTGAAGGAGCTGGGGTGTGAAACCAGCTGCCTCTCCCGGAAAGTTTGTGGGTATCCATGTGTGTGCATGGTACCCACAACCCCCTTAGGGCGTCAGCTCCCCCCCAGCAGCCAGGGTAATTTCGGAGGCAGGAGATAGCGCAGCAGGACTCGATAAGTGACCTTCTCCTGGGTCACTGCCTGCTAGGGTCACTTGGCTGCTCAGCTGCATATCAGGGATGCTTTTGCCTGCTAGTGAAAGAGCAAAGGAGAGATCCCGTTAGAGGAGGAGGAGGGGAGGGCTGGCAGCCCCCACGGACCTGACCCGCTGGGTTGGCTGTGTCTGGAGCTGGTCCAAAGGATGTGTAGGAGGAGCTGGGGTGGAGGGGAGAGGGAAGGGGGAGGCGGCTACGCAGCAATCTGGCTGGTCAGTGCTGCATTTCATGAGCTTGAGCTGGCCCCTCAAGGTTGCCTGTGCCTCAGTTTCCCCAACTGCAAAGACAATGATCTTGCATGCCATCTTACCCTTTTCTTTTGGTGCAAAACACCATTCAGCCTTGGTTGAAAAGTGCCAAGGGGGCCTATGCAACATGTAGGCCAGGAGTGATGGGCTAGATAGAAAGCCTGGTTGCCAAAGCTGACTTTTTCATGACGGGGATGCAAAGCCACGGCTGGAGCAGGTCTCCCCGCAGGAGGCAGTCCGACCCATCTGTGTTTAATGGGGACCACACAACACGGCAGCTGGCCCTGGGCCCGGAGATATTCTTGTAACTTAATAGCACCCTGTGGAGACAAACAGTGCTATAAAGGGGGGACAGATTTTTTTAAAAGGTATTTAGGAGCCTGGGGCTACAGAGAGGGGTCCTGCGGGCTGTTTAAAAGCTGCATGCTGCCCACCTTGGATGTCTGTCCTTATATATTCCCGAGCCACCAGGATCATGTTCCTCCAGCGAGTGCCTGGCTCGCGGCCGCAGGGATAACAGGTGCTCTCTGCTGGGGCCTTGCCTCTGGGCAGGGAGTGACTCAGCCCCGAAAGGTCTCTGAAATCTGGGTCAAAGTGACTTGGGGGCCCTGCGATCGATGGTTTCCAGCGGGATGGGCGCTCTGAGTCACAAGGGCTCCTCATCTCATGATTTTGCCTAAGACACATTGGGACCTTGTTGACCCTGCACAAGGTCTTCTCCACAGCGAGCGTATGATGTCTGATCTTGGAAAAATGGGGTGATTCAAGGTGATCCACCAGGGACGGTGCTCAAGGCCTTTTTGGTGAAACAAGGCAGGGGGTCAAGCCTTCCTTGGCAGAGGGGCTCCGTGGAAGGGAGGCGTTTGATAGAGCTTCTAAGCGTGCTTGGGATTTGCAGAGGGACCTGGCTCTGCGCAGTGGCTCAGCACAGCTGTGGTGAGCCACGTCCCCTGAGTCTGGAGGGCATGGCTCTTGGGAGGAGCTGGAAGGAGACGTGCCTGGCCTACCAGGTGGGGACACGGGGAGTGCTGGGGCTGGGAGCTGCGGGGACATCCATCAACCTGCCCAGCTGGCTGCTGGAGAGGTGTCAGAAGGCAACAGCTTTCTGTCGCTGCTGACCTGGGCTGGGGTTGAACTTCTGACCTGGAGATAAAAGCCCTTCCCCTCCCTCCCTGGCTCTGATGCCCTTTTCCTTGAATTGCCCAGGCTTTCCCATCCGCATCCAGCCAGTCTCACAATGGAGAAAGGTCATTTATTGTGCTGCTGCCCTTCTGCGTCCTGTTCCCCTTGGTACCTTTACCATGAGGCCATCTGGCTCCACCAAAAGCTTACCTGCCTTCTGCTTTCCTTCCTTGCCCTCTGCTCACCATGACTTTAGCTTTCAGCCCACAGAAAAGTCCCAGCGGATGTGCGGTGCCGAGGTGAAAGGAGATAGGCTGGTGGTCCTTTGGCTTTAGCAGGAGCTGTTGGAGAGCCCTGATGGTCAATGTAGCTGCATTTTCACCAGCCCTTCGTGCCACAGAGGCAACTTAATGAAATCCATGTGGATTTTGGGTTTCATTGGGTCCCCAGAGCCCACAGAGCTGGAGGGGCTTAGGCATGGAGATGGAAGAGGTCTCCCATCCTTCCCCACCCCACAGAAGGGAGAGCTGAGCTGGAGAGGGAGGAACGGGGTCCGTACAAATGCGCATTACGTCTGCTGCTAATTTTGTGATTGGAAATGAAGCAACAAAGGGAGGTGGTGCAGTGTGAGGATGGTTTAACCTTGATAAAACAGTGATTTCACCAAGGATGATGTTCTCCCATCTATCTTCATCCATCAAGGCGCTGCTGAAATATGCTGATGAAGCCTGTGGATAGAAGTACAGTGCAGTTAAATGGGGCGTTGCAAATGCTCTCTGTACCCCCGTGACAAGGTGGCGTTACTTACTGTCCAAATTTAGTACAGGGAACAGCACGAACCGCTGCTTTTTGCTCTGTGGGCTGGGACAGGATGCAGCCAGGGCTGTGTCCCCTCTGCAGAGAGTCAGAGATGGTAGTGGTATCTCAGCACATCGCTTAATTTTCCCCTTTTCTTTAGTGCCACTGAGAGTCATGAGCACAGAAGCAGCAAACGATTTCGTTTGCTATACAAATGCATTCCTCTCCCTAGCAGAGCGAGAAATTCAGTCATGAAAGATGCCAGGTTTGCAGGTAAGGTGATGGTCCTGTTGACTTTGGTTGAACATCGTCTGGAGGGTCTGGTCTGCGGAGGAGTTGGGAAATCCCAAGGCTTTGCTGTTTGTTTGGCTACCGCGTGCTTTGCCTGCATGTGCTGTGTCGGAGTAGCAGCAATTAAGCTTTATTTATATGGGGCTTCCCAGCTTGCAGGGTGGGAAGTGATGGTACGTGGGTGTAAGTGCTGCGTGTGAACTTCTCCTCAAGTTTGGGGATTAGCAGCATGGGCCAAGTGCCACAGTCTTTTTTGGTCATGTATCTGAAGGCGGTTTACCAGCTGCATGCAAACGTAAATGTCGATAGGTCAGTGGTAAACTGAGCGCTGTTACCCAGGCTGCTGTTGCACCTGATCCTGCTGGGACCGGCAGCGTTCTGCTGGGGCTACAGCATTGCATGGGGCCCCAGTGCTTCCAATCTGAGTTTCAGCAGTGGTGTCCCTGTGTCTGAGCTTGGCTGTGCTGATGCTGGGGCGAGATAGGGTCTCCTTGCCTTGGGAAGGAGCGAGGTGGAGCTGGCAGGGAGAGATGCTCCAATCCTGCTTTCCTGTGAGAGCTGCAGGGAAATAAAAGACTGGGCGCTGCTGGTGGCCTGGGTGCATCCTGACGCTGGGATAAACTGGGGGTTCGGAGTCCTCTCTAAGCGCAAGCGTGGCTCATCTCCAGCCAACTCTTCCTCTTGCAACTGGGCTTATCTTCCTGGCTTGTCCTTCCAAGAGTTGACAAGGTGTGAGTGTTACCTCCAGGCCTCCTTCCAGACTTGTGCTTGCAATAAGGTAAACGTATCTGCAAAGCTTCTGCAGTCAGCAGGGCTCTGACACAGCTCCAGAGCTCTCCTCCATAAATAACCCAGACGGGGGGATGGCTCCTTACAGGCAAGACGTATGGTAAAGGCTGGATAGCTCGCTCTGGACCCAGAGAGGATAGCTGTTGAAGGACATGTCCATCCAGTGCAGCACAAGGCCGGCATAACCTGCTATGATAGAGGAGGACAGAAAGCCTAATTGGAGGCTGCCATTCTCTTTGGTTCAGGGACCAGGGCGCTGTGATTTTATGCCTTCAAAACTGGAGGGATTTCTGGTCTCCTGGGTGCCGTGGTGCCCCTGCTCCATGCCAGCCCTGGACCACTCTTTGGCCTCTCAGTGGTCACTTGAGAGGCTGCTCAACTACCGCGAGACCATCCTCAGCTTGATTACCTCCAAGCATAGGCAACAACATAGACATAGCACAAACTTTCAGCCCACAGGTCGTCTCTGTCCCACCAGCAAACTCACTGCTCATTGGTAGCTCAAACTCTGTGATGGCCTCCCTCCTGCTCAGACATCTTATGGGACAGCTTGTGTGCTAGGGGTTGGAGTGATGGGCTGGTGCAGGGTGTAGGCTGGTCAGCTTATAGCGAGGCTGTTTCTTCCCCCCCCTCAGCCTCTTGCGTTCCCATTCTCCCATTGCTGCTTCCACTCTTGATGCATTTGGGAGCATTTGGGGAAAAAAAAAGTTGACAAAAGAAATGAATTATGCATAAGGAATTAATTTCCTTGATGAATAGGGACTTACGAACTCAATTGCCATTCGCTTTCAAGGGATGCTTGGGGGAACTGGGGGAGGGAATAAAAGCAGAGGATGGAGCAGAGTGTGAATGGCTGAGCCTGGAAGTGTTCCTGGCCTTTGAGTGGACTTTGGGAAACAGCCTTGGGTCATTTAAACCATATGATGGGTCCCGTATTCCCATCAATGTGTGGGGTTCTTTGCTGGGGTGAAAATCAGGGTGGTGAAGACGCAGCAAATCTAGCAGTGCATATGTCAGTGAGTGCCATCCTTTGCTCAGAATAGGAGGAGAAAAAGGGCCTGAGGATTCAGCTGTTTTAATAGGTGGGGAAACTGAGGCAGGTGTGTACGTGTGACTTGTTCAGATTTGGTACAGGCCAAGGGCCGACACAGGAGTAGTACTCGGGGCTCTTGTGCTCCAGAAGTTTGCCTTTTTTCCCTTGTGTGCCCTTCCCTCCTGCATGCTGCTGTGTCCTGGGAGAAGAGCCAACAACTGGGAGCACTAAAAGCACTGAAGTGAAGATGCTGTAAAAGAGCCTTCTGGAAACTTTGCCCAGCCAGAAAAACTTGCCCCCAAACCCAAGCAGAAAAATCAAATTTGTAATGGGAAGCGAGCATCTGTCAACCCAAGTGATCTGCCTGGCATCAAGCAGATGAGTGAGCTCTTGTGCTGTGTGTTGGTGCACGTGGGAAGAAGTCTCTTCCCTTAATGGAGGGATGGGGCAAGTCAGTGTTTTGGAGGAAAAGAAAAGTCTGTTTGTGATGGCAGTTGCTCTTGGGTTGAGAGGTGTTTCACCTTGCAAAGCATCAGGGGTGTTGAAGGAAAGTCTGACCTGGCTGTTGCACTGGCTGATGAAGTGGTGAAGGGGTGGCAGAGCGAGGCCTGAAGGAGAGCTGTGCTGGGCCCTGAGCTCAGTGCGACATCAGGCAGAATTAACGCTAGGCAGGTCAGTTCAGTGGCCCTGTCCTTCCCAAGAACTGGTTTCTTAAAGCCCACGTGGCTCTTCCTGATGCACTGCAAGTAACGCCTGCTTCTCTGACCTGTGCGGCTTGGAGTAGCCCTATGATAACGAAGAGCCTCATCCTCCTGAAGAGTACCTTCAGGAGAGGGAACTGGGAGCTGGGTGAGGAGGGTGCTGGAAGTGGTGTTTGGAGATGGAGGAGAGGCAGTGCTGTGCAGGGGGCTGTGTCAGAGACGGAGCCTGGGCAGCTGCGCTCCAGCTCCTTGCTGGTGGGAAGCAGTCCTGCAACCATCATCCTGTGTTTTAGGCACAGTGCAAGACCTCAGCATTGCCTGATGGTCCTGCAGGCCCACATCCTGCGAGGGAAGCAGGCTGGGACATCCTGGTCTGGTGTCCCTGCAGTCCAGCATCAAAACAGGTAAGCTGATGTAGATAGGTTTCTCCTAGAGCCTGCAGTTTTCCTGATCTTTGCAACTTGCATATTGCCCTTTAAACGCTGTTGTTTCAGTAGGACTGACATACCTGGGTACTCATGGACTTAGGTTGAAGTTTTGCAAGCGAGCAAAGTAACATGTTGCTGGCTGCCTGGGTATTTCCAGAATCAGAGACAACTGTGAGTGTTGGCAGAAGTTGTGCCAGAGCCATGGTGGCAGGTTGGTATAGCACTGTGGCATGCCAGGAACGCTGCCTGTGCCTGCACACATGCCCCTGTGCTGCACATCAGCCTCGTGGCACACTGGAGCTTGGTCTTCTCTGGCTTGTTCACTGGTGTGATGAGCCAGGGAGACTTGTACAATATTTGTCTCGCCCTGCTTCCCCCTTCCCTGTGCTGTTTGAGGGAGGGAGAGGTGTACCCCAGGCAAAGATAGTATCCCCCAAGCCCCCACCCTGGGAGCAGCTGTATGGAGTCTGGGATCGTGCCGGTTGGCTGGAAGGACGTGGCACAGGTTCCTCCTGCTGTGGAAGAGGACTGAAGGAGTGCAAGTGCCCAGGAAAGGGTGGTTTAATGGTGGGAAGGGTGGTTTAATAGCTTCTTTTCTTTTTCATCCCCTCCTCAGCCACCCTCTCCTTTCCCAAGCAGAGGGCAGAGGGGGATCCAGGGGCTGGGGGCTTTGAAAGCTGTCGCTTTGCATTGCAAGGCTGGGGAAAGGTCTCTACCTGCCTTATTTTGTCCCTTTTGCTGTCAGGGCTGACAGTGCTCATGTTTATTTCATCCAGCGTGGCGGCTGTCTCGTTTCCCTATCCTCCGATGTCATTAGCGTGCCGAGAGTGGGCCCTGCAGTGCTCAGCCTAATGAATTCTGCTGTGGCTCTTCTCTCCCCACCTCGTTACCAAAGCTCAAGGTGTCAAATTAAACCCGGACGGGGAAAGGAGAGAGAGAACAAGGCGCAAAAGGAGGAGGGGAGGGGGAGGGCGTGTGTTGTAGGGGTTCCTTTGGTTCTAGGGTTTCCCCTTTTTCTAGTTATTTTTCCTTTTAAGTTGTTTCCTGTGCAACTACGGTTTCTCTTTGAGGCTGAATTGGTTGTTGCACCGGAGGTGACGACTTTGTCCATGGCCCTGGGTCCTCTTCTGTTAGGGCGGGAGGAGGGTTGTCCTCGTTTTGTCCCTGCTGCAGAGCACATCTTGGCATCATCTGCCCCTGCTTGGTCTTGTCCACACCGTGTGGCCACGTGGGAGACAACGGTGGGTGTGACAGTGCTGTTTTGAAAACCAGGTGGCTGTTTCTCAGCTTCTAGTCCATCTCCTGGGTTGTGCCCTCAAGCTGGGATGAGTTTTGCAAGTGATTTTAAATGAAAGTTGCCATCCACCATCTCTGGGAGGTGGTGAATTTGGAGCGAGCTGCCACCTGTTCTGAGAGCTGGGGCACCAAAAGCCATGCTGACAGTCCCCCGCTGGCTCTGAGGCCGTGCTCTTCTGGTCCACAGTTTGCTTTTCTTCGGTATTTTTCACCGTCGGTTTGCCCAGCCCCTGGCGCAGAAGGCTTGGGGATCCCCTGCCCTCCGGAGCAAGGGAGTCCAGCCCTTGGATGTGGCCAGACAGTGGGTAGGACACCTGGCATGATGGCAGCCTGTCCCCAGCACCCCTCCACTCCCCCCCCCAATCCATCTTCGATCTCATTGATTTAAAATAGTTTTGTATAGTTTTGTAATATAATTATCTCCTTGTGAATGGGCTTTTTCATTACATCGGCTGTTTCCGTGAGCATATTAATGTGGGATTAGTGCCATGGTGTAGAGTGCATCGGCGGTGGGGAGGGAGGGACGGCCCCCTCCACCAGTGATTGTTCCCACTGTCCCCTCAATTTGGGGTGACTGGAGGCTGTGCCGAGCCCCCAAGAAATCGCTCCCCAAGAGGAGCACAGCAGGAGCCAAGGGGGACAGGGACCAGCTTTTCTAGGATATTGTGAAACCAGGGCCCTTTTGTACCCCAGGTTTGACATCTCGGAGCTGCTGGTGAGGGCTGCTGGGAGTATTTGGCCTGGGGAGCACCAGCTTGGGTAGCAAAGTGGCCCTGCGGTCCCTCTGGTGACCTTCTGTCCTGCAACCCTCGCTGGGCATGAAGCCCTAATGGTCTGTAGTGTTTGTTTTTGCTTTGCCTTGTTTGCTGGGAGGGGAACACATGAGAAAGGGGGACAGGCGCTGGTCCCTCTGCATGGGATGGAGCAGTGTCACTGCCTGCCCGGTGAAACCTGGGTCTTGGTGCCCCAGACTGGGGAGCGGAGCAGAGAACCCAGACCTGCTCCACTGCCCACACCAACAAATTTTGGGTGAAAGGAAGAACGTGCAGAGGGAGAAGCCAGATGTGACTACTGCCTCCTCACAGCTTGCTGGAGGAGCAAGAACAGGACATGGGGCTGTGGACCAGTGGCCTGGAGCTGTAGCTTGCGGCAGTGGTTTTTAACCCTGTGCGGGCAGCCAGGACACAGCTGGGTGCGCAGGGAGGTGAGGAGCAATTTCACATGCAATTGGAACTGCAAAGGGAGAGCAGAGGGAGGCGTGATTTAATCACCTCAGCTGGCCCTGGGCCAAGACCACCAAGGTTCAAACACCTCTCCGTCGCAGGAGATGCTGGGGGAGTATTAATTGGAATAATTTGTCAACCATTTGGCACCTCATGGCGTGTTGTCCACACAGTGTCCCAGTGCTCTGGGCTGGGGGAATTTTGGGGAACTTTGAGGCTTTTCTGGAAAGTGGGTAAAAGCCACAGGCCTGGGTGGCTCCCGAGGCTATGGTGTGGTGCTGGGGATTGGTGGAAGGGTTTCCAAAACCGCCTGCCTGCAAGTGAGGAATGCAGTCCTGGTGGGTTTTGTCTGCAGTTCCTGGTGCATCGGCTATGTCCTCAGCAGGTTGGCACAGGGATTGAACGGGTGTTTCAAGCCCAGCCCAAACACCCCCCTTACCTGACCGTGCTTGCTTCTTGAGAAGGACTTGGGACCAAAAATGCTGTGGAAGCAGGATGTACCTCTCCAGCAGCACCTGGTTTGCCAGCTGCCATGTTTTGCATTGGCCTTGGTGAGCTCCCTGAGCTGGTATGGCACTGAAGATCTGAAGAGGAGTTAAGTGATGTGAAAACTTGCTGAAGGAGCAGTCTGTTATAAAGCAGAAAGGTTTTCCGTGTGCTGTCCCGAAAAAAGGCAAGAGAAAAGAAAAGCAAACATCCCCTCTGATATACCTCTCTTGTTAAAAGCACAGCCTACTAGAAGAACGAATGACTCCCTGTGCAGCAAAAAGGGGTAAGTGTGGCCTAAAATGGACTCAATGTGAGTATCAGTCTGGTACGTGGAAATATTGCTGCTTTTCCCGATCACGGGAACCCTGAAATGTAGCCAAGTCATCTTGATTTGAGCGGT
>NW_009650188.1:3562418-3585808 GCF_000708025.1 Charadrius vociferus | reverse complement strand
AGTTGGCTGGGAATAGAGCGACTGTCTCCTCTTCTGAAGACCTGGGATATCGAAGGCTTGTGTGACCTGAACAGCCTCATTTATTGGGAAAGCATGAAGATGTTGCATGGCAAGTACCTGTGTTGTGCAGCTACTTCTGGGGGTTTTGGGATGGCTATGCCAGGCCAGGCTGAAGGTGCACCCAACCGGATTGCCCCCATTGCCAAAGCCTGGTGGCAGCTGCCAGGGGAAGGAGCAAAAAAGGACAAGTCAAGAGTAAAGGACCCCTTTGCTGGTGTCCCTCCCAAACCCTGGCAGCAAGCAGCAGTAGACCCGGCGATGCTCAGCACAAGTTCCCTCAGCCAGCTGGGTGGCTTTTGTTTTGCCCTGTGTGTAAAGCTTTTTGTGTAGCAGGGCACAAGTCTCCCTGCACCATGCCTCTGTTTCCCCATCTGGGCAGAGAGGGTACTACACGTTTGCTGCCGCTCTGGAGTGAGGTGGAGACAAGTACATTCAAGCACTTTGAAGTCCTCTGATGAAAAGCGCTGGAGAAGGACAGAGGCTTATTAATTGTTGTTGAGAATATCTGTCAGTCCCGCGTGAGGAGCTGCTGGTTGAATTTCTTCTGTCTGCTCTGTCGAGGAGAAGGTAGTGACAGTACTGAGACAATGCAAGCAGGGCTGTCATTCTCACGGAAATCAGTCCTGCAGACTGAAAACCTCCAGGTTTATAGCAGCAGTATATCCAGGTTGTGATGGGAGATAAGGCTCTGTCCTGGTGTGTCACTGTGGAGGCCTGGCCAGTCTTTGCTTTGAGGCACCTCTGGAGCCATGAACACATAGACGCTATTTGCTTGGTGGTGGCCTTCCTCTTCTGGGAAGGAGCTGCTAGCTGGGTTTTGGGTGCTTGATGTTCCTGTTGACACCAGCCCATGGGAGACTTAAGACGCAGGTTAGTTGGTAATAGAAGGGAGCTGTTATTGTGTGTGCAAAAGTGATGGTACTTTGGGGTGATGGATTTGTGCCTGACTAGTAGGGTCCACAGCTCTGCTAGACAGGTGGTTGGGGTGGGAGTTGCCCATGCAGAGCTTGCCACTGGGCGCTGGTGCCCGTGTTTGTGATGCTGCCCAAAGAGCCTGCCCCCTTGTGACTTGGGGAAGGAGATGCAGACTCGTGTTGGAGAGCCATGGAGGAACAAGTTACTGGGGCACAGCAAGCTTTCTTCCCTCAAGCCAGCTCATTGCCACCTCTGTGCTTTCACTCTGTTAAAGGGCTGTAGCAATGGCTTGTCTCTTAGGGTCTGACCCTTCTGATGGGGTGGTTTGTCTTGCTCAATGTGACGCAGTCCAGAGTGAATTTTGTGCTGGGAACTCAACTGTTGCATGTGATGTGTCTTGTAGTTTTGAAGCAGAGAGATCTCCGTGCTCCGAGTTTGAGGCAGACAGTGAGAGTGGGAGTACTCCGTGGTGACAGATCTTGGTGGGACAGCACAGTGTCCCTGGCAATGAAGGCCATGGAGAAACAAAGGACCTCAAATATCATGTATGGGTGAACACTGACCCTGTGATCAGAGCCTGGACCGTGCCACTGGCTCTGCTGAAACACATCCTTTCTCCCTGGGTGCTGCTGTGCATCCTCATCCACTGCTCCAGCCAGGCTCTGGGGCGCTCTTCTGATGCAGATCAGGATCTCCCAAACTCGTCTCCTCATTTGGTGATGGGTGAGACCTTTGAGAGCTGTCTCTTTTCCCCAGCCCCATCCCATGCCGTCCCACCCCTGCTGTGACACTTAACATCTTTCTTGCGGATGAATTTGGCAGTGCTGGGCCGGGCTTTCTTGCCAGTGTGGCAACAGCCACGGCTCCCAGCTTGTTAGACTGAAAGAATGTGCCGTTTTAATTAATGATATGTAAATATCCTTGAATGGGCTGCATTTGCATATTAAGAGAGATTTGCGGAATCTGCGGAGTAATATATTTTAATTAAGGATTAATTAAAAATAATGGGAATTTCATTTCGCCTGGCAGAATCCGTTTAGATCTTCGCACACGTCTGCTTGGGAGCCTGGTCGGAGCGCGCTGCTGGTATCGTGGTCCGCAGCTGGGGCCGGCCGCTGGTGCCGCTCCTCTCCTGGCCAGGTCCTGAAACCACCGGCAGAGCCGAGCGGCCGGTCCCCTTGGCCGCACAGCCCGGCTGCGGGTTTTCGGGCTGTTTTTTGATATTCTTTATGGCAAAATAAGCAAATGGCTGTGAGACACGGAACACTAGTTGTGTTGGCAATTATGTTAATAGCATGCTATTAGGCTATGATTCTATATGAGCAATTGGGGAGAAGAAATGCCTTACTGAGAGAGAATGATACAACAGACGTCTGTCTTATTGATATAGCTCCAGAGGAGCTTTCTGCGTAATTACACTCGGCCACTTTTCAGAGGTGGGGGAGAGGCCGTGGCCACAGGATGGAGGGGAGAGTGGCCCCCCACGTGTGTCTGCATCCGACACAGGGATGTGTTGGGATGGCCTTTTGGTGCTCCCAGGAGGGATTTGGAACCCACCTGTGATGGGATGAGTGTCCAAGCGTCCTGCGGGCTCTTTGGTGTGTTGCTCCGGATGGTCCTGCAGAAGGAATGTGTCCTGGATCAGTGGCCGAAGGGTCACTGTAGTGCTCTGGGGACTTTGGCTGGACCCCAGGGCTTGGTGGCTGAACCCCAGGGCTTGGTGGCTGGAGGGGTGCGGTGGTTTGAACGATGGTGATGGAGAGCATCAATAAGGAGCCTCACAGCTTCTTTGGGAAAGTTGGTGTGACCGGGTCATGCCAAGCAGATAGACAACTGACTCTGGTGGGACTGGCAAGGAGTGGGAGGGCTCTTGAGGGGTTGAGATGGGTTGCGGGGCAGGAGGGGGAGAGCAGGGGAAGGGCAAGGGTGCTGGTCCCTCTATCCTGCCCACCTTTTCCCAGTGCTAAGCCAGCTGCAGCATATCGAATGCAAATGGAGAAAATGCAGTTTGTGGTAAGTGTCCGCTAATAAATAACCTCCGAGTCTTCTCCCTATCAGGCAGTGACATCCTGCATTTCTCTTCCCCGCTGCACCAGCCCAAGACATTTAATGATGTGGTGCTCCTTATGGGATGTGCCGCCCATGCTAAATATCTCCAGCCTTCACAAAATGGTGGGCAGAGAGCCCAGCCCGGCTCCGGCAGCCCCACACCTCTCCCCCGCAGCCCTGGGTAGAAAGGTCAGCAACACAGCATCCCCCTCCCCATCCCCAGTGCCGGGCATGGACCCCTCCGCCGCGGTCGCTGGAGGATTTCATTAACTGCACGAAGTAAAAAATAATCAATTTCAGATGTTCCCAGTGTTTGTGGTAATGGTCTCTCTAACCATTCTGATTAGCCGAGTGAAATGGAATTTTTCTTTTAAATTACAGCGCGTTGACATTAAATATAGGCAAACTTTGTGTGTGCAGGGGGGAGGGGACAGGCTTTTTACATTCATCCCTGTCCTTCTCCCTCCCCGTCCATCACTCGCCTTATCTTTCCATCACCCCCTCCCCAATCACACCGAAATCTCCAGCGACTTCTTTCTGCTGCCCATCAGCAGATTTTTTTTTTTTTTTTTCCTGGGCTTTGTGAAATGTTTCCTGGGTTTTTGGGCTGGTGGGGGTGCACTCTTCCCTTTTCTATAATTTTTTTTTTTTAAATGTTTTCCATGGCGTTTTGGGCTGAGACCAGTACCGCTGGGCTTCTTCCCCCCATCCCCCTGGCTTCTTCCCTCCATCCTCTTGGCTGCACGTGTGATTTCGCTTTGGTTTTGCCGCTCTCTCTTTTTGCGTTGCGGTTTCCTTTCAGTGTCCCGAGCGGTGCAGTCCGCAGTGAAATCGATAGCAAGAGCCGTGGCCATGTACCTTGGGGAGCAGGCTGGGCTTGTTCCTCCTCTGGATCGTACCCACCTCCCCTCCCTGCACCCCTTCTCTTTCCCCAGGCTGAATTTTTTAGACTCCAAACAAGCCTGCAGCAGCCCTTCCATTATTAATTTTTTTCCCTTTTTATTTATTTTTCATGCATTTCCCCCCTACCTTCCTTTATTCCCCCTCTCGCCGGCATGTGGTGGTGGCTGCGGGCGGGCGCCAGTACGGTGCAGCCCAGCCTGGGCTTTGGACTTCTCCTTTTGATAAGCTGTCATCCCCCAGCCCCGCGTGGGGATTTGATCAGAGCGCTCTCTCGACCCCGTGGAAGACATTAAACACCCTCCCAGACCCTTTTCTCTGTCTCCATCTCTGAACCTTTCACTCTCCTTTAATGAGAATTTCTCCTAATTATTTCAGTGGCTGCAGCACAGGGACCGCAGTGTAGTTAGATCTTGATACCGGGACGTGACTGTTATGCTGATAAAGGCAAAAGATCAATAATTTAGGCCCTAGCGTTAATGGCAGAGCTGAGAGCTTAAGTGTCTGTATTCAGGTTTAGTCCTGAAGGTTCCTGGAGTATTAATGATTTCCAGAGGAATCCCCCCCCCTCCCCTTTTTCTTGTGCTGCTGTTGCTTTTTCCTTAGTCCTGTCTCCTTTAAAACCCCTTTCTTCTCATTTTTAATTTTATTTTGGTTTTTTTTTTTTGTTGTTTCCCTACTCTGCAGCCTTTCTGCTTTGCTTTTGGGTTGCCCCTGAATTACGCAATTCATCTGGGTATGGGGCAGCACATTAGAATGAAAAAGGAAGGAGGGGAACCCGGGGGGGGGGAAGCGTTGAAGGGGGGGGTGGATAAAAAAATTATGCATTTCTTTTCTGTTTTTCTTTGGAGGCTGCAGGATGGGCCCCGCTCGGGAGGCAAGCAGCGTGGCTGCGTCTGGGTGTTGGTTTGGGTCAGGCTGCCTTCTGTAAGAGCTGGGGGTCTCCATCTGCAATGGAGGTCCATGTAGCGCGGTGATGCAGGTGGAGTTACCTTCAGCCCCATATGGGGCCATGCCCCGGTCACCCATGCCATCCCACCTGACACCGTGCCCGTGGGTGCATGTGGAGGGGGAAGACCCCCCTGAGCGTGAAACACTGCCATGCTCTGTTTTCTTGTCTGTTTTCATATACACCTTCCAAGCTGTCAGCGCAGCCCCTCTCCCTCTCCTTTGTGCCCTCGCAGACCCATTTTTGCTGCAGAAACTCATGTCCCTGCCTGTTCATGTCAGCTTGAAGGGGGCTGCTGGCAGAGGGGGGGACATGTGCTGTGTGTCATCCGCAGAGGATGCTCCAACATCATGATCCCAAGCTGCTTTCCTGCCCTTGTCCTTGGGGAAAGGTCCCAGCACTGTCGGTGCAGGACTGGGTTTGTTCCGGGGATGCTGGGCTGATTTGGGGTGGGATGGGGGAACAGGAAACACATCTGCCGGAGGTGCTGGTGCTCTGTGCTTCTTTCTTCCCAGCACTGTGATCCGTCTGCCTTCTTGCTTGCTGGGTTTCCTCCCCCAGGCCAGCGCGTCTGAGACGATCGATGGCTGTCCTGGAAGTGTTCAGAGGCCCAGGGTGGAAAGGGGGAAGTCTGAAAGAAGAGAGAGGGGTGGGAAACATTAACCAGTTTTCTAGTGAGTCATAAGCACTTTCCTCCTTGGTGTGTTTTTTTTTTTTTTTTTTTTTTTTTTTGAGCCTGTTAGTACTTGAGGATTCAGGAAATACTGAGTTGATTTGAAAGAAGATGACAAATGATGAAGGGAAATTGGGGGATAAAGACTCTTATTTAGCCATGAGGAACCCTGGCTGGGAAACACTGCTATATGCATTAGCTGGTTAATGGGAATTTTGCCTGGGTTATCTCTGTCCTGATTAGGGGAGAGAGGCTGGGGGCGCGTGGATTTTGTGGCTTTTTGGTCTGTTTGGCGCCCTGGGCTATCCTTTGCTGCAAAGGGAATGGGAAGGATTTCTTCAGAGTTACAGAGCATCTGTTTCCTCCGGTGCTCTGTGTCTCTCCCGAGGATCACTGCCCCTCCAGCTCGCCATTGAGCTTGCCAGGTCTCCGCTGCCATCCCTGGTCCCTGATCTAGGCTGATGTGATGCGGGCAGGAATTGGCAGAGCATTGCCTGTCCCTAACAGTGTCAAGAACCATGTGGAGTGTCCTGAGTGCCACCAACCAGACCCCACAGAGAAGCTGGAAATACCGATTTATGTTTTCTAAGGATGTCTTAAGTGATGGGGGAAACCTCACTGTTGAGGCTTGGCATTTCCTGAGGATCAGCGTTACTTTGTGTTGTGCTTTCTTTTCTGATACCAAATGCTGTGAGTCTCGCCTCTCCCAAGACTCCTGCGACTTTGGAGGAAAAAATGACCAAAAATATGAGTACCCCACTGAAGTGGAAGCTGGCAAATACCAGTGAGCTCTTCCTTCTAGCTGCAGAGCTGAGATATCTTCTGGTTTCTTCCCTTTCTCTTTGCTAGCAGCTGAAGGGTCATGCTGGCATCCAGAGGACGGTGTGACTTTACATACCCGTGCCTTTGCTGGGCTTGGACAGGCAGAGCAGGCTGGGGCTTGGTAAACAGTCCTGTAGCTCCATGGTCCAGCTGGCTCCTCCTAGCCTGCTCGCCTTGGCAGGGCTAGCCAGGGTATAAATTAGTTTCAACTTATTGTAGTCAGTGAAGTATAGAAATATAGCTGAGGACATGTGGGGAAAACATCTGGGCAGTGCAAAAGGGCTTGTTGGCTTTTATGTGATGGCATTATTTGGGGCTGGGAGCAAACAACCTTAAAAGCAGATTTTTTTCAAAGAACAAAAAGGCCTTTCAATGCTGCCTAGTTCCATGCTGTTTACAAAAATGTATGTGTACGCATATATCTGTATATGCACACTCATAATTGCAGGTATAGGAATACAAATGTGGAATGATGGGAATCTGAGCTGTTGGTAGATAGAGGCTGTGTTGTAGAGGTGCTCCAGGGAGTGAAAGGAGCCCCATGGTTACCTGTCTTTGTGCAAGGTAGGGACCATGTGTCCTCATCCCAAATCCTTTCTTTGATTATTGAAAAAATGGAGACTGACCTTGCTAAAAACTTGGCCATGTGGGACCCAGCACCAGTTCCCTGGTGTTGCAGGTGGTGTCTCCTGTTATCCAGGCAAGAAACTTGAGCTCGGTCTTCATGGTCACTTCTGCTTTTCTTCTTGCTTTTCTAGTGGGTCTCCATTTATTCTCCTGGGCAGGAGGTACAGCAGCCACCTGATGTTCTTACCCGAGTGTTTCCTGGTCAGGTTACATGTTTACACTCAGGTGTTTGGGTGCCAAATTTAGTTGACTTCAGTAGGATCTTCCTTATCTAAGGCTGCCTGAGGCATGTGTTGGATTTGCTAGGCTTGGTTACAAGGTTGATTTCTGGATGCTCTGGCCTTAGGCTCTGCGGGTTGAGTATTTGCAGAGCTTGTCTCAGCAAGCTTTAGAGTAGAGGACTTTAAGGACAAATGCGAGTAGCTGTAGTTTTTTCTGGCCACCAAACTGGTGGTGAAGTAGGGAAGCTCTGCCGATATTTGTTGCGGGTAGCCCTGGGGAGCAGGTATTTGTATCTAAAATGTTAATAGAGAGACTGAATGGAATCGTGCATGCTGTCGGGGGAGCGGTAAAAGCCATTTACAAAAGAAGCCAAGAGAAGATCAGTAGAAATGCACACAAACCCTAAAAATCCCAATGTGATGCCTGAATAATCGCGCATTTGTCTGGGGAAAGAGATTAATCCAGCCCAGGGTTCAGTTTAACAGGATTATTGAAGGCAGGGGGGAAGGGAGGGAAGGCTCTGGGATTTTCCATGTGAGTGCAGACCATGGATCTTTCTTTTCCAATGGCCCCAGCAGGATGGGAAGCTTCAGGAGTTGGGGTAGCTTTGCTAGGTGTCAGTGGGTGAGCTGTAGCGGGACAGTTAGGGTTACAGAGGTCTGACCCCTCCCTTTCCTCCCAAACTCTCTGGCCAGTTTGGTTAGGTGAGGAACTCTTTGGGGTAGAGACCATGCCTGATTGTATGTATTCCTTGCAGGGAGCTGAAATTGGAAATTTGGCAGTTTTTAACCCTGCTGCAAAGAAATACATTTTTCATCTGACCAACAGCACAAAATCTGACTGCATCTCCAAGGGGGCTGCCATCGGGTCAGTTGTGTCCATTGCAATGCTACTGGAGAAGTCTCACTTCAGAGAAGTCAAGACAGAGATGCAGGGGAATTTTTGGGAGGGCCATAGACCGTCATCAGCCTCTGATGAAGGGTGAGGAAGACACTTTTGATGGGGCTGGATTAGTCATTGAGTACCAAGGGACAGTCCTGCCTCCTGAAGCAACTGATGTTGATGAAAACCACATTCATTGGGATCAAACCCCAGAAGGCGTTCGGGTGCAAGATGGTTTCTGTCCTTGTGGCAGCTCTCCTGTCGTAAGCTCCTTTCTAGGCATTGATGTGTGTTCTTCTTAAAGCAGCTTTTTACCCTTAAAAACAAGGAGATGTGTAGATGAGAAGGGAGACAGTGCTGCTGCCTCTACAACATCCCCACAAAGCAGTTCACACAAAATAAAGTGAAAGGAGAAATGTTTTTATGGCATTGCCTGCATTTATGTGGAGCTAGATAGGAGTGTGTGTGTGTCTCTATGTCTTTTTGTGCATGCTTTATAATATAAAGCAACCGCAATGTCTCAACGACGTTACCAGAGAGCTGTTGATGTGTTGTCAGATACTGTAACTTCTTTTAAGTCTACCTTATGTGTAGGGTATCTTGCATATTTGGTGATCCGAAAAAGAAGCAGGAGGATAAAAGTGAGAGGAAAAACAAGGGGGGTAGCTCTGGCTGTCCCGATGTGTGGTGTCTCCCTCCCTCCCCTTGCCTGTCCTGGCTCTTCGGGTGAATACTCATTAGTCGTTTGATGAGACATCTTTTTTGGAAGAAGGGGAATGATGCTGGAGCCCCCCTCTTCCTTTTGGGTGGTGGTGAGTGTGTTTCAGGAAGGGTTGGGATAAGCAAAATCCTTGGCATTCACATAAACAACATGTCACTATTTTGTAAAGGCATCATTTTCCTATTTTGCTGTTTCTGTGCATCTTAACCCACAGATTATTTGTAAAAAGCCTTTCTGCAAGCAGCGTCACCTCTTATAGACACGTGAGAGTAATAAAAGCGGTGTTGTCTTCCCAACCACTCTTTCTTCAGCCTGTCCTGCTCTCTGTGGTGCAGCAGGACCCCATGTCCTTTTCCAGGCCATGTTTGCTTCCCATTTTCCCACTCCCAGATGTCCCCACTCTCCATGCCATGACCCCCCCCCCTTGCTCTCTCCACTGCATAGTTTATGCCAGCTCCATTTATTCAGCAGTGCATGTGAGGAACTAAGGGGCAGGGATGGAGAGAAGATGCAGCAGCGTGCATCTGTACCTGCATTTCCCTGGGGAATGCTGTGGGCATTTTCTCACATCTAGCCCATGAGTCTCTGAAACCCCATTGAGGGGTGCACGCTACCGATGACCAAATCTGCCCAAACGGTTGAAGCCGGGAGCTGGCTGCAGGTGTTACCCCAAAATCACGTTTGGTTTGGAAGGAGGTACGTGTGATGGGTCCTCACCAGCACATGTGGTGTCCTATCCCTGCAAGGCAAGCTGTATGGACTGGGCAGACTGTTTTCTAAGGGAAGTCTGGCTTTTGGTACGGGACTGAGAATCCCCCGTCTTTAAGAGACTGCTCTGAAGCCCCACCCTCGGGAAAGCACTGCTGTTATTCTCATCTAATGGGGATACAGAGGTGGAAGGTGCAAGCAAGAGGGGGCTTGAGGAGTCCTGAAAGATCCAGGAGTCTAACAGCACAGACGTTCTCGTTCCATGTCTGGCACATCCTGTGGTTCATCGTAGCTGCAAATACTCATTGGAGCCTGTTCTCCAGGGACGGTATTTCGTGACGTAGTCTGGGAGCTTTTCTCTGATGATACATGGGATGGCTGAAGGCTGAACTCCAAGGAAGGCAGCCAGGTAGAGCCACGTCTTTCCTAACTTCTGGTCCTGGTCCTTCTTAAGTCGTTTAAATAACAAATCAACTCCAGCAGGCTCTGCAGGAGGGTGAGGTTGGAGCTCTACTTGTCCGTTGTTTCCCCACGCCCGGGCTGTGCTGAGCCAGGGATGAATGATTGGGACTCAACAAAGTGTTTAAACACCAGAATTGAAATTAATGTCCCCTCATTGCTGGTGAGGCTGCCAATACATTACAGCAAGCACCTTCCCAAAGTGAAATGAATGTTTGTTTATCCTCATGAAATATACATCAAAACATGTTGGTGGGAGAGGCCGCTAACGAGGGAACAGGCCAGCTCTCCGTTAATTCCCGGCTGGGAGCGGACACTGCTTCTCTCCTCTTTTCTTTCCTCTCTGGGCTTTATTTTTGAAGCCTAACCTGTCCACAGCTGTGTATCCAAAAGCATTAATATGGCTTTAATGAAAACTCCGGTTGATCTGTCCAAAGATATTGATGAGTAGTCCTCAATCGTATTAATCTTCTCGTTGCGGGAGGAAATGAAGGCGGCAAGTGTGGCCGTCAGGTGCCGCTGGAAGAGGAGGGTGAGCCAGGGGCAGGGATGGCCACCGCCTGCTGCCTTGCCCTGCCTCCGGGGTTGCACCTTTTCCTGGCTTGGGCTGATGTTTCCGATTTTTTTGGTCCTTTTTGAAACTGGAAACAAAGTGAGCGCCCCTCAGCTGGACTACACGCCGCAATTCCAGGCCCGTATTTAACATTCAAATCATTAAGCTTCCACCAATAAATCCATTACTGTTAATTATATTGAAGGGGCTAACGATCCGTCAACAATATTCTGCCATCGATTTCTGTTCGCATCGAATGCCCACTTCGCCTTCAGTCCGTGCCAGGACATGTTTTGGGAGGGTCCCCCCTCCTTTGCAGCTTTTGCAGCGGCACGATGCCCCTGCCATCCCCTTCTCCCCAAGCGCAGGCTGCTCCTCGATAGGAACACGCTACACTTCTTTATGGCTTATGGCAAACTGCCTTGATTACTTCTACTGTTGTACCCATTATGTGAATTAAATATGTATTCAGTTGCATGCTGCTTGCGTTGTTATTGCAGGGTGACATATGGTAGTGACTCAATTAGAATGAAACTAGCATTAGATAACCCTTCTGATTACATGCATCCCAGCCCGCTCGGCAGCCTGGCTGCTGCCGCCACCACCGCTGCTTTGCCTGATCTCCCGTTATCAGCGTGCCGCGTGTTTCATTAGCTGTTGTCATCTCCAGAGCTGGGCTTTAGGCAGGAACACGGCAAGAAGAGGGCGTGCAGGATGAGGCCGTGGCCAGTGGGTGCCATTGCACTGCCTGTGGCTGAGCTGACCCCATGGCCTCTAGCAGGTGGGCTGCGGGATGGATGCTCGCAGTGATGCAAGGATGCTCGCAGCAATGCATTGCTTGCACGCCAGGCCTCCTCCATTTCTTTCCATCGCAACCTTTGCCATTTCTCGGCAGTAGTGTCTGGGTTTTTCAGAGCCCAGAAGTGCCTGAGCACGAGGACTGTCCACTGAGTCCCAGCCAGGCGTGCTGTGATGGGTAACGTTGCGGCAGTGCAGCCCCTTGCAAGCAGCCATCTGTGTCGGGGTGAAGCTCGCAGTGTTTGAGGATGTCCTCAAAGCAGCAGCAAACAGACCTTAAATTTGGCTTCGTACACGGCTGCTCCTGAGTCTGGTCAGCGGCACCAAGCTTTCTGTAAAGGAAAGGGATCAAATGGCTGGTGATACTGTTTTCCTGCCGCCTCTTTCTCCGTGTAAAGTGAGTGCCTGGTGAGAAGTGTCTTGATAGGAGCTGGGCATTTTCGCTTCTGCCGGGGTGGAGGGATTTGCATGCTGCAGGATGGCGGAGGGTGGCTTTGGCACTGCTGCCCTCTGGTGCGCACGCTGGCCAGTCCCCGGGGAGCCCGGGGCTCTGAGCCTGGGCTGCAGGGGGGAGCTGCTAAAACTGGAGGATTTTCTGCTTCCTCAGTTCCCTCCTGCCCTGCAAAAAACTGTCCAAATCTCATGTTTCTTGAAGCTAGAAAGAATGGATTTCCCTGCCCCCATGCACCGCTGCTTCCGTCATTTCTGGCTGCTGGAGGACTCTGCTGCAGGGCAGAAGATGCTGCTGGTCTTGAGATCGAGTTTCCAGCCTTGAATTTTGGCAGCAGCAAACCTGGAAGGTTTGACTATTCCAAAAAACAGCCAAACTTTCTGTGTCTAACCACAGAGCATTGCATCTCCCCAGAGTTTAGGGAGTAAATAAAACAAGTTGTGAGCCCTCCCCCCTGCTCCCTAACCCACTGATTTAACTTTATAGCTTTGTGAACTGTTTGTCAGCAAATCCTGATGCAAAAGTAAATAGGAATTGGATTAATTATATAAACATGATTGGGTTCCAGAAACAAATCTCAGCCTGTGAATTGTTTGCAAACGTTTCTCTCCAAGGGCTGCTCTCTGGTTGTGCTGTGATCAGTCCCAGCACCCGTTTTCTCCTCTCATGTTGGGCAAAGGGAGGTTTTCCTTATAAATCGAATAACGTCAGTGATCACAGAGCAAATAACATGCTTCCCAGTGACAGGGCTTAGCTAAATACAAATTTTATCTGGGTACGTATATAGCTATTGAGGGGGATATTTATGAATGGAAAATAATACAGCTTGACAAAAAAAAAAAAGCATTTGTACGTTTTTTCATGTCAAAGCTTGGAGTTTGGTTTGCACCTTTCATTGCTCCTTAATTCTTTGTATTTCTCTTGCACGTTCCCCTCGTGAGCATGCCTGTATAGGGGTGTGTGTACACGTGGGCCTGCATGCATATTATGCTGTCAGACCTCTGCGGGAAGCTTTATTCTTGCTTTTGCAAGTGGGAAGTTTCTTTTTGCAGCAGAATAAAGGCCCTTTATGGTGGAGGACCGGGAGTCTGTGGCAAAGATAGTTGCTTCTGGAGTCCTAATCCTTTAGCTCATTCCAGCTGGTAGTTCAAATCCCATTAGCATCCTTCCTGGCTCAGGGTTTTCTGAGCGGCTCCAAGGGCTTTGTAGTGAAGCCCAGTTCATGGAGCAGAGGGCAGGCAGGGTCCAGCCAGTAAACCTGAACTGCAGTGGGGGCTGCATGAACCTCCCCTCTCAGGGGGAGTACCAAAGAGGATGCACAGGTGCAAGTATTGTCTACCTCTGGCCGAGTTCTCCAAATTTCACATGCTCGGCAGAGTTTGGTGTTGGTGTTCCTTAGGGGTCCCTTCTGCGGTGGTGATGCTCTCCCTTGCAAGGAGTCAGAGTGCGCAGTTCATCTTCCACACCCAAAGCCTTTCTGCTTTGCTCGGTGTGTTTTCTTCCCAGAGCAGAGTTCGCAGGGTGAGCTGCAGGAGTGGCAAGGGGCTCTGAGAGCAGGATCCGTCCCTTTATTGCTTGCCTTGCTATCACTTGTGTTGCTTTCGGCTAGAAAACCGTCAGCTCATACAAATGACTGACAGCAGCCAGCGTCAGCCCTTGGCAGGTATGTAAACAAAGGAGGGAACCGTTTTCTGGTTTTCTGCTCGCTCTTTTTTTTTCTATTTCTTTTTTTTTTTCTTTTTCTTTTTCTTTTTTTTTTTTTTTAACTTGAAGGAGTCATTTCAAGTACGCATGCGAGATTCGGGGTGGTGTAGCCCCATGCACATCCCCATCCGGGGCTGGTGGTGGCCCTGTCTGGTGTCAAGCTGGAGGGTGTCAGCTGGATTTCGGAGCCGCTTGACACAAAGGGACTGGGAAAATGAATAACCGTGGGGCTGTGAGGACGGTTATGTGCTCCCTGCGTTTTCTGAGTCCTTCAAACCTCTCTCTTCTCTGAACATCCCCTCTGGCCCTCATACACGTTTCCTCCTTGTCTTTCTGCCGCGGGCGGGTGCATCCCTGCTGGTTTCCGTAGGCTGCCTGGTGAGCACAGGCCCTACGTCTGCAGGGCTGTCAAGGGCTGTGTCTCTCTCCGATTGATTGGAAAAGTTCTTGTGCATATATTTATTATTTTTTTTCCCCAATGAAAAACACCACCTGAGCAGGTCTCTGTTTGTCGAGCCCGCGTGGCTCATGCAGAAGGCAGGCGAGCTTGCAGACAGTGACTTAAAATAAACACCAACATAGCCCTACCAAGGAAAAGCAAAAATATTGAAAAAAAAATTTATTTTCACTTTCTGAAGTGCCAGGTAATTTCTTAAGGTAGTAGTATTGGTGGTAGTTGTTGTTGTTATTATTATTATTGTTATTTTTATTATTATTTGCTGGCAATACTTATTTGGGTATGGTTCCCCTTTGCCCTCCCCTCTGCTGGATGCTGAGGTCAGCCATGCAGCTGCAGAAAGGAGCCGGCAAACCCCAGAGCTTCAGCCACGTGCCTGATTTCGGCTCCAGGGAATTTCACAGGAGTGAAAGGAGATGGAAAACTCCGTGAGGCCACTAAGCCACGAGCTGGAGTGGATTATTTAAATGGATTAGTGATTTCTGACTGAGGGCTGGCGTGGAGCAGATGGGGTTTTGCCTGCTGCTGGTGTGGGGTCTGTGGGGGTTATAGTGGGTGACAGTGGGTTGAATCCCCCATCTCTGAGAGCTGCAGCTTCTCTCCCCCTCCCTGCCTGACCTCCGCTCCCCCAAATCACCTCTGCAAAATCACCATGTCCCCAAGGAATACAGGCACAGGGTAAGAGGGGCGGCAGGATGGGGGCAGTGGACTATCCCTTCCTCAGCATCAGAAGTGCAATGCCCATCTCCGAGGGTCTCCCAGCCCTCCGTTTGCGTGGGAAGGAAACTCCCACCTGTCTCCCTCTGCACGTTACATGCCTGCACTTTTTTTTCCCCTTTCTGTCTTGCTCTCCTTTTTTTCCCTTCCTTTCCCTTCCTCAAAAAAAAAAAAAAATAAACCCCCAGCAGAAAGCAAGCTGTGATACTGTCGGGCCTGGCGTTGATGTTATTTATTTTCCTCAGTTGCTGCTCTGGAAGCCCGGAGTTGACAGAGCGGTTTTGTAGAATAGAAACATTATAGACTGTTACTGTCAGAGTGTTAAATGTGATGGATAGAGAAATACAGGGGAGGGAGGGGACTTTACACTAGCCATGTCTGCCAGCGAGGGTGCTCATGGGAGAATAAACCATCCGCATATAAGAAATGAATGAGGTAATGTGGCGGGAGGTAATGGACTCTTGCAACAGAGATGCGCCTTGCCGGCTGGACTTAACCCTTGCCACTCCGCTGGCGGGATGGGGCGGAATGAGGGGCGCGTGTCCCACTTGCCTGTGGCCCTGGGATCTGGCAGGTTCAGCGCTGAGATGCTGAGAAGTGGTAGGAAGAGCCGGGTTGTCTCCATGGAGCAAGGGGAACGCTGCCCAAGTCTCTGCAGACCACCCCCTCCCGCGCAGCAGCACTTGCTTGGCTTGCCACAAGCCCGGGATGGAGCATCTTCATGGTGAGCACCAAGAGGTTTATTCATCACTCCTTAGCAAAGGGACTTGCGCTGCTTGGGAGGTGCAAAGGGATGCAGCTGTTGGCAAGCAGCAGCTTGCTGGGGCGCCTCCGGGTTTGGGGTTCTGCTGAGGGGTGGGTGCGGAGGTCTTGGGGGCTCAGCTCGTATCGTGGTTTAATCCCAGCCAGCAGCTAGAACCACGTAGCTGCTCGCTCACTCCCCCGACTTGTGATGGGGGAGAGACTCCGAAGAGTAAAAGTGAGGAAAAACTCGTGGGTTGAGATAAAGACAGTTTAATAGGTAGAGCAAAAGCTGCGTATGCAAGCAAAGCAAAACAAGGAATTCATTCACTACTTCCCATTGGCAGGCAGGTGTTCCGCCATCTCCAGGAAAGCAGGGCTCCATCATGTTTAACGGTTATTTGGGAAGACAAACACCGTAACTCCGTACATCCCCCCTTCCTTCTTCTTGCCCCAGCTTTATATGCTGAGCACAACGTCACATGGTATGGAATATCCCTTTGGTCATTTGGGGTCAGCTGTCCCAGCTGTGCCTCCTCCCAACTTCTTGTGTACCCTCAGCCTACTTGCTGGAGGGGTGACATGAAGAGCAGAAAAGGCCTTGACTGCCTAGCAACAACTGAAAACACCAGTGCGCTATCAAAAGTATTTCCCATGCCAAATGCAAAAATATAGCGCTCTACCAGCTGCTAGTAAAAAAGTTAACTCTATCCCAACTGAATCCACGATAGCTGGCAAGGTGAGGAGCACAGGCCTGGAGTGGGGCAGGAAAAGAGGTGGCCCTCGACCTGACCTTTCTCTTGTGTCAGTGTCAGAGGTGCTGGGAAGCTGAGGGTCTTTGCCTTCATTCGTGGCTGGTTGCACAAAGTGCTAAGCTGGGGTCCAGAACCAAAACCCCATGGTTATAGTGCTCGGTTTGTGTTTCAAACGTAATTTCTCATGTCTGGAGAGACACGTTGGGTGGGGAGAAGCTGTGGTGGTTGGTGCTTCTCCAGCTCTGTGGTTACGCCTGGGGAGCACAGGCTGCGTGCATCTCTGACCGCTTCTTCTGGTTCACATCGATGGCTTTTCCTGTCATCCACTTAACTGTCAAATTGTATGTTGAAGGCTAATGAGCAATTGGTGCTCATTTTCATCCTTCCTCTTTACAGAGTCTGTTCATAGCTCACCCATGAGGAGACCCCACGGGCAGCATTATCTCCTGCCTGCAGGACCACAGAATCACAGAGTGCTTTGGGTTGGAGAAGGGACCTTCAAAGATCATATAGTCCACCCCCGTGCTGTGGGCAGGGACATCTTTCACGAGATCAGGCTGCTCAAAGCCCCATCAAACCTGACCTTAAACACTTCCAATGATGGAACATCCACAGCTTCGCCGGGCAGCCTCTTCCACTGTCTCACCACCACCATCATAAAACATTTCGTCCTTTTATGTAATCTAAATCTACCGTCTTGTAGTTTAAAGCTGTTACCCCTTGTCCTAGCACTGCAGGCCCTGGTAAAAAGTCTCTCTCCATCTATCTTACAAGGATGATGGGCTTGCAGGGGGTGAGAAGCCCCAGGGCAGGGGGCAGCCTGGACGCAGGGTGTCATGCAGCCCTGGCAGCTCTCTCTGCCCCTTCCCTTCACGCTTCGCTAGGTGTCCGGCCTGACTGCACAAAGTTTGTCGTAGTCAGTGTGTAATTAAATTACTTCCTTGTGCATTTTACCCTCGCTGACTTTTACCCACCATCTTATCTCCAGCTCGCGGAGCTTCGTTCACACGTCCGTGGAGGAGTATTTCAGCCTTTGCGAGTCCTTGCTAACCCCCGTTGCTCGTGTTCTCCTCAAGCACACCGCTGCTCATGCTCTTCTCTTGGCAATAAACTTATTAAGCAGCAATGGGAAACCCGTCTATACCCATGGCCTTGTTGAAAACGCCATTTATTTCTACTGTCTTCCACCTCTTAACCAACCTTTAGTCCTTGGTTTTGCTGGCAAAATAGTTAAATTTGTCAACTGATGAAACTTTGAGGGCCTCCAAGCAACGCCAGCTGTGCTTCATGCCTTCTATTGGTGGGTGCGCAGCAATTGTAATAGATTAGCGAGGTATGTTTTCTCTTTCCTTACAAGCACTGCTAGTTAATCTTGGTGGTATCGTGTCCATCTCAAGGCTTTATCCTATCTATTTATCATCTTAGCCGGTACTGAAGTGAGACTCACAAGTCGGTGAATCTGTGGCTCATCTCACTCTATTTTTTAAAAATAGGGTATGACACTTTGTGTTCTCTAGTGTAATGAGAGATTGAGCTGCTAATGAAAATATGCAATCATTTTATTTCTGAGTCCCTGCAGAACTCTTAGGCAGGTATTATCTGGTCCTGGTGATTCCTCATTTTTCATTTTCCAAACGTGCTTTAACATCACTTCTTCTGACATCTCAATCTCTGATCGAGCCTCATCTTTGCCACCTGAAAGATGGCCCGCGGTCAGGGATTGTTTGGTGTTGGGTTGCTGAAGGCTGAGGACTGGGTTCCCCGCATCCTTGCCTCCCATGGCCACCGCCACAGCAACTCCTCTGGAGTTCAGCCCTGCATGAATGACGCCAAGGTCCAGGCTGGCAGTAGGTCTCGTGACAAAATTCATCCTCATCTTGGTTGTGAGCTCCCAGATAGTTAAAAATTGCAACTGATTAAAGCATTGTCTGTTTGTGAAATGGATGAGTTTGAAGAATTTCTTTGTGTTTGCCTGCTACTTCTTTGGGGTCTGTGTCAGATCTCACTCAGATTCAGTGAGAATCCCCAAAACGGTTCTGTCCAGGAGGCATCTGGGTACTGGCGTTCAGTGTCCAATTGCTGAACCTGGGAATGCTGGTGTTGGAGCTCCCCTTGCCTTCAGACTGTGGTGGAGAGACAGGAGGAGCCGATCTCAACCCCGAATCTCTTTCTTATGAAAGAGCAACGGGGAGATGCCACCAGTGGGGGATGCTGCCTGCCCCAGCGGTGCAGCCACAGTGTCCTGAGGAGCTGCAGGGACAGCAGCATCCCTCTTTGGTGGCAGCCACTCTTATCCTTGACAACTTGTGAAGCAGTCCGCAAATCCTTTTATTTTGTTTTTTTTTTGGAGCTTTGCGCTCCAAATCAGCTTGATATGGTAAAAGGCTTCCATCGCAGCACGTCACAGGTAATTTATTCCCGGGTGCTGTAATCTGAAGAAAAGCAGAACGAAGGACCTCCAGTCACAGCCGCGTGCGCACGCAAAAAGTTAAGTATTCTTGCTTTCGCTGACAGTACAAAGGTGTCATATACGAGAAGGATTGACACAGACCAAAGGGTCTTGTGGGAAATATGATAATAACTATAAAGAAGACAGATTATTCCCCAGTTGCCAACATTCAAACCTTTTTACAGTCAGTTCAAACATATAAAACTTTATTGCTGTAGCAGAAAGGGGAACAATTTCTGGTTGCACAGCTTTCCCAGGGCTGGGTTTATACTGTCTGTGTTATTGCTCTATAGTGGCATTTTAAAGTTTATTGAACAAGACTTTTACAATTGAAGGAAGTATATAAAACTGTAAATTTATTAGATTTTTCAGGATAAGTGCCCTTTCTAGTTGTGCTCAAGAATTCGGAGCTACGAGAAACTGCTAGTTACAAGACTTATTAATATTAAAGACTGAGAGAGCGCACATTTTATACCTTAACTGATCTAAAAAATAATATTATGATATTACTGAAAATGTGAGCTGTCACCGAGCAGGGTGCGTAGAACGTCTGTATAGTTTGTGTATGTATAAATAGTCTATATCTATGTGCAGATACGTATATATGTGTGTGTCTGGGTATGCCTTGCGGGGGTGTATACGCACGTGCTGTATGAGGGTATATGCACATATGATATGTAAACAAATAAGCGCATGTGTCTGAGCATATATGTATATATAAATCTACGTGTTCCTGTGCAGTATTTTATTTTTATATGGATTTATTTCCTAGATTGTGCAGTGCCTTCTGCTGTGGAGTCTTGGTGCACACGTAAGGCTTTTAGGTGACGTAGAAATACAATTAATAGGGTGCCTGGATGGATCTGATGGTTGTGTCATGCTTGGTTGTATCTGGTGTTCATGGGCATCTCTGTGTAACTCACGTATGAAGGTCTCCAGTATGTAAACTACACAATTTATACCATGTTCATGATTCACCTGATATTTTGTGCTTAAAACCAGTGCGTACGTGAGTGATGGTGGGATGGTGTGTTCCAAAGGGCTGGGTGCCTGCCCCCATTCCCTGCCTTCTCCTTAGTGCTGCGGCCGAGTAATACTGATCATAAATTTGCAGGGACTGGATTCTCTGGTCGGCACATTTGCTCGGGGCTGCTTATGCAGCAAAACTGGGCTGCAGTGCTGCCAGACACAGCCCTCGGAGAGCTCATCCCTCCTCGTACGATCTGGGGGGAAACCTGCTCTTGAGGGGGTCTCTGCTGTAAGTTTTCTTTTTCTAGCTTGGGGATGATTTCACCTAAATGTGTGACTTGAATGAAAATAACTCATAAATCTGCTTTTCTGCCTGCTGTGCGTGGAGCATCTCCTGCTTGCTGCGGTGGCTGATGCTGCTGGAGTGGCTGTGGGGACATTTAAGAGGGGTTTGTTCTGGGGTGGGGATGTCCACTGGGGCAAAGGGTTTCCTGAAGCACCTCTCACCGGGGCTGGGGGCCGGGAATAAATCCCCCAGCTCGGGAGGAGAGCCTTCCTCCACCGCTCCACTCTGATGGTCCAGCACAGCTGCCTGCAGAAATAGATGTCTTCAACTTTGGCATCTGCGATGGCAGCTTGCAAGGGGCAGTGGGTGCTTTGGAGGCTGAGCAGGAGCAGGCAGGAGCACCACGAACCGTCAGTGAAGGCAAGGAAGTCAATAAGCCCTGAATCTTTTATGAGACCTTGGATATTCTGATCACAGCTCCGGTGGCACCGAGATAGGAATACAGATTATCTGAGAAAGCGTCCGTGACTTGAAGCTCAGTCTTGGGTCTTCCTAAGGTTTTTAGCTTGCCTCTTGATATTAACATTTTGCTGTCCATTTCTGGGGGAGGATTCCTCTTTTTATCCTGCTTTTTCCCTGCAGGGGGGATGGAGTTCAGGTGCGATTTCTGGGAGCTGGGGCTGGCTGAAGAAGAAAGTGGGAAGAAGGTTAGTGCAGCTAATAGGGCTAAGAACCTTATCCCTGCGTATTGTTAATAATAAAACCAAGCAGCAACACCACACGCCGTGAGTCAGAAGAAAAGGAAAGCCCTTGGATCCCTTGTAATCCCGCGTTGCGCAGCGCGACGGTGCTGGAATTGCAAGGGTTCTCGCTGAATTCATTTCGGGTTTGGAGAGAAAAGGAGAAAGGAGGAAAAGAAGGAGGATGGGGAGGAAAAAAAAATCAGAAAAAAAAGGCCCCTGCACTGAGATGAATTTATGCCTAAGCTTGTCTTGGGAATGCAAATGTGTTTAAGACTCTCTGAGCTAAACCACCCCTTTTGGGAAGAGGGAGGGGGAAAAGGGGGAAAAAAAAAAAAGAAGTATGACACAGAAGGGACACTGGGAGAATGTGAAATGAGGGTTTGCCGCCCCTCCTCCCGCGCCCTGCCTGCTGCCGAGCTGGCACACGGGCAGGCAGCGAGGAGCTGCCGGGATGCTGCATGGAAGGGGGACCCAGGCCCGTGGGTGCTGTGCTCTCCGTTGGGGACCCATCGCTTTGCTTCCATTCCCTGTGGAGAGGTGGCCGTGGGTGCCTCCCCACCATTGCAGTGGCCTCAAGCACCCTCTTGCTCCCTGCTCACACCAGCCTGGCCGTAAGTGCATCAGATGTGACACGGCCATACTCGTGCCACCGCCACCGAGTGCCCTTTTTTCACCTGCGGAGATAAGGAGGGTGCTGCCTGCCCGCTCCCCCCAACCCCACGGGGACTGGGCAGGGGGGCTCCCAGCGTTGCAGGGATGCTCACCCAGGGGTGTGCAAAGCTGAGGGGAGGAGGGCACTGGGGAGAGGAGAAAACCGACAGCGAGCTGGAGGGAGGAGGGATGCAGGAGGAGATGTGAACCCACTGCCAATTGGGCAGTTGTGTCTGTTGTCTGGAGGCTGCTGCTAACCACTCGTTACAATTAAAATGAAGTGTCCGTCAGCGGCTATCTTCGCTGTGTGGCCCATATGTTTCTGAGCTGATACTGTCCGGATTATTCTGTTTGGGAGAACGATAACGGCTGTTTATAACCTTGGCAAAGACTGAGCCCTAATCAGGCTGGAGCACATTTTCACCGACTGGCTGATAACGGGCTGTTAGCTGCCTTATCGCTGGGGAGAGATAGGCCAAAATAAGCAGATCTGTGAGCACAGGAGCCCAACCAAGAGGCACATACTCTGGCCTGGCCTTTATTTTTAGATGCTCTTTTCTTTTTTTCTTTTTTCCTTTTTTTTTTCCTGGCTGATTGCAGAGAGAAGGGGGATTATTTCAGCAGAAGGGGAGGGAGGTGGTGGCTTTTGTTCCCATCAGTAAATGGGGTGGCAAGAAAGGCACGTAGAAATAACACAGGGGTGTTGTATCGCTCTCTGTGTGCCCATTGCCTGGTCCCTCAGTTACCCTGTGACCCCCCAATCCCTGAGGTATGTGTGGGCATCTCCGTCTTTGGGAACAAGAGTGAACTATGTCTGTTCCCCCTCGCAGCATCCCTTCTTCCTGCGCTTTCTGCTCACTTTGTCCTCACCAATGGGCTGGTTTTAGGGTGGAATTGTTTTTGTATGGAGGAAAGGCATTTTGAAAGAGGGCTGTTCTGCTGAGTTTTCTCCCCAAAATTGGGTTATGTGGAAAAGATGATGTACGGCAGCAAGACTTGGGTGTTCCTGCTGCGAACCCCATGTTGGGCCAGAGCATCATGAAATCATTTGCGGTTGGGTACCTAATGAGCCCAATTTCCCTTAAGGCAGCCTCTCAGTGAGGGTGACCAGGGCATCTTCCCAGTCTGTACTGGTACTCGGCTATTCCCAGCAGCTGGGTTAACCTCGTGCTGTTTGTGGTGCAGGTGTGTGATCCTGGCTGCGCCATTGTCTCCCTCGGCATAGCCTGAGTCTTGCTCCGTTGTGCCCGTGTCTCTGCTCTCGAATCTTCCAGTGGAAATGGTCCAGATCTCCCGGTGCCGCTCCTCCCTCCCTCCCTCCTTCCCTCGTTCCCTCCCTTCGCTGCTCAGGCTCCGTACTCTGCCTTGAAGTCTCAGGCAGGTGTTCAAATAAATAATGCAGCTAAAAATACCTTTTGGCAGCAGCTGGGAGTTGTTGCAAGCGACACTGCCAGAGTGGTGGGAATACAGCATCCCAGCTCCGCGGGCAGGTGCGTCTGCATGCTCTGGAAAAGCGAGAGCAAGCGCTGCAGGGACGAGGGTCTGCCTGCCTCCTGGGTCTGCCACGGCCCCGCTGACAAGCTGAGGTGTTGATTCTGTCCTCCCTGGCTTTGAAGCAAGTGTCTCCTTTGCTGAGGTTGGCTTTCAGTGGAAGGATGCTGCCAAGGAGATCCTCCAGCTGCATCGTAGCTTGTGGAGGAGTGTCATGCTGGACCTGTGCTCCGGCTGCATCAGCAGGCATCAGGAAAGGATTGTTTGCGCTGCGGTAGCATCTTGAACCATTTCCCCTTTGAAGGAACACTTTGCAGGCTGGATCATGGAGTTGCCTCAAGGGAAGCATGCTGAACCCTTCCCCGCCACCTAGGTGCTACAAGAGCACTCGGCATCTCAGTCTTTCGGTCTGGTTTGCTGGAACTGGCTGTTTTAAAATCTCCCCCGAAAACCTGCTGCTGCCTGCCCTTTCCTGGGGATGTGTCCCAGCTGAAGGCAGCTCCCGGTGGCTTTGCCTCCTCCATTCACCCGTCTGAGCCTGGACCCAGCAGCCTGGGCCCCGGCGGGTGCAGAGGGCTCCATCTCCACTAAGCACTCATCTCCTAGGTCTGCTTGGAGACCTTTTGAGAACTCCCCTG
>NW_009650188.1:3537773-3562396 GCF_000708025.1 Charadrius vociferus | reverse complement strand
TATTGCAGCAGGACTGTTGCTGGGGGCAGAGCATCCTTCAGTTGACCACAAACAAAACTGACCTTTGTTTTCCTCTTGTCCAACTGATAGCAAACCCTTTGCTGCGGGTCAGAGCTGCTCTCACTCCGATGTGCAGAAGAGGGGGGCTACTAGGCTGCTCCTCTCCTGTACCCATGGATGCTGGGGAGCATTGGCCACCTTTTGCACCAGGTGTGGGCCTTTCAGAGAGTTGTCTTTGTGCACGTCAGCTTTGAGAGCAAAGTGGCTTGTTAATGAGTCCCAAAGCAATTGTGACGGAGTGCAAGGATAGGGGCCGGGGTGCCAGGACGCTCCTGAGGTTCATGCTGCTCTGCGCAGGCTGAGACCCAAAATTGTGACAGCCCTTCAGTACTGGCAGCCCTTTCTTCGTCTTCCCTCTCTAGGAGCACGGATAAGGTGCTGGTGGGGCTGGCATGGTGGCTGTGGGTCACCTGTCATCTGGGAGATGCTTGAGTCCTGCAGTGCCGCTGCCTCATTGCAGTTTTGGCCATGGCTCCCTTTGAGACCCGAAAAGATGAAGCCAAATGACGTGCTGGAAAGCCTTCCTGACTCCAAGGGAGATGCTATCTAGGAATTGCTGGCTGCTTTTCCATGCTTTTTGGGTGTATTTGGCCTGTTTCAACAGCCGAAGTGCAAACACAGTCAAAAATCAGCTAAGAGTTGGACAACTTTTGGAGTGAAAACATGGTCCAGCTGTGGTGTGGTGGTGCACCTATTGTGTGGTGGCCCAGCTGTGGTGTGGTGGTCCAGTGCGTGCCCCCACAAGCGCGTCCACGGTGACTTATCTCAGTTCCCAGGGCTGGGGGGGTTCGCTGCGGCTCAACAGCCTGCTGCCGGCCCGTGAAATGCAATCAGAGCTACGCGGATGCCATGAGCCAGGGCAAACTGACTCTTCCCATCTCATCCTGCCGAGAACAAACAGAGCTCAAGGTAAAGCGCTGAAATTTCACCGTGACCTTTTCTTAAAGCATTATAATCAAGTTGAACGTTTCCAGTTGTCCCACTAATGTTTGCCCCATGGGAGAAGGCGTCCTGCTTTGAGGGAGGATGTTTGTGGCAACGAGCGCGCTTGCCCCGGGAGCTCGTGGCACTGGATGCCAAATGCCTGCTGGGGGCTGGGGAGGCGGGGGGCAGAGGGCCGGGGCTGCTCCCTGCCTCCTGCTGTAATGCAGCCCAGGGAAGGAATCTGCTGAACGCTCTGCATCTGCTACAGCCTTTGCTCAGGGCTTTTCGACACATGGATTGCAAAACACACACCGCCTGGCGTGTCGCTGGGCACCCGAAAGGCCTCCCAAGTGTGATTTCAAGGCGTTGCTGTATGCTCGGGCTGTGGGATTAGCAGCTCCTGCCTAGGGCAGGTTGAGGTTGGCTTGAGGGAACCTGGAGTTGGAGGGGCTTGATCCAAGCATATGTGGAGACGTGGGGGCAGAGAGAGCTGTCAAAGTCCAGCCTGGACACAGAAGAAGCCTTTCTGGGGAGAAAGGATGAGCTGTGTTTATGCTACTGCATCTGCTAGACCCATTTTTCTCATGAGGTCATTGCCTCTTTATGCTGGTGTCTTGTCGTGCTGGGTCTGAGGACATGGTGTTCAGCCTTCTGCATGCCAGGAGCATCTTACTTCAGCTTGAACAGGCAAGTGCCCATCCTGTCCCCTGGTCCCTGTGGCTTGCCTGGCATAGAGACCAGGGTTTCTGTGTCCCTCAGCAGCATCGGAGAAGGTGATGCTGTCTTCCTTGATGATGAGGGGGACAAGGTCCACTTGATGTCCTGCTCTGTCTCCCAGAGCCACGCAAGAGGAGGGACCCAGCTGCCCCATGGAGTCTGCCCATCCAAGCATGGCTATGTGTTTCCTTCAGGACTGGGAAGGTGGCCCAGCTCGCACTGGGGAGGGAAGGTGTTTTTGCAGACCCTTCCCCAACCAGGACGCTCTCACTGAGTTCAGCTCAAAATGTCTGTGACCTTCAGGTGTGTTTTTTTGGTCCCCACCAGATTTTTGAAAGGTATTTAAAGGATGAAGGATGGAGATACGCCTATGTGTGTGGGAGTGGTGGTGGTGGGAGCGGCAGTGGCGGGGTGGGGGCACAGGGACTGTCGAACCCATCCAACCATCCACAGGGCTGCAAACAGCCCTTTGCTGGAAGCGTGCTTCGGGCTCACCAGCCCCGTCAGCTTGCAACCACCTCCTGAAGGCAGCGGGGTGCCCACGGCCGCATCCGTGCGTAGGGTGAGCCCTTCTCCCCCCTGCACCCAGCCAGTCCTTGCCTCCCGTACCCCGAAGCGCCCGCCTTTGTCGTGCAAAGCGAGGGTCCCCTCCGGCTGCGTGTGCGTGCTGGCACCACTGACATTTAGCTCACGCTGGCTTGCAAAGATGCATATGTATGAGGAGCAGGCGGGAGGGTGACGGGGGGCTGGCCCTGGCCCCGCGACCTCCACAGAAATGGAGCTGCCGCCGCATATGGCTCCAGGGGGTTTGGTTTTATTTCTGAAATTTCTCACTGAAATGTTCCAACAATCCCAGTTCAGTTCTGCTGCCTTCGTCTCCTCCCTCTGCAGCGGCTGGGAAGGCAGGATGGCGGGGTGGGGTGCCACTTCCCAAGGGTTTCCTCCTGTGTTTGCACAAGGCATTGGATGCAGCTGTAACGTTGTTCCCAGCGAGGATCTGTTTTAAGCACGGAAAATCAAGTTCACCACATCGCTGAAGTCTTGTCTGAACTGGCTGCCGTGCAACATTGGCAGGTACCGTGGTCTGGGCGATGCTTGGGACCTCTGGAGAAGCACGTCTTGTCTGTGGTTGGTCCCAAATGGTGGCACAAGTGTGGTGCTAGTGCTGCTCGGGTGGGTGGCTGCGTGCTGGGGCAGAGTTCACAGTTGCACCTCCCGGGTGACCTTGCTTTAACCCCCTCCCATACATACCCAGAGTGTCTGAACACGCTACTTGTTTCCTTCCCAAGGGTGGATGGTGCTCATTGGTGACCTGCCCCTGAACGTGGCATTGCCTGCTGCTACCCGCAGCTGCCCTTGTGAGGACGGTCCAGCCTGGCTTTTGGGAACAGCTTGCTGCGCATCCTAGGGCTACACTGTGGGCAGAATAACCTCGGGAAGCTGCTGCCACATGGACACGGTCCGAGTGGTGACAGTGCCTTTCTGGGCTCGGATGCAGTCATCCCATGGGAGGTGGGATGGTTGGGAAACCAAAGCACAGGACGACTAAGGGGCATAGGATTAAAGGCAGTGGTCTTATTGAGAGCCCACGGCAGGGCAGAGAGGTGAAGGGTGGTCTGGAGAGCCCCGCGGCAGGCAGGTCTAATCTGTGTGTGTGTGTCTGCTTCTGCTGCGCCTTATAGCCAGGCATTAACTGTTTGCTGATGGAGCATCCTCCCAGGCCGGCATGCAAAGTGCCCCCTCTCCACCTCGCAGCCCACCCCCAAGTCCCCCCATCTGGCAGTGGCTGTGGGTGCCCGCCTCCACCCACCTCCACAGGGCAGGCAGAGGACACTGCTCCCTCCTCCTGGGCAGGTCTCCCTTGCATAAAATGGCTCCCTTCCAAGCTCCCCCCTCGCTTCCCCTTCCTCCCCCTCCCCAAAACTTTCTTGCTCTGGGGTTCGCCGCAGAGCTGTCCTCCGTCTCAGTTGTTCCCGGCTGTCAGAGGTTATATATATCCGCTCTGCTCATGCTCATCCTCTGTAACCATTTTCTGCTACAGAATCTTCTGGCTGCTCGTTGAAGCCTTAATCCGTAATGCAGCGATCAATGGGTGTGCGCCTTTACCACTCGGATGCTCATTTTTTAATCCCCACTGCCTCCTTCAATGTCATCCCTTCCCATTTTTCTTTATAGAATTTCAGGTCTACTGTACCTGCTGATTACTTAGCGGAGACCGCTGGACATCTCCCTTAATTAATTCCATCGATTTCTCAAATCCCACAAGGTTTGGGGTCCTTAGATTTCTGAAGCAGCTAAATGGAATGTCTAAATTCCGACATTTTCCCTCTATAAATTGTTTTGCCAGGGAGACGCTGGGAGGCAGCGCTCCAGCTTTATTTATTTGGAGGCGATGTTAGCCCCGAAGCCTTCCCCGTCCTTGCTGCGGGCGCCACCGAAGGCGTTGGGAGGGGGATGCCCTCATCGCCTGGCTGTGCCCCCTATCCCAGGGATGCTTTTGCAGACCCCAGATCCTCCACGGCCGGGCATCCCTGGAGCAGCATCCTCCCAGCGAGGGAGTGGGGTGGGACCAGCCTTGGGAAGGGAATAAAGCTCCTGGAAGGAACGTATTTACCAGTTGGGCCCTCGCCGCGTGCGGCTGGGGAAGACTCTGTTGCTATGCGCAGGAGCTTAATTTTATTATTACTCTCTGCTATTTAATGTCTGTCTCTCAGGCAGCTGGTGATGTTTTAATGAAGCTGGAATTGCATAGTCTGTAGCGCTGGATAATCGTAAGCTGCCGAGTCAGAATCAAATTAATAATTCATGAAATTAAAGTGTATAATTAATTCGAACTGTGCAGATGAGGAGGGACCCGAGTCTTCAGCCTGAAAGGAGCGTACACATGTCCGTAAAACGTGCGTGTGCGTGTCCGTCTGCAATGACAGGGGCATCACGCCGGGTCTCTGGCAGGACTGGGCAGATCTGCTGCCTTCTTGCCTCCCCAGCCCCAGGTCGTTGGGCCATGTTGCCTTCCTCAACTGTAAGGCATAGAGGCTTAGTTTTAATTGGGTTTATTTGGGAACTTCCCAATGCACACATGCTGTTTTCAGGTTAAAACTTCCACCCTTGCATTTGGTCCAAAAATAGTGATATTTGATGGCTGGGGAAGCCCACCTGGCCATGTCGCTGGGTATGGCCATGTCTCCCTTCCACCAGGGAGCAGAAGTGACATGTGCCTCCCCCCTTCATGGACTCATTAGTTTTTCTGTGGTTGTATTTGTTTTCTCATTTGACCTGGTGCTGGAAATGGAGCAACCACTGGGCTGCTCTTTGAAGGACTTCTGCAGTGAAAATTCCCGGAGGGGTGTATGGACTTGAAAAGGTGGGAGAGGGTCAACTTGGTGGAGTTAATAGTCACACCACCGACATGGGAGGGATATTTCCCTGTAATTTGTAGTGCAAAGAGCAGGGACGTGTTCCCAGCCACGTAAGTAAAAGCCAGAGGGACTCATGTTGCTACTTAGGCAGGTGGAAGCCACCATGAAGGACATAGGCTAGACAGTGGCAAGCAGGTAGGGCAGCTGGGCTGAGCAACACTAGAGGTTTAGGGAGCTTTTAGTTTTGGGTCTGGTTGGACCCAATGGCAACATTGCTGATCCATCTTGTAGGAGGCACTGATCCAATCCTCATACTCCTGCAAGTCTTTGCCAGCATTGAGAGGAGCGATGAGTAGGTGAGCAGAGGAGGTTGCACCACTTTACCCGTTCTGTCTCTTGGGGAGAGGGGTCTCATCACATCCTAATCCAGGATGGGACAGCTGGGAGTTGTCTTGGGAGCTGTTTCTCTTGAGCCTCTCAGTGAATGGGAAAGGGGCTTCCTTGTGTGTGCAGAGATAAAGTTTCATAGCCAAGTGATATTGGAGGAAATTTGGATACAAAGACACACACAAGCTGAAATGAAACGTCTGCTTGGGTCTGAAATGACTGTCTTCCCAAGCACGTTAAGTTGCCCATGCACTGAAAGCTCGGTTATTCACCCAAGTTGAGATGTTAGATATTTTACAGCTTTGAAGGCAACATCTTTAGCATCTATAGTCCATACAGGTAGCTGTTGGCCAGTACCTACAGAGAAGAAGCAGGCCCAACCAGGCTCTCCTGCCTTCACCTTTAAACCGTCTGAGGTCGTTGCTGCTTCTGTAGCAGAGCGATGTCCTGCATTCTTTTCGCCTGGCAGGAGCAGGCTTTGCCTATTTGGTTACAGCTTCTCAATTTATGTTATTTTTGTGCAAGGCAAAATGTTGGCATTGTGGATTTGGGGGATGTATTTCTTGAAGACGTTTGTGAAGGCATCTTTTATTCATACGAATTTAATTTTTTTTTTTAACCAAAAATCTGGCTGCAGCAAGATAATGTGATTTGCTGTAAATGCCATAGCTGTGAAGGATCTCAAGTACAAAGCTGATAGAATATCTATTTAGAAAACTATTGATTGAAAGCAAAATTGCACTGAAAGGACAATGTGAGTTCATTTTGGGGGTGTGAATCAGAAACCTCCCCACTCTTTTAAGTTGATTGCAAAACCATTTCCCCCCAGATGGGCACACATTGTTCTTGCACCAGGCGCAGCTGTCTCAAGGTAGCATCCATGTTCACACACCTGCCTCATTCGGGAAGGTGAGATTTGGTGGAGCATCACTTCAGTCTACTTAATTTTTCCTGCTCTGTTTGGTGGCCCCGGGATCTGAGGGACATCACATTTCTCCTTGGGAGGGGAGGAAAGCTGTGAATTCCCCTTTCTCCAACCAAGACACAGATGGCTAAGTGCAATTCTGCGCCGGATGGGTGTGGGATATTGGATGGTTGGTGGCTTTTTCAGCACTTGTCTGGGTTTCAGAGGGGAATTTCACGGCGGAATACTGCCTGATGTGGAGTCAAAGCAGAGGTGGGGAAACCACATTTTTTCTGCGAGGCTCTTATGTGCACAGGAAATTCAAAGGGTTGCTTTTATTTTGCAATCAGGGGCAAACGTAGCTCTTTTCCGTGTTTCATAAAATGAGGTTCTTCTGATCGTTTCCAGGGCCTGTTGCAGCTGTTGGCTTTGGCAGTCCCAAACAGTTTTAGTTCCAGAGAAGAGACGATAAGTATTGAAGGGTTTTTTAATACTCCCTGCCTAGGCTTCGGGAGCCTAGGTACACCATCCATCCACCCTGTACTGTATGATGAAAAGGCAAGGTACACGGCACCTTCATGCTTAATAATTGGGTGCAATTAAGCCCTGAAGCTTTTGCGATACTTAGTGAAATCAGGTAATTGCTTTTGGACCATCATGGTTGAAATCCTGTTGTCATCCCCCTGCCTTGATGGAAATCCTTGTCCCAGGGTTTGGGGTGCTGTTGAGTGGTGCAGTTTGAGGACCAGAAGAGCGTAAGATATTTTTTTGTGAATTGTCCCCAGTATTTTTCTAATAGTTCAGAGCCAACCATGCTTCCTGGCAGCATGGGATGAAGGCATGAAACAGTCAGGATGGTGCAATTTGCTCCCTGAGCTCTTTCTTTCAGTGTTCAAGCATGACAAGCCTCTCGTACCCTGTTTCACCTCTCGGTCTTGTGGTTTCTCCAGTGTAGGAAGAAAGGGAAGGGAAGGATTTCCCCCTCCCTGTGAGTGTGGCTAAACATCAGCAAAGGTCTCCGAGGTTGCACGGCACTGGGTAAATGCTGAGTGGTATTAATAATAACCTGCCTTTTTTTGCTAATGCTCCCCTTTGGAGTCCAGATCTTTTATTATTATTATTATTATTGTAACTGTTACAACACGGGACGTGGGGAAGCTGTGGAGCGAAGCTGCCTGCCTCCATTGCTCTGCCTCCATCCTGCTTGATCATCCCCTGCCTGGTGCCTGCCTGCGGGCTGGGTGGTTTACATACCACCCACTGAGAAGCTTCTGCTCTCCCGTGGGTGCGAGGGAGCCCAGTGGCTCCATCACCCTGTGCTGGCTCATCCCCACTGCCCTGGAGTAGCCTGGGCTATTTCCGGGGGGACAGCAGGGAGACCCTTGGCTCTTGGGTTGGAGCTGCTCCCTCTTCCTTGCAGACCGACACAGCTCTACCGGGGGCAGATGGGGAGGTGGAGGAGGGCAGGGGGAGCAGAGGTGAGGGGTGGGAGCCCGGCTGAAAGGGTTACTGCCAAACGCAAACAAAAACACGATGCAAATGAGCCACTTGCAACAGGTAGCCTTAATCAGATGCTGTCAGATGAATTCAGCATCTCTGCGATTGTCGCCTGCACTAGCCTCCCGTTCGGAAGCCCTCATCTGCTCCAGATGTGGTTTAATTTACTGCGACTTGGCTAATTACTGTAATTAAGGATTAATTACTGTTAATTACTTTCACATAAACTCAACGCCAGTCAAAGAGCGGAGCCTTATGAAGCCTGCCACAGCAGCGAACACAAGCACGGCAGCTTGGGTGGGCCCGCTGGGTCCTCGGGGCGATCCCGAGCTGGTACCCACCACCCGGCCGGCCCTCGGTCCCGGCCCTTGCCCCGCAGGGTCACCCCTTTTCCGTCCCTCTTGGGGCTGGCGGGCACGCGTGGCAGGGCTCCAGATGGCATCCAGCGAGCCAGCCGCCGTTATTATCGTTAATAATTAGATAGAGCGGGGATTTGCTGTGCAAACCCTGGTTAGGAAGGGGAGGCCAGCAGCGTCTCCGGCAGGCTCTTGAAAGATGCAACGGATTAACCACCTTTCCCATCTCCAGCCCTTCCCGATGCTCCCACCCGCCGCATCCTCCACCTCCCTGTCCCCAGCCAGGGACATTTCTGGAGACCCTTAATACGTGAGAGACACAAAATTGTTATGCTTTCCCTGATGTCACGTGTGCAAAAAGGTGCTTTAGCAAACAAGGCAAAAAATCAACCCTGTATCTAAGGGAACGGGAGTCGGAAAGGAAAGGAAAACCTATGGTGGGTGTGGGAAGGAGCACCAAAATGATTCATGGACAGTATGGCGTGCAGTATTCCTGTGGGAAGCAGGGATCTGCCGGTGGCAGAGGGCCTGCCCTGCTTCCCTGGCTCCTTTAGACTTGTTAGACTCGGTATCTATCGGGCTTATTAGTTTTAAAAGTCCTGGGGCTTTTTCCACTGCAGCAGAGGCAGGAAGACCCTGGCGTGGGGGAGAATGAGGTGCAGTGGTGGCGGCAAAGCCGAGAGCGTACTGTGCCCCATCCTCACCCGTTGCCCGCGGCCCTGGCTCTGTCTTGTGGCTGTGTGTGTAATATGAAGGCAGGATGGGGAGAGAAAAATCGGCATGATTAGATGGGTATTGTTCTATTAGATCTCTGCCTGCTTGCTGTTGTGTCTCAGCCTTTGAAGATGAAACATATTCATTTAGCTCCCAGGATGAATGGTTTTAATAAGGGTAGCAAGATGAGGTGGGGTAGTCCTGATGACTTCAGAGACCCATCAACTCTCCCCCTAAGGCCATTTAGGTGATGACATGGGCCACACGACCATTAACGCCGCAATCAGGACAAGTTTTCCGGGTCCCTGCGAATCCTTCAGCTAGGAAGACCGTGGTTTGGAGTCCAGGAGCAGATGTGTATCAGCAGTAATCGGATTGAGCCTGCGGGGAGGGCAGGCAGGGGGTGAAACAGGGGCTCCCCGCATGCGATTCCCAGGGGGAGGCAAGGGGGAGCAGAGATGCAGGCTGGCTGGGTGAGGAGGCTTCGGGGAGCAAGTTGCCAGCCGGTGTCTGCTGGATTGCCACCTTCCCTGCATCCTGGCACCCGGCTGATGCCATCCTTCATAGGGGCTGAGACCTTGCAGTGCTCATTAGTTATTTCAGCGCGATGCGGCACCTCTCTCTGCCATCCCACCCAGCCCCAGCCGCTTCACTGCCATCTGCCTCCAGGCTGGCTGTGGCCTACTCTAAGCCCCAAATCATGATAATTTCCATTATTAGGAGCATCTCTGGGGGCAGGGAAGGGGACACCACGACGCTGCCGTTGTCTGCATGCCCTGGCCTTGCCAGTTTGGAGCTGGGGGTGCGTGGAGGGGGGGGGCACGCTCCAGCGAGCGAGACAGGGAAGCCAGCCGGCACTCCGGCTGTCAGCTCTGCTCAGCCCGGCTGTCAGGTGCGGGGATGCGGAGGGCCTCATTGCTTTAATTGACACCTTCCCCTCGCATCCCACGCTCGGCCGTCCCAGCCTCATCCTTCCTTTCATCTTCCTTCTCTCCGTGAGGAAGCAGTGTGCGGTCCAGCCCTCCTCCTTGCCCCCACGCCCCTGGATCCAAGGCTGGGGGAGAAGCTGGGAGACCAAGGGCAGGACCAGGCTGGGTACAGGAGAGCGGTTGGCATCCCTCGCGTGACAGTTTTGTGTGTGCGGGTCTTCCTGAACGCCAGAGCATCCCATGTGGATTTCCTTTCCCCTGTCCTTTTCCAAGGCTCTGCAGAAATGCCTCATGGGAGTGCTCATGGGTAATTGCTGCCCATGGAGAGACCAGAGCCTGAAGACCCATAGGACTTCCAGCCATGCCTTGCTGTTTTGGAGGCATCTCTGCATGCTTATCAGCAAGGAGCAAGGGCTGGTTGCTCTAGCTGCCCTCCCCTCTTTTCCCCTGCCTCTCCTTGCCCAGGGGTCTCATGAACCGAGGCACCCCCAACGTTCAACCCAGGCAGCTGGCACAGGCGACGGGGAGAGGTCTCCCGTGAACTGTGCTGTCTTTGCTCTCCATTTATTTTAAAGTTGGGAGCCCTTTGATGTGTGCCTTTGCAGCTTGTATTCTGCCAGGAGGCTCAGAGCAGCCTGCGTAATTAGCCCAGAAAAATGCTGCTTTCATGTGGGTCGGGGGACCCAAGTGGAGAAGAGATTTCCAAGGGCTTTGTTCTGTTGCAGAGAAATGTTGTTTGGGGTTTGGTGGGTTTCGACAGAGCTCTTCTCACTCTTCCCTTTTTCTCCTCCTGTAGGGTGCAGCTCAGGATTTTGGCAGGAAAAGCACACGTGGCAAGCTGCTGCTCTAGGGGAGACAGGCTGTTCGGTGCTGGGCTGGGGTTTCGGATACGTGCAGAATGTCTTGCTCTTGAGCAAGGGATCAGCCAGACCATGCTTCGGCTGGCCCAGGGGAAGAGTCAGACAACCCAGATACTGTGGGATCGCTTCCCACAGCTTCTTTTTTTTTAACTTATTCCCCCTAAAAAGCATCCAAGGCAGAGCGCTGCTCTCCCAAGACCCGTTAGTCCCTGCTTGCAGGTGTTGCTGTCTGCACAAGTGCACACTGAGAGGCGTAAAGCAGAGCAGTGTAATCCCACACCGGTGATGAGTCCATGGTCTCAGTCAGCTCTCAACCTGCTGACTGCCATGGATGGGTCATGGTCAAGGACAGCAGGTCTGTGTTTGCCGTCCTGCTGGGGTGGTGACAGCCGTCACTGTTGTGCTGTGACTCTGGGCATCCTTTCTTACACCAGGGGGTTTGTGAAAACACAGTGGCCTTTGGGTTGCCTTGGCATGACAGGTTGGAGTTTTAGTCCTGTCTTTTATCTGCCTTTCCCTCTGCCCATAAATCAGCAGTGGCAGGTTGGCAGGCCTGGGGGGCTTTTGCAGCAGGGTGGGTACGAGGTGCCAAGGTCTGTGTCCCTGCCTGCATGGTGGTCACCTTTGTCCTTGCCTGCATGGTGGTTACCCACTGCTCCACTTGTCTCACTGGCACCTGACTGTAGCACGCTGCCTCCGCTCAGAGCGCTTCTCACACTGCTGAGGCTTTCCAGTGAAGCAATTTTCATTCCCAGTTGTTAGTGGGCAAAGCCCAGGTGTCTTTTCTCCCCCTACCTTTACCCCCTGCCCTCCGGGCACATGGGATGTTTGCAAATAGGACCTTTGCTTTCCTCTAGCTTTTTGGTGTGAGTAAGGCACTGCCAGCGTCACTGCATCACTGCGTTCACCAAGCCTTTTAGCTTCATACATCATCCTGGATGGTCCTGCATCAGCATGAGTGGCATCTTCCTGCAGCTGCTGCTGCCCTAGAAGTGCTTTTGCTCCTTTCCGGCCTTTTTTGGGGAGGCCGATGTGTTGCTTTTCACATCTTTTCTGGGACCCATCCAGGCCCTCCCAGTTGCAGTGGGATCAGCAAAGAGGGGCAGAGATGCTCTGTCAGGAAAGGTGGAGATGTCCTCCTGCCCTAGAAGGTGGATGTGTTGGCAAACTGATTTTCAGGATCCTGGGGACTTGGCTTGGGAACATATCTGTGTCAAGGTGATGGTGAGGGGGTGCTCTGATCTTCCCTGTGTAGCAGGATCTCCCCACCCTGAAAGCAGCCAGAGGCACAGAGCACTTTGGAAACTGAGCAGCAAATGGGTTTTATCCCCGCCCCCACCCCCTTTCTCCCCTGGGATTTAAAAAAAACCACAACCCACAACAAACAACCCCAACCCACCCAACAAACCCTAAGCCAACAGATAATTATGTTTCTCCCCAAACCAGGGCTGATGTGCAGAGCTAGCTGCTGTGGACACGGGCAGAGGTCTTACCTTCTCCCTGTTATTTCTCATGTATCTCTTACTTAAAGACCTTGTGCCATCTTCCTGCCTGGAAGGGAGCTGTGGAGCCTCTCTAGGGAGCCCCCTCCTCTTCCCAGGTCTGATTTTGCTCGGGGATGAACGGATGTGGTGGAGCCCCCTGTGCACGGAGCACGGGTCCCCAGTGCCTGCAAATGCCGTGTGTGTGTACATATAGGGTGTGGGTTATATATGGGAGTATGGTATTTAGACCACATTAATGAGCATACAGGAGAGCGGGGAAAATGGATCATTTATGGTTACGATCTGGCTACTGTCAAAATACAGTGTTATTTTGACGGTTGCTTTGTCTTTGCTCTCTGAGCAATATGAAGGTAGTTTCTTAGCAACAAAACTCTGTTCGCAAACAACACCAGTGAAAAACAACCCCCCAGAAGAAGAGGAGGCGGCCTCCAGAGCACTGCTTCTGCACGTCCCCTGGTCACACCGCATCTTTAAATTAGGTGGAGAACGTCTTACCAGATGGCAGGCGCTTGCCCATGGTTGTGGTGCCATGCCAGCACTGCCCCGGTCCTCCCTGGGGTGGATTACTTGGGATGTGATCACTGTCCCTTTTGCAGATATGTAAACTGAGGCAGCCTGGGGGTGGGAAGTGTCATGGGATGACCTTTTACTGACATGGGAGGGTTTGAGCTTCTACTGGGTGATGCTTGCCATGTGGTGGCTGGCAGGCGCTGTCTCAGACCTCTCAGGGTCTCCTCTAGGGTCTCATCCCTGCGTCTCAGATGGATCCCAGAAGGAGGGCGGGAGGGAGCTGCCTGCAAATGATTTTGGCAAAGGCTTTCCTGTGCGATTTGGAGCGTCTCTTCTTTCAAGGCGGCACTGGGCCTGGTGTCTGCGCTGACGTTGGAGTCCATGAGAGCAAGCGGTTCCTCCAGCCAAGTATCTGCCAGGCTGTGTCGAGAGAACTTTTATCATTTCTGTCACAGACATCACAACTCGCTTGTCTTACCATACATCTTCCTAAATGTGACAGAATATTCAGCTGTTATTAATTGAATACTCTCTAATTTAACTGCTTAGCAGGAGGGAGAGCGACTGGTTTGTCTCAGCGCAGAGAGCTGTCATACATGCAGGAGGTTTTGGGGTGCAGAAAGGTGGTTTGGGGAGCAAAATGGGGCTTTTGGGCCTATTAGTATGCCCCACACCTCCCCCACCGCCACCCACCCAGCGCATGTGCCTGGTCCTGCCAGGGAAGGGCTGCAGTGTCTGCCGTGGCTCCTGGTCCCAGGGCGTGTGGCTGAGCCCAGGCTGGAGATGCTGAGGACATCACTGTCTCTCCACTCCCACCCTGGTGCTACTGCCTGGGGCTGAAGGGGAAGGGACTCCCTCGGTGCCCGGAAGGGAAGGGTGGTTTGGACCAGGTTGTCCCCACCTGGAGGTGATACCTGCATTGGGTAAATCCCTTCTTCTTTGCTGAGCTGCTGGAAGCAAAGGTCAGCCCCTTCGATGCACTCCTCACCTGAATCACAATGCCCGTTGCAGCCTGGCCATCCCCCCGGTCCCTGGCAGATCTCAGTTACAGCTCCTTGTCTTCCTCCTCCTCCTTCATGTCACCTCCAGAGATGTCCCACATGCAGACTGGTTATTATCGTAGGGTTGCTGAGAAACTCGGCTCCTTTTGAGGACATGGGAGGTCAGGTGTCCTCGCTCTCACCTGCATGGCAGGGCAGTGGGGGTACCGTCCTCTCCAGCCACCACAGCCCGGTGCCCACTTGCACACATGCGTGCTCACAAGTCTCTGCCACTCTCCCAGAAAGTTCAAATCCAGAGTCAAGTTTATTGTTTCTATCTCGTTTATTTTAAGTATAGTTTTACACTTTATTATATGCTGTGACATCTTAAATGGAGCCTGTCACTCCATCTTGACTACTGCTAGGGGCTACAGCCACTTACTATGTCAGGCTTTTCGGCAGCCCTGATTAACGATATCAAAACGAATGGATCCCGGCGCAGGCACAAGCACGAAAATCAAGGGGTGATTTGCATATTCAAATTGTGCACAGCATCAAAAGGCTATGGCTCGTGCAAGTATTGCACTGACACACCCCATGGATGCACATATGTGCTGCCGTGCATCCCTGTGTATGAGACCTGTATGTGTCAGGAATATTTGTACACGCCTACATCTATTTATGTAGTATCTTCAGCCAAAAGAAAAAAGCTTTGCCGATTTTTCTGAGAGTTTTTTCATCTCCCCGGACAATATATCAATTAGGATAGCTAAATGGAATAATATTTTTTTTTTCTCGTGAGCCTGTTGGGATATGTTGCAGAATTACCCATGCAAATGCTTTTTTTTTCCTGAAAGTAACATTTTGTTAGGTTAATTCATGCACTGGAAAAACAAACTTTCTGTTCTTCCAGTCCAATCTCCACTTACAAGTCAGGTTTTTGTAACCCTGTCATTAAAATGCGAGGTAGCCTACAGTAATTTGAATATTTCATTCTGCCGGCTGCTAATGCACTCTGCATTACAGATGGTACTTGCTCCATCCTTCTGGACTGGGTTCAATTATAAATGAAAGTAGGGAGCTGAGATTTGTCTTTTTGTCTCTGCTTAGTTGGAATAACACAATAAAGCTTGATAGGTAGGAATTCCTCAAGCTGCCTCCTCTTTGCCTGCGACATCTCCCATGTAGCTTTCTCCTCTCCATAGTGGATCCCGCTTGTCTTTCAAGTCGAGCCTGGAGTATTTGGATTGGCAACGGTGGGGTTTTTCACAAGTCGTTTTTGGCTCAGATGCGTTGTATCCCCTTTTTGGAAGCGCTCAGTTTAGTCCTCCTCTTTCTCTCTGTTTATTTGCCAGTCTCTGCGTCCCCTTTTGCATCCCATTCCAGAGAGGGAGTGGTGGTAGGAGAAACCTGCTTGGGCTGGAGAAGGGTGCTGCATGACTTTTGTGATGGTGGGGACACTGCTAGCATGGTGGGGACGTCTTTCCCTCACGATGTGTCCCTTTCTAAACCAGGATGGGGACAACAACCAGGTTCCCAAATGGAAAGAAGTGATGGGGATACAGAGCAGCCCTCTTCCATCCCAGGGTTGCTGCCGTGTGCTCTTCCCAAAGCCTCTGGGAATAACAGGACCCCTGGGGATCCAAAGAAAACGTTCACCTCTGCTTCGTGATTAACAAAAAGGGGGGTCACAAACCTATAGCCCAGCTGCACGGGGGCTCTATATTACATACAGATGCCTTTTGTGAGCTCCTTCCCCGTCCCCGGCCAGTAAAAGCAATATTGCCGAGGGAGTCGGAGGAGGTGAGGGCAGGGCTTTCAATTTGGTTTTACATTTACAAGGACCAGATGGCCTCAATGGAGATGATCTTTGATCTGGGACGCAGCCGGAGTCGGGCAAAGATTTTTATTTTTTTTTTTCGCTCCCCTTTTAATCTCCTCTCTGTTTATGGCAGGGGCCTCTCTTGCAGGAGCAGGGGGGAGCTATTTGTCCGTCTGTCTGGCCAGCATGCCGTAGGGCTGGGTGTCAGCTCACCTCTGCCCGACGGCACTGCCAAACCATTAGGGTGGGGGGGCTTGGTGGTAAAGCCCTGAGCGGGGTTGTCCGGGGTAGAAGACAGAGCCAGATCCCATTACACCACCGCCCCACAGCATGGAAATCTGTGTCAACAACCTCTTGCACGGAATATAATTAAATGCATGCAGGCACCTCAAAACAGAAATGCCACTAATTGATCCTCTTTAATTATTTTACCCAGTTTTCTCTGGTTTCTCACACCCTTCCAGCAGTGCAGAGGTGTAGGGGCTCTCTTCTCCTCTCTTGCCTTGCCAGTTTTGGATTTCTTTCTTCCCCCCACATGTTTTGAATGGAACAGGAGCGAAGGCAGCCGATCCTATTTCACAAGCGCTTGGACTCTTGCAGCACTCTCCCTCCTGTCCAAACAGATCGTTTACAGAAGGGGCCTCTATTTAAAGAAGGAACTGAACGTTCAGAGCTGTTTTCTGGCCTTAAAACGCTGCCGACCGGCTGTTGCCTTTCAAAGAGTCGGGCTTTGTGTGGTGCGCTTGAGGACGGGGTTTGACGCCGGGCTCAGCAGGTCGGCACGGTGTCATGAGGGACTGAGCATTGTGCAAAAAATGTGCTCATTTATTTGCCCGAGATCATTGAATCCCAGCAAAGCTGGGTTCAAGATAGCATGTCTTAGCCATGGGGGCCTGATGGATCATCTAGGCTTGGGCAAACTTGACCTCTCTGTGGTGCTGTGGGTGGGACAAGCTTGGAAACCAAGCAAATGGAAGAGGAATGGTCAGACTTTAGTGTGATCTATGTATAGCATAGAGAGAAGGACCTTGTACATGTGTGTAAGGGAAGTCTGCAAGGAGTTAGAGGAACATTTAGTACTAGAGAGCTGTGGCACTTCAAAAACACACGGGGTTCCATGTGCATATGGGTTCAAGGGAGGCTGACTCTGGTCCTGTCATCTAGGTGACATCTATAACACTGTGAAGTGGCCTGATATTGTCCCAGTACAGGCCACCACCAAAACTAGGTGCCTGAGGTTGTCCAGTGGCTGATGTGTTGCATCTAAATGGCGGCTACACTTCAGGAGTTGGGGTGGCATTTCTGATACCTTTGGTTATGGTTGCTTCTTGTGCTTCAGATTTGACCTATCCTCATGTGCGTGTAACTTACTTTCAGTTCACATTGTTCATGGAGAAGTCTTTGAATCACCTGGTACCATGGCTTGGGGAGAGGTAGATGTGGGGAGGGACGGTTTCTAATGCATCTGGAGTGGAAGACCCCTGTCTCTTGAGGAAGAGCAGCGTCCATCCTTCATGAGGCGGAGACCCTAAGCCATGGCTGACCCTCAGAGAAGATGATCACCAATGGTAGGCACTTCTGATCCGCTAGTACTTACTTGGTAGTGGCTACCATCTCCCCTTTGGCAGGGCAGTAGGTTGCCTACTGCAAAACCCATCCCTGGGGTTTCACCCCGAGTGGAGAGTCCTTGTTTAATAGTTACTTCTTCCTTGTCCCTTCCTTCCCTCTTGTCTTGTGCACTAAAAAAAGGATGTACTGTTCCTGCAGCCGCCTTCTCCAAGCGCCAAGGGATGAGGCTGCCTTCAAGTACGCAGGAGGAGTGACAAGGGCCATGCTTGGCTCTTGGGTTGCGTCAGAAGGTCACTGCTGGAAATGGGAACTTGGTTCTGGGCAGAGAGCGTGCCAGTAAGCAAGAGGTGGGCAGGTCCCTTGGCAGTGGAGGGAGAGGACATGGCCCCAGGGCGCTCTGCAGTGGGAGGCTGTTACATGTCTGTCCCCAGCTTTTGTTAAGATGTCTGTCCTGGTTCTGCGCAGCCTTATTTGTGAGAGAGAAAGGAAAGAAAAAAAACAGTGTGTTTCCTGTGATGGCTTGGCTCAGAGACCTGGAAAATCTCCCCTGTGTTGCACAAAATCCCAAATCTAACCCGTGGCAAGGCCATCAACTTGGCAACAGAATGGCAGTGCTCTCGGCCATGTGATGGAGAAGTGGACGCCTTCAAATTATGTAGCAAACTGAAGACTTGAGCAGGACATTGCCATCTAAGGAGCCCCAAGCCAGCTTTCCTTGGATGGAGTCTCATGGGTCATCTTTTTTGAAGGATGGTAGGAGAAGGGAATCTGAAATGCAGCTTTTCAGCTTGGGCTTTCACCAGTCTTTTCACCTATGACTTTCTTGCCCTGGTCGCTTTGTTCATCGAGCAGCCGTTTTCAGGCGCTGCGTGTCCAGGGGAGATGACCTTTCTGAGAGGGGAGCAGACTGGAAAGGCAGCTTCCTTCTGGGGGAAAACCTCTCTTTGTTTGTTCTCGAGTTTCAGGGCTTGGCCTGGGGCGAGCGAAACGGGACCCTTGTCCTCAGAGGGGCTCTGGAGGCCCCGGCTTCTCATTAGCAGATTCAGCTCATTCAAAGGACCCATTTCTTTTCAGCAAGGAGAATTCATATGCAAAGCACCTCGCTGGAGCAGGAGGCAGATCCCAGCCCAACTGGCGTTCAGAGGGAGGGGGTTTATGGCTGGACCGTTCCGGGAGCAATCCCATCTTTTGTTTGACGATTTTTTCCTGCAGGGCTTAGGGAGCCTCGCATCCACTCCAGTGTCTCCAGGTGTGATGTTAGCCAGGTCCAAGTTATCTCCTTCGGTGGGGACAATGGCTTGCTTTGTGCCTCCCTGACAATTCACTGTCTTGGTGCTGCAGAGAGGACTCTGCTCCATCACCCATACTCCAGCAGGAGAAGGCGAGGTCCCAGCACAGCAGGTGCTGCCGTTGGAGGCACCGAGGCAGAGCCTTCTGTTTAACCACCTATTATTCTCGTTGCAATAGCAAAATCTGATTCTTCTGCCCCATATTGCAGTCTAGGGTTGAGAAGAATCCGAGACACCAAGAGGTGTGGGAAGAGAGGCACACGTGCAGGTTTGTGTTATCCTTCTCGCTCTCTGCTGCCTATAATGCCAATTTAACATCCCAGCCACCGGCTTTTCTCTGCGGCAGATGCTGCTCCCCTGAGCCAGGCCAGCCCGTGGTCAATTAGCTGGCTTACCTCTTCTGCTCAAATCTGGCCCAGCAGCAGAGCAGCGCTGAATCTCGCCCTGCTGTCCTTTATCTCCTGCGGCTGCTGCTCTGAGCAGCTGGAGGTCAGTCCAGGTTCCAGTCCCCCCCGCCCACGGCAGAGGCTGGGGTGAGATGATGGAGGAGGGTGGGATGGAGGAGGGTGGGATGGAGGATGCTGGGTGGCCGCAGACAATCTCTCTTCCTTACCGCGCAGTCGGTGTGGCAGGGGAAATTGAGACGTTCTGGGTTTGCCTGTGCAGATAAGGGATTGATTACGCTTCACAGCTGTAACTGGAGCCTGCTAATCCTGCCCTGCTTAGGAAGGGGAAAACTGCTTTGTGAGATAAACCGAGCATGAGATTGCTCCAACCTGCTTCAGCATCGCTCCCCAGCTCAGCCTGCTTCGTGGCCAGACCATGAGCCTGGCCTGGGGATGAGGGGGGTGCTCAGCGGGACAGGGAACAGACCTGTGTGCAGCCAAAATTTATCCGTGTTATTCCAAGGGAAGAGTGTCAATAAGCCAGGGTTGACCCCTCCATGCCCAGTTTGGCTCTGGGGTGACTGGTTGTTTGCAGAGTGTTATTGGGGGAAGTGAATTTGCTTAATTAGGTGGAGTTGTGAAGGTTTGCTGCTCCATGGGATGGGGCAAGGGTGGGCTTGAAGCTGCTGTAACTGTGAGGGGAGGAGGTGGTTTGTCCACTGGTGGGGCAGTTGGCTTTAGTTGGTTTGGTTTTAGTGTTTTCAGGCACTTCCAGCCTGCTTTCTGCCGCTAACCCACCCACCTCTCTTCAGCGATCTGCTCGTGGTGCAAGGTGTTCAATCGACTCTGGCTTCTGAGTGCTACCTGTTCCCAAATTTCAGATGTGAAAATCAGAGCTGGGAGTTTTACTGCTGAAGCCAATGGGAGTTGACTACCAACCTGCAGGGAAGCATCCATGAGTAGACACGGCTTGTGGCATCAGGACTGTAAAGAGAAAAATAGAAAATATTTCAATTTGATCCACAATGCTTTGTTTAACCACAATGTAGCAATAACTGGACACGCGGGGATGGGGTCAGAAGTTTCCATACCTGGCTCGGTTACTAGCCATGAACTAAACTGGTTGGCAGGAGCAAGATGCGGGGAAAGACTGGAAAGATGAGTTCATCTGTGTTCATTCAGCTTCCCAGGGAGTCACATTTCTTGGGGAATCTGGTTTTCAGTAATCACCGCAACTTTGTGCCTTATTTTGTGGAAAGGACTATTTTAGATCATTTTCCAGTTTGAGGGAGATTCCCCCCCCCCCAGTGCGTTAGTGGTAATTTTCCAGACCTTTTGAGCATTTTGTTGCCAGATCCTTGCTCGCTATGGCAAGCTATTTGGCATTTGGGATGGGGTTAGGAGAAAACTGGTGCAGACTCTTTGCCAGCACTATGAAATACGTGTCTCTCTTCTGCAGCTTCCATGGCACATGCAAGCTGCATCTCCTGAAGTGATGGAGAGCTGTTGCTGGGAGCTGAGAAACTTTTTGGCATGTGATAAATTCCCCTCTTCCATTCCCTGCACCCCGAAATTATGGTTTGAGGGTAATTCAGACTTTTTTTTTTTTTTAAATTTGGGTTGGATTCAGCAAATAATTTAGACTCTTCTATCCCAGAAAGGTAGAAAACTAGTGTTTTTTAAAGCAGTTTGGTTGTTTTTAAATTGACCGAAATTTTTGTTTTAAAAAGGAGGGAGGGGGAAACGATAAGGGAGGAGAAGATTTCAGTTTTGATTCAAGAAACGTTTTTGATTGATCTGAATTTGTGTTGCAATGCATGTTCACAAAACTTGTGGTGGGTAGGAGGGTGCTGGGGGAGCTGCCGCTGGCCTGAGCATCTGATGCTTCTGCTGCTGGTCATGGCTTGGTTGGGTCTCCAGTAGGACTTGTTGGCCATGGCTGGAGTTGGCCTCTGGGGCTAGATGGACCATTACTCTGAACTGATGTGACTTGCTCCCATCTCTGTGGGAGTATCTTACTGCAATTCTGTGTGCTTTATGGGCTGAAGGAACACTTCTCCACCTTTCAAAGCATCACTCACAAAATTGTTTAAGTGCTTTGTTTCCAAACAGCCCTGATGGACACTCCTGTGTTGGGAGAGTAGGTGCGTTTGCGGCGGTCCAGGGTTCCAGGGTGGCTTTGCAGTGCTTACGGGTACAAGCTTCTCTCTTTATTTGTTGCTGGGATTTTTGGTTTGTTTTATGGCTTTAGACTGTGAAAATTCCTGACAGAAACGGCCCATCGGTTTCACAGTGTTCCTCCTTTTTTCTGGAAAATAAACAAGTAAGTAGATGCACAAAAAGCCATTTTGCCAGCTGAAATTTTCCATGCCTCATCTCACGGCAGCCTGTTTTGGAAAATCTGAGCAAAATCTGTTTATCCAGTTTTAAGTTTTGGAAAGGTTGGAGTGAGGAAGGGAACTTAGATGTCAATTGCAAGAGGAAAAAAACCCCAACTTCTCTTAATTCCCACTTCCTGGAAGGGTGTGTGTCGGTGTATTTGGAAATTCCAGCTTCCGTTTATCTTGGAAATAGGTATTTGTGTTTTGATGTTGATTTTCTCAGTGAATTTATGTAAACATGGTGAATATATCCAACTGAGGTTTAAAACTCCCTGTGATTACTTAACATTGAAGTGCTCCACCTTGGTTACCAAGATTATTGATACCCATTTAAGGTGGACACCGTAGGCTTTGCTGAGAAGACATTTACGTTGCTGTCTGTCACATGGACCCTTGAATGGGCAGTGTGAAGACCCAGCCAGAGGACCTGTGGCATCCTCCACAAAGCTCTGAGAGTTTGTGTTCCTTCTGAGCATAGGGTCTTGAAGGTGACTTTGCGTTTAAAGAGAAGATCCAAAACACTGGATTTTCCTTTGTGTCTGTGGTTTGCTCTTGCAGAAGAAAGTAGGCTGCAAATATACTTGTATAGGAAAAACCCCAGGAGTTTAGGTAGGTGTGTGGGATCTGGGGGCTTTTCTGCACAAAGAAAGCTTGGGAAGAACAGCTGAAGCCTATGCCATCATGGATCAGCTGAGGGAGCAAACCCCAGCTCTCGAGTTGGTTGTGACTACATGTGTGAATACGAGGAGGATGCAGACAGCCAGCCGCAAGCCACTTAATGCGTAACTGTCCTCAAATATGAGGCAGATGGGAATATTTTTGTACCAGGTTCAGTGCTGTTGATCTTCAGCATTCACAAATGTAGACTCAGGCTCCGGGGAATATTGAGATTGGCTTAAAATAACATGATTAGTTACCGGTTTTGTTAGCAGGGGCATTTGCTGGCATCGCGTCTGTCCCTCTGTTTGCTGGCTCTTGTTTTAGACCTGGAGGTGTAAAAACATATGTTTAAAGAAAACCAGTGAGGTCGTGTGACTCCTGAAGCTCAGTCTCTACAAGCCCAAGCAAATATTGCAGGTGGTGATTAAATTGCAGAAGGTAGGAAGAAGGCTGATATTCGATGTGTGTTTCAAAGCCTGGCTGTGCACTGTGTGGGTCTGTGCAGGAGTTTGGGGGTTCCCAGGGAGGACCTGCTGTGCCTTTGTTGCCCGTACCACACCGCAGGAGCACCCACCAGTCCAGGACAGGGTTTGGGCAAGACCTTATTCACGCAATGCACAGGTGAGGTGTCCGTGCTTCAATGGCAGATGAGTACTTTGGTGGGGAAGGAGGCATTTTGCCCCGCTTGAGACCGTGAGAACAGCGAGAGCAGACAGCAACGCTCCACCAGCAGCATTGCTACTCTGGGCATCTCTGGCTTCCCCACAGGAAAGTCACACCAAAGGCCATCTCACAGCCCAGCAGAGGAATCATCTGCCTCTCTTGAAACTCTGTTGTTGGATGGGTTGTTTCCCCCCCCCTAGTACATCTTAGGCACAGTGGAGGCAGGAAAGAAAACCCTTCTGAAAATCACAACCTAATTACTCCCATCTGCTCCGGCACTGCTTCCCATTTCTGCCTGCCAGGATGCTTGTCTCCGATGCTAAGTAGCACATTATTTTCGATAAGTTGCAATCATTTACTTGAAATCTCCTTCTCCTTTAAAATGTCCCCCTGGAAAGACAATTCAGCAAGTTGGGAATGGGCAGAAACAACCACGAGAAAACCCATCCAGAAGCAGGCCAGCTCGGGTGGGAGGGCAGTGCTCCTCCCGTACTCATTAAAACCGTGCAGCAGGTTTCTTTTTAGGTGGGTTTGTTTGAATGTCCAGCTGCTGGGACCAGCCCTTGGCTGGTGGTGTTAGCAAACAGAGCTGTAGAGGAACTGCCAGCTCATGCAGTTGGAGGAGATCTTAACCAGTCAGTCACAGCAATTTTTGCGGGACTCTGAAGTTGGCAGAGAGTCAAGGAATGCTGGTTCTGCGCAGCAAAGCCCTCATGAGCGGCTGCACCAGCTCTGGGGACCTCTTCTTTCATCGTTGCAACCTGGGTTGGCTGGGTTCACTGTGTCTTATTCCTCCAAGATGTCCCCATTGCAACCCTAGAGGGGCTGTTCCTAACTGCTCCACCTTGCCTTAGCTTCCTCCGGTGTCTTCTGCTTGGCTATAGTCTCTTCCAGTGTCTTCTGCTTGGTGCTTGGCTTTCACCCCAGAAGTCCTGGCCACATCTAACTCAGAATGAGAACACACACATGCAGCAGCATCCAAGGGGAGACACGAGGATGAGAAATGGTGGGGAGTCCTGTACCACGGCAGCCTATGTCCCCTTGTGAGTGGATATATCCTACACTGGAGTCTGGCTGGGACAGTCTTCTGCTTCCCACATCTCTTCAGCTTAAGGGCACCGACCGTAGTAGGGTAAATTGTCCTTTCTAGAAGACCCTGGAGGTTTGAGCATCCTTTTCTGCTGTCACTGCTGAGCCACAGTGTCCTGCTAAGCTACTGCCATCACCCCCATCATGTTTGGTTTCCTTCACAATGGTGTTCCGCCCATGTTGCCTGTGCACCTCTGATCTGGAGGCTTTGGAAGGGGCGGAGAGCAAAGAGCTGCGTTTTGGGGTGGCCTTGGTGGAGAAGAGAGGTGGCTGTGTGCTTGGCTCCTGCGGTGAACTGGCTCCTCGGGTCTCTTTGGAAAGGTGCTCTCAGGAGAACAGAGAGGGTGGTAGCGTGGAGGACCAGGAAGAGCCTGGTTCCCACCTTTGTGGATTTCTTAGGTGTCTTCACAGCCTCAGTCCATCCCCAGGGTGCAGTCCATTTCAAAGGCATATGCCGGCACCGTGTCTGGCAAGGGCTGTTTCTCCTGCCCCATGTCCCCCACCCTGGCTGTATGTCAGGTTGCGTGGCCGCCCCAGGTGCAGGGACACCAGGCACAGGTACCGTGGTGTGGGGACACAGACACAAGTCGGGTGCTGGCTGCCCATCTCGTGAGATCATGGAGCTGGCTGCTCTGCAGGTGTTCCTCAGAGATGCCCACGTCAGTGGGAAACACATTGGACCATCTGAAAGCTTTGGAGGCTTGATACAGTGTCCATCCCATGTCCCTGAATTGCAGGGCAGGAAAGGAGCTGGGGAGCTATTTTCAGCTTTTTCTCCTCGCCTGATTCTCAGACACCGGTCCCGCCACCGAGCCAACACAGGACTCTCACGATGTCCTCTGCAGACTGTGGCTGTGATACCTCACTCAGGAGGAAAAAGGAGCGAGCGTGTGAGGTGGGAGCCACTTCCTAGCTGCTGGAACAAGTCTCTGTGACCCTGGTGGCATCTGTGACCGGGCCACAGGCTGGTGGCTCGGCAGTCCCCAGCTGCTCCTGCTGCTGGCATCAGTGACGGGGACCCTGGCACTGACGCAAGCCGTTCGGCAGGTACACCACTGCGGT
>NW_009650188.1:3526798-3537759 GCF_000708025.1 Charadrius vociferus | reverse complement strand
GTGGGTATGTATATATTTATATATAAAAATGCATTTTGAGGCAGCGGGGGACCTCGGCGAGGGCTGAGCACCCTCTAGCGGCATTTGCCGCGGCTCCGGGGGCTGCAGAGCCAGCAGGAAAGCGGCCAAGGACAGAAAGTCTTGCATGAATTTTCCTCCCCCCAGCTGCCAGTCGCTATCTTTCTTTTTGTTTTTCCTTTTGTTTTTTTCCCCTACTCTTTAATTAGGAGCAGCAAATGGCTGGTCTTGGGGATGGCCAGGCACAGGTTGGAGTGTGCCTCTGGCCCCTCAGCTCTGACTTGCTGCCGGACCACCAAGGATCGTTCTGCTGAATTTATTTTATTTTAATTTGGTAGGAAAAGCTGCAGACTCGGTCAGGTGCTCAGGTGCTGTGGGTCGCGTGCTGCCTGTACCGGCTCTCCCTGAGCCCGCCAGCCGGCAGAGCGGGGGCTGCATCCCATCATGGGGGGCATTTTGGAGGGTCGGAGCTGCCAAGGAGCCCAGCACCCCGGGCATCGTGGCAGGAGGTGTGTTGGAGCTGGGGACAGCACCGGGAAGATAAAAACGGAGCTCTTAAATAATCATTTTGTCATCTTCTCAGCTGAGCGCAGCCTTCCAGGGATAAATAGGCAGCATCCGTTCTGCTTAGACACATTGGCCTTTCCATTTATTTACTCCCTAGCCTTATTCCGAGTGGGCAGCCCAACCCAGGTCGTCTCCGCGCAGTCTCCGGCTGGGTTCAGGTCTCTGCTGCGGGGACGCCTGTCCATCCATAGGATGCTTGGGATGCACACACCCAGCGGGTGCTGGTCCATGCGTGTTGCATGGTAATAAAGCTCAGGGGTTATACAGCGCTTTTCATCGGGAAGCAGCTTTCTAAACATCAACTAATTAATCACTCGTGCCTACCTGTCAGGTCAATGATTCCTGAGATTTTTAATCTAAAAATATTTCCCTTTTGAAATCCAGATGCACCTGTTTCGGCAACTCTGCTTTTGATTTGTTTATTTGGGGGGGGTTAATTATTTTTTTTTTAACTTGTGTTGCTTTCCATTTGCATTTTGATGTGCTTTAATTTAGTGAGTTATTTATTCCTGGAAGAACAGGAATTTATTCTCTTTCTTTTCATAGCAAGTTTGTCTCTCGCCCGTAGCTTGTCACCTCCTCACTTCCCTCTTCTTTTTTTAAGGATCCGTTTACCTCTTGTTTCAGTTTATGGACCACAGACCCCAAACCATTTTCTTGATGAAGTCTGACCTCTTCCCTCAGATTTATTCAACGTCGAAGCGCATGGCTGGGTGCCGGTGGTGCCCTGGGGAGCCTCTTGAGGTGGAGGGGGATGCCAGACCTGTCTCCTCGGGGCTCGGCAACTGGCACCTAGCTCCAAATTCAGCAGTATGCCCCCATCCCTCCGTATAGAAATGATCCTCCCTAGTGTGGAATTATTTATTATTAGATCACTTTATTGGCAAATCTACTTTTGCTGGGCTTTTTTTTTTTTCTTTTCTTTCCTCTCCCCCTGATCTTTCCACGGTTGTTGACGGCGAATGTTTTAATCACAAAAATGGCAGTAAATGTTAGAGTCCTGAAAATAATTATTTCAGTAGAGTTTGAGGCTTAAAAAAAAGTCTTTTAGGGTTAGCCAAACCTCTCAACAGGGTTTTTTATTTCAATTTTTTGCTGATAATAGCTGTATCCTTCTCTAACTTATTTCAGAGTGAGGAAGAACATAGTGTTTTTTTAGCTGCTCTGGTTTTACTTCTTACTGCCAACTGGCTTTAGACCTTTTTTTTTTTTTTTTTTTTAATGATGGGGAAAATCACTTGCTCTTGTTTGCGCTGCGGATTCAGGGGGTCAAATTCATCTTGGGTGTAAGGAGGCACGGCTTTATTAAAATTCATGCAACATTACCCAGCTCCGGGTGTGCCCGAGTGTGTGCTTGGGGTGTGTGTGTGTGTGTGTGTGTGTGTGTTTACAAAGTGCTTTGAGCTCCTGTGCCAGACGAGATGGGGAAATACAATTCGTTTCTCTTAGGAAATGCCTTTTTTGTTCACTCATCAAGGATTTATATTATTTATTTGTTTGTTTTTTTTTTTACAGTTGCCACACACCTGTCTGTGTGTGTGCGGAAAGCTCAGGTTACGCTTCTGTGTTCAAACACAGACTATGGGGGGGCACGTAGGGTACCCCCATCCTTCAGACCTGGGATGTGCCCCTTTGGCAATACGGCCCAGAGCAGTTGGGATGGTCCCATGTGTTTTTTCCAATAAAACCCTTGCAGGAGAAGGACGTTTACTTGAAGCAATAATTGAGGCAGGGAGTACAAAGAGGGGAGGAAAATTCTCTCCTTGGCAAGTCACTCCGGGAGGATTGATTTATTATCACCCCTTTTAGCATGGTTTAGACTTCACTGGAATGACTGGATTCTTAAAACCCCCGGCATTTTCCAAAGAACAAAATGCATTTTATACATTTTTTGCTTGTTTTTCCACTGGGTGGCTAAAAACATGGCCTTGCAAGCCCTCTCCGTCTGTATTTAAAGCTGGGGAAACTGAGGCACAGCCAGCCCTGGGCTCTGTACTTCTTCGTCTGCCATCTGGGGTTGATGGCCGATGCAAACGGTGCAGGATCAGGCTGTAAACGGTACGTTAGGTGACATGGGAGGATTCTTGGGCTAGAGAGGTCCGACTTCCCATTCCGTGCTTCAGTCGGGATATGGTTCCTATCGCTTCTGGCAGCAAGAATGGGTAAATTTGTTGGTTTTTTTCAGTTGGTGTTGCTAGCAGTTTTGCTGTGTATTTGAACGCAAAGTGTGGTTTTCTGGGTTACCTCTGTGGTGAGCTCTCTGACAGTTCTGCCCTACTTCTTCCCTGCGGGAAGGAGGGGAAGAGGCAGGGAGGGGAGCAAGGAGCTGGAGTGCCCTCGTCGCTGCTGCTAGGCTGGAGAGCCGAGGAGCTGCATTTGGAGACGAGCGCTTGGAGCACCAGGATGCAGACTGCCTGCTGGGGTACCCTTGGGAAAGGAAGAAAAGCCCCGTTGGGGGGAACTAAGCCCCAACAGTCCAACCTGGGATGAGCATCCCCTTATGGATGAGCATCCCCTTCCCTGAGTTAAGCTCCAGGCACAACTAAGGCTTTCCTCTCCCTTTTGTGTCTCCTGCAGTGCTGAGCATCCGGGGAGCGCAGGAAGAGGAGCCCACGGACCCCCAGCTGATGCGGTTAGACAACATGCTCCTGGCTGAGGGGGTAGCGGGCCCCGAAAAAGGAGGTGGCTCAGCGGCTGCTCCCGCCGCTGCTGCCGCATCGGGAGGAGCCGGCTCCGACAACTCAGTGGAGCACTCCGACTACAGAGCCAAACTCTCCCAGATCCGGCAGATCTATCACACGGAGCTGGAGAAGTATGAGCAGGTAACAGGCTCCTTCGTGGTGGAGGGCAGTGCTGCCCAGGGGTGGTGGTCATGGGATGGTAGGAGCCGGAGCCGGAGCAGCCCACAGAGCCGCCATCGGGTGCCAGCACCGCGGTGTGGATATGCCCAGCCTGGATCGCTACTGACATCTATTGTTAGGAGTGTACAGGGAAATGAAAACTGTTGCTGGCTACTGGAGTGAAAAACGTGCTTTTTTAGGATTGGGGTTTTGTGCTGGGATGTGGTGTGAGAATAGGCTCAGCATGGGTTGCCCCTTTGATTTTCGCTTTTCACTTCCTAATGTCTTGCCAAAAATTGGCCCTATGACAGCGGAGTCCTCTTTGAGGTGCTGGCCTCGGTGCAGGCAGTTTTCCAAGCAAGGCTTGCATCAGAATCTTCCTTGAATATTTCTTCTGCTTGAAAAGTTCTTTTTCCTGAAAAAAAATCATTTTCTTGAGGAAAATAATTCTTAAAATAAAAAAGAAAAAGTAAAACTATTTGGGTTATGAATGCAGCTATTGGTAACGCTGACAATTGCATGAAAAGCTTTGCAGGCCAGTGCTCAAAACCGGTTTCTTTCAAACACTTCCAGATGTTTTGCAGACCTCTTTTTGCCGCCGCGCGGCTTGCCCTTGTGATGAATGTGGTTTCTACCCTGAGATTGTGGTTTATGGAGTGCGAGCAAGAAAGCATCCCCCATGGCCAGGGCCAGGCGGGGTTTCAGGTCTCTGGTTCAACGCCGTCTCTGCTGATGCAACGGGGCTGTGAGCAGCCGCCAGTGCTGGGGTCTGTATGGCCAAGTCTGCCTGGCCCCCGTTTTACCTGGCTAACTGGTTGTGAGGTGGGGCTGGGGGATATCTCACCCCTTCAGGTGCCATGTGGGCCAAGCTGAGGCTGCTGGTCAGCATCTTCAGACCTACACCCAGGGGTGGTGTGGAGCTACATTAGGTGAGTGCTCCTGGGTTGGAGCTGGAGTCAGGGTGGCCAGGCAGGGCTCAGGTGTTGGAGAAGGCAAGCACGGTCAGGCATTTTGGCAGAGCATTAGAGGAGGAAGGGGTGGCAGATCCCAGGGACCAGGTTGGAAGGATGACCTTTGGTTGTTGTCCTCAGCTGTCTCACACATGTAGGAGTGGAGAGCAGGTCAGGGCTCATCTTTCAGCCCTCAGGCTGAAAAGGGGGAGAGAAGACCCCATGTACTCTGCCACCCAAGCCCAAGGAGAGTCCCTTGGCACATCCAGGGGCAGGCTTCAGGGAAATACCTTCTGCTCCTTCCTCTCTTTGGGTGGGAGTTTTGTTTGTTTGCTTTTCTGATTTTGCTTCTGCGTCATTTTTGCTCCCCAAAGGGACAGCTGGGTGAGAGAAGCCTTTACCCCAGCCCTATGGGGTGAGACGGGCCACATCTTTCCTTCTCACAACGCACTGACAGGGTTGGTTTTGCTTCCAAGTTGCTTTGCAAATGGCTGTGCTGGACCATATCTCCGGTATCATCACCTGCAGTCCTGTAAAACCAGGGTTCAGGGTTTCTCAATCTCCATCTCCCTCTCTCCAGTGCCATTTTTGGTGGCTGGGGGAGCTTAGCGCCTGGCTTCTCAAGGTGTCTGGCAGCTGCTGTGACAGCACGGCACTCACTGGCAATTTTGCCTTTAATGCTCTTTATTTCACGCCAAGAGGAGACGAGCTGAAATTGCTTGAGCATCTGGGAGCAAAGAGGCACCCGGCTGAGAGCTCTTCTAGCCGGTGCTCACCCTGGGAGATGGGAGCTGTCAGCTGAAGCTGGTGATGGGCAATTGGAGGGGCTCTGCTGGCCTCCTTGTTAAGTCTGAGCTGTGGGTAGGGATTCAGCCTGGAACGGTGGGGTAGGATATAGTAAATCAAGCTCATGTCACCAGTCCCCAAAATCAGTGTTTCTTTCCCCTGCTAGCCCCTTTTTCCCCATCATGAGGTGGGAACTTGGTACACTGTCCCCAGAGCAGCGTCCTGTGTCCCAGGAGCACCACAGGCTTCTCGAGCTATCGGTGTCCGAGCGCTGCTCTCAACCTGGTTTTCGGGCCTTGGTTCTCAGAATCGGAGGATCCTGTCATGTCTGCAAGGTGCTGATGAAGATGGAGGGGAGGGCAATGAAATGGCCTACATCTGGCCCCAAAATCCCTCCCTTCTTCCCCCAACTCCTCTCGCTGCCCTGTCCTCACAGCACAACATGGGGACAGCAGGAGCAGCCAGACAGTGCTGTGCCAGCAGCAAACTAATTGAGATTATTACCTGCTTGCCCTTACTTGTCAGGGCTCCTGCCTTACTCAGGTTTTAATTATTATCGTTATTTACTTCTTATCTGATGTGCTTAGAGTGCAGAGTAGGGCCATGTCTCTCTGGGAGCTGCTCTTGTGAAGCACAAGGGGCTCTGCAGGACGCATGGTGCTTGGGTCCAGCTGGGGCGGCAGGAGGAGGGACAGCAGGCCACAAGATTCATGGTCCTCCCCCGATATATCTATAACTCCTCCAGTCCTGTCCAGAAAAACAGTGGCTAGGACTTCTTCATGCTTTACATGAGTTCTAGGTCTTCACCTGCCCCAGCTCCATCCATGATCCCTGAAAGGAAAGAAATTGGCTCCTGCCTTTCTCAACATGCCCTCTGCTTGGCAGATGAGAGAAATGTATCTCTACCCCAAGAGCCAGTACGCTCCTGCACTGGGTACGTCCTAAAAAGCCCCAGCCATTGAGGCCTCCACTTGTATCTTCTTCCTTAGCAGCGTTGCCTCTGTACTGTCCTTGACGCCGTCGAATGACCTTCCGATCCTGGGGTTTCTTTTGCTTTTCTTGCCATTACAGGCATGCAATGAATTCACCACCCATGTGATGAACCTGCTGCGTGAGCAGAGCCGGACCCGACCTATCTCACCGAAGGAAATAGAGCGGATGGTGAGCATCATCCATCGCAAGTTCAGCTCCATCCAGATGCAGTTGAAGCAAAGCACGTGTGAAGCCGTCATGATCTTGCGCTCCCGATTTCTGGATGCACGGTGAGTTCACCCCACCATGCAGTATTGTTCAGGCCTGGGAGAGGTGTTTCAAGGTTCTGGAGTGAATTCTGGTCCGTCTGAAGGGCAGATCTCTCGGTCCTGAGCCACAGAAGCTATTTACCTTCCTTATCCTCTAGTTGTCTGTAGCTCAGCAGGGAAGGGGACAGCGGTTCAAGACATCCAGCCTCTGTCTTTTGGAGGCTCCCAGCTGTACCTTGAGAATTCCATATCCTGGTTTTGCTGTGGCAGAAGGAAATTCTGCGGCATTTTCCAACAATCCTCTGTGGTGAAAATGTGGATGAATGCTAATCCTCCAGCCCATCCTGTCCCCTCTAGGTTCCTATTCTTTTCCTTGTGTTTCCATTGTCCCAGATTTTCAATTTGCTGTAAAATTATTTCACTCCCCAAGCTGGTTATGTGCAGGTTGTGACTTGGGCTGCAGCTTTGGATGGGGAGGAGACTCTGCTACACCTGGGGTACAAGGGAAGAGGTAGCTGACTTATAACGCTCAGCTGTAAACAGAACAGACTTCCCCGAGGATATATCTAGTGCTGCTTTCTCAGCACAGAGCTTTGCAGAGTAGCAGTGATGTCTTTGGCCAGTGCAGCCAGGTGCTGGGAGTCACCTTCCCAGGTGGAGGATCTGGGTTCCAGTTTTAAGACTTCTCTGTGAGCTGGAGGATACAGTGATAATTAGAGATGGAGACTTACTTGCTTTGGAAGGTGCTGAGAGAGGAGTCACCAGCAAGGTGCAGATGTGAAGCTTCCTAGCCATGAGTCTGTTGCGCTCCATGCTCCCAGGAGCAGGGGAAGAAGGGAGGGAAGTGGGGAAAGTCAGGGTACCTAAAATTACATTCCTGTTTCTGGATTCCTGGCACTGATTCCCTTTCCTTTTCCTTCTGTTTCCTCCTCTTTCTTCATACTAAGGCGGAAGAGACGAAACTTCAACAAGCAGGCTACGGAAATCCTGAATGAGTATTTCTATTCCCATCTCAGCAACCCTTACCCCAGTGAGGAAGCCAAAGAAGAGCTAGCCAAGAAATGCGGCATCACAGTCTCACAGGTGAGAGAGCTCAGAAATACAGCAAAGGTGGCTATGGCTAATGGGAAACCTTAGCGTGGTGAAGGGCACTCTGGACCTCAGTCAAGTCAGTCATGTCCCAGTGTTCAGCATTTAATTACTAAATGAGCTTAGCCCAAGTTAATGTAAGCACATGGGAGAGCAGACGGCAGACATACAGATTGAAGATCATCATGGATGGAAAAGGAGAGTTTGGGAGAGGATTTAGAAGGGATAAAGACTTCATGGAGCGAGGCTGTGTGTGCAGCCAAGGTGTTAACAGCACAGAAATGATGTGGCGTGACCTACAGAGGCAAAGTCTTCTCAAGAAATTAGTGCTGACCTGGCTTGCAAGAAGAGCTCGTCTGAGCTGAAAGTCTGTTCTTCAAGCCAAGGGATTTGAAGGCAGTAGGAAGAGTTGTGCAGATTTTGCTCGATAAGGTAGAACGGACAAGGTCCTGGTGGGAAGGGTTTGGGTCAGACAGGCTAATGGTTATAATTCGTGCTCAAGGAGAGGGTCATTTCTCTCTGTCATTACTCTTGTGCGGCAGAACATGACATCTACCTGACTTGTTTATCCCTCAAAGAAAGGTGGTCAATAAAGACAAATTTAATTATTTCCATACATTCTAGGCAGCCGCCTAGTTCCTGGAGTCTGTAGCTTTGACCTGGGAGGTGCTGGGATTTGTGATGAGCAGTCAGTCCTTGAAGTGTTCAACTGTACATTGCTCGGGCCTGCCCTTTATTTCCTCTCTTTTTGGAGCAAGCTGCGTGATTGAAAGCCAGTCTATGTGGCCTCTGGTAGTCTTGTCCTCGCGTGAGCTTAGTGCTCCCTCTAGGCTCCCATTGCGTTCCCCATCTTGGGCCGGTTCCCAGCCCCAGGCACATGCCTGTTCGTCACTTGAGTAAACTGAAGACAGCAGTAGCATCTGGTGTCCTTGTGAGAGCATTTTTTTAGGAGCAACAGCATCCAGGGGTAGGTGTCGTCATCGTGTTGAATGCCTGCCGAGTGACTCCGCTTGCTTCCCCTGGGTCAGAAGACCCAAACATTGATTCTGCCTAGAGTTACCTACGAGAGACAGCACATATTGGCTTAAGTAAAACTACAGCTGTCCTGATGCTTCCCCTCTCACTTTTAATTCATCTGTTCACACTTACATCTACACAAGAAGCTCCCTTGCAAAGAGAAAATGCCCAGGAGAAATGCTGCACTCAGGATATTTTTTGACTGTGCTGTATCTAGTCTTTGTGCCTGACTCTAGGATCTCCCTCCCTTCTTCATCTAAAGAAGGTAGAAACAAACACACACGTCCAGGTCTCTGGTTTTGCTGAGGCTGCGTGGGAACATGGGACAGCATGAATCTGCAAGTCATGAGCAGAGTTCACCTGAACTCAAAGGCTGACTGGGGTTGGCAAGGTCTTGTAAGATGAAAGTCGATTGTGATGGCTGTTTATTCTGACTTCCTTCCCTGTGGTGCTCAGAGTTCACCCACCAACTCCAGCATTTGAAGCCAGAAGAGCTGTTATAGAGAGATGGCCAAGTGGGAAGATCATGAAGGAGCATGTTGTCATTAATGAGAAAGCTGGACCTGCTCGCTCCCAGATGTGGGTTGGATGCTGATCTGAGTTACTACCTTTTGCCTCCCAGGAGTCTCAGCAGGTTACATTTTCTTTTTCCTGCTCTGCACCAGCGCAGGATTGGATACCTGCAGTTCAGTAGCAAGTAAATTGGTGGATGAAGCCCTTTCTGGGTAGAAGCTGCTGAATGTTCTAGGAGCACTGCAGATAGACAGCATCATGGAATAAAAGCATAAGGATTTCAGTCATCAACACCCAAGCCAAAACAATTCCCTAAGATGCAGAAAAAATCATGACCTTCCCAGGACAAACATCCAGTATTGTCTTCTGTGTCTTGGTGCTTGGACAGTCCGTTTGGAAGAGGGAGCATTGATGTACTTGCTCACCAGCAAGCAAAGGGAGAATGTCCTTGGAGTCCCACCAGAGGGGTTGATCTGCTAGCTCAAGATTTCAGCTCCAAACAACCCTAAGAGTGTTGGAGCTCTTCTGGGAGAGTTGCAGCATCCTCTGGTGTTTGCCCATCCTCTTCATCCTGATGAGCTTTCTCAAACAAGGTCCGTAGTGGCTGCAAGTTGTCTTCTGCTTATAGACCTGCATGTAGGAAAACATTCCCCTGATTCTGTGTTCAGTGTTGTCAAAGAAGCAGCTGAGAGCTGCCTCCCAAACTCTAGGCTGAATATTTCCTACACCTCTGAAATTGTTCACTACTACATAGTGCCCACAAGTGAAGTTTATCATCAGCAGGGTACTGAGTGGGATTTTGTGAACACTGGGTTCATGCTGGTACCCTGACATTTTCCCTGGAGAAGTAGCTCTGGCTGGATATCACAGCATGATTTCACCGACTTCAGTTTCCTATCACTGTGCTGAACCTCCGATATGCGAACTTTGGGATATTTATCCAGACACCTGGCAGGCTGTCCAAGCATCGTTTCTTTCAAGCATTCATACTACTGATCCCAGAGTATCACCCTGACAGTCTGCAAGGATCACCTGCTCAGACCTCTCCTTGGGGCTTTCTGAGGTTCATGCATTGCGCTGCTGCAGGCACGTGGAAACCGCTTTCACCAGGACTGGCATGAGCAAAGCTGCACCACTTCATTCTGCTGTCGGACCTGGCCCATTTTCAGCCACCCCTGTGACTTCTGAAGAAGTTCAGCCTGGTCCTTTATTTTTTTTTTAAATAAATCCACTAGCCTCATTCAGCATACTTCTAGGCACTTAGATGCAACAGACCCAGAGTGGTCTCTGGGCAAACACAATGGAAACATTTCCTTCCCCTTTCCAAAGGACACACTTGTTCCCCAAGACTAAATTTGGGTCTTAGGATGAGCCCCGTGCTGTGTCTCCAGCTTTCCACTGAAGCTCCTGGTTTATGTAGTGGCTCATGCTCAACCAGACAAAGCTGAGTTCAGCTAGATGCAGAGCATCCACTTCTGGTCTTTTGCATTGATTTCACTCAGGTGGATCAAAAGCAGAGCTTCAGTGATATCAAGGCAGTTTTGTTTGTCAGCCAGGCTGGAGTAAATTTGTTGGGTGTTTTCCCTGAAAGCCACACTGGCTTCTCCAAAGGTAGGAGAAGGGGCATCTGTCCCTGTCAAAGGGACACCGAGGAGGAGGCAAATAAAAAGTTCCAAAATGACACATAGTCATTTTCAGATTGTGCAATTTCAGAGTCATTTCACTTTCTCAGTTTTTTTTTAAACACATCTGATATTTCTGTGGAGTGGGTCCAGCAATTCCTGTGGAGCATCCCCTTAGTGGACATCCCAACCATAGAGGAACAAGATGCATCCACACAAACCTTGCTGTCTCAGGGGTGTCCCACCACCTTTCTTAGGCTTGGTGTGACATGCACGGGTAGAAGGTGCTTCTTTCCACAGCTAGGAAAAGGGGGGGGG
>NW_009650188.1:3519057-3526760 GCF_000708025.1 Charadrius vociferus | reverse complement strand
ACCTGAACTCACCTTCCTCACCCAGCTGCACTGGCCAGAGCTGAAACGTTAACGTCTTTGTCTTCTCTTAAACTCGCTCTAGGTATCAAACTGGTTTGGAAATAAGAGAATCCGGTACAAGAAGAACATAGGTAAATTTCAAGAGGAAGCCAATATTTATGCTGCCAAAACGGCTGTCACGGCTACCAATGTGTCAGCCCATGGAAGCCAGGCTAACTCACCCTCAACTCCCAATTCAGCTGGTTAGTTTTTGGTTTTTTTTTTATTTTGGGTCATTAGTGTTTGTTTTTTCGTTCTGTTCCCCTCCCCCCTCTAATCTCTCTCTTGTTTTCTCCTTTTGGTTATTTCAAATTTTTATTTTCTGGTTTTGGTTGGCTTACTTTTGTGGTCTTTTAAAAAAAAAAAAAAAAAGGTGGGTTTGGTTTTGGGGGTTGTTTTGTCGGGGTACTTTATTTTCTTTACTTTTTCCCCCCCTCTTTTCTCTTTTTTTCCTCTTCCCCTTCCCTGTTATGTTTTTCGTTGGAAAAAGCGATGTGATCAGACCTTGTGACTGACGGTGCCGCGTTGGGGGTTATATGCATGGATGGTAAACACAAAACCAGAAAAATTATCTGAAAAAAGATTGCTGGGATTGCCTGCACTTCGGGAGGGGGGGGGGGGGGAAAAAAAAAAATGAAAAAAAGCCCTTGCATAATGGTTCTGTTTCACTGGGGCTTAAAGCATGAGTGGCCCTAATGGATAAAACCCAGCATTGCTGAGGTATCCTAACTTTGCCATTTTGCAGGTTGTTTTGGGTAGATTTTTATTCTTTGATTTTCTTTCTGTTGTGGTTACCTTTGATTGCTTACATGACAGTGTCTGGATCACCTGCAAGAGTGTGCCCTGTGTGAATTTTACTTTCCCTTTGTGTCAGCGCGATCCAGGGAAACCCATGGGTCGTTCCCTTCCCTTTCCCCCTTTTGTGCCCGTTTGCTGTGGTTTCCATTTGTTTGTTTTGAGGGTCAAAGGCACAGAGCACTTTGCCCAGATTTCAACTCCTCCGCTAGAGAACGATGCCTAGTTCATGCATGGTACCTGCCACGAGGACGACCAACCCAAAAATGATCCCAGTCGGCAGTCAGCTGGTTGTGCTCCCCTGCCAGGAGCGATGGAAAATTGGGATTTGTTTAAAAGGAGGAAAAAAGTGAACTTCATGGGTGCCATGTACTTCGTTATCCATGCAAATATTTGTGTGCCTGTTTGCTTTGTAGGGGTGGGAGGGAGAGTGGGAATGTACCACTCTTGTGCCTTTGAGCTCTGTCTGCTCATGGTACTGTTTCACTGGGGCGTGATGCTTGCTGTTATCAGGTGGGCTACTTTGAGGAAGGAAATGGTGGGAGAGCAAAGAGGGTGCTCTTTGCAGGAGAAGCTGAATGTTAAGTAGACCACAAGTCTGGTTGCTATCAGGATAGACTTCTATAGTGAGCGCAACCCTGCCTGTGGCAGGTATCAAAGGAATCGCACCCCAGAAGCACCCTCAGGTCTGGAGGATCGGAGTGGAAAGTGGAGAGCGAGGCAGGGGTCAAACAAGGGGAGAAACCAGTGGCATGGGTCTCTGGCTGATCTCCCAAACCAGCCCCCCAGCTGGAAGGCAAAGGCGGTCCATTACCCACAAGCCAACATGGTAAGCAGTGGTTGATCACTCTCTGCTGGGGAGCTCATCCACACCTTCCAGGGGCTCATGTGGGTGGCTTGCACAGAAGCAGAAAGCTTTCTCAGTTGGGCACTGAAGAGAAGTCACTACACACAAACCCCCTTATTTCCTGGGGACATGTTACTTGCTAGGGGTCTGCCACCCAGAGCCATCTAGAGCAGAGATCTTGCAGCTTTTGGTTGCAGGTCAGAGATACTGCTGGGAGGCATCTCTCCCACCTCCTCCTCGCCCAGGGCTGCCTGTGAGCAAGCTGTGCTGCCTGCTCTGACTCGGCTGAGGTGCTCAAGAGGGCTCAAGTGGATACGGCAGAGTTCTGCAGGAACAGATGGTTTGCAGGAATTTTGTTTGATTCTTTTCCCTTTTCCTAGCATTGTTTTAACTGGTGAAGATTTAGCTGCATTTTTTAAAATGTCATCCTTTCCAAGCAGCTCACTCAATACCTGGTCAGGTGAAGTCGCTTGACATTAAAAGCCCCGTGTAGAAAAGGCTGAAGGACAGAGAGCAGAATTGCCTCTGTTGAGGGAGATACCTACTGCCTGTGATGCTGTCCTGCAGTCCACATCAGCTTGGACTGAAGAGACACAGCTTTCCTTCTTTTTCTCTTTATTCAACTGGAGTCAGATCCAAAGATCTGGAATTAAGAGCTTAAAATTGTTTAAATGGGTTTGGATCTGGATTGCATGTAGTGAAGTAGGCATTTCCCCAGTGCCTGCCCAGTTAAATAGTGCTCCGGTGCGAGGCTGCTTCTTTGCCTTCCCTGCAGGCAGTAACACAGCTGTTTTAAAGATAAATTGGCCGGTACCCTGCAGTAAACAGCTAAGATAATCCCTGGATAACACTACACTTTCAAGGAAGGACAAACAGTCTTGTTATTAACGTGTAAGACATGAGCTTCTGGGTCCTCTTTCTGACTCACTTGTCTGCACTTCAGAAACATCGACCTCTTTTCAGGTGCCTAATGTGGTGGTGGTGCTAAAGCAGCATGTCAACGCAAGGGGAGCTCGCGGGCCATTGAGATCCTTCTGCTATAATCAAAGTGTTTCTAACCTGACCCAGATCCCACCACCCTTTCAGTATGCTGCAGCAATGGCAGAGCAGTGGGGAATCCCCATTGTCAGCATCGTAGTAGCCTCTGGGTCAGCTTGCAGAAATAGTGGATTTGGATGTCCTTGTAGTCCTCTCCTGAGAAGACAACTGGAAGGGCCTCAGGATTTTATCTCCAACAGTGTCATCCCAGGTTGAGATCTCCCCAGTTGAGCCGTGTGGATGTAATAGCTCAGTCAAGTATCTCTGTGTTGTTACACTGTGGGGGCAAGAATACGTCCTGAGGACATCTGAAGTTGTGTCACCTCCCCTGCTTCAGGTTGTCCTGGAGATGCTAGCAGCAAGAAGCATAGCTGTACACACTAGGTCTGAAATAACCTGTCTGTGAAAGATTTGGAAGATGGTGTCAAGGGCCATGAGCCACCTGGATGTGCTGAATTGCCCTGGGAGGAGCATCGAAGTGGATGAAGAGGTGAAGGACTAACATGGATGATGTCTCTCCTTTTATAGCATGTACATTTTTTGTGTTGTCAGGTCATTGGCTGAGACTTTGGTGAGGAAGGAGCCTAAACAAAGGCTAGATTTGCGGGGAATTTTTAGGACCTTCTGGTTTAAATACATTGTAGGGCATGTGGAAAGAAAGAGATTAGGTAGAGGACAGGTCATGAGAAAGAAGCGACCAGCAATGTAGTCCCTGGAGGGCAATGATGTTGGAAGAGGAGGTGGAACGGGATGCGATGGGACCTGGGACAGGAGCTAAATTCATTTCTGCTGTGGCTATGCAGGCCCATCTGTTCTTTGCATTGATGCCCATGTTACTGGAGATCAGTGAATGGCTACAGTCAGTCAAAGAGATTGGCCACACATTGACAAGGGCAAGGATTGCATCTGTCTAGCCATCTGGCACGTTCAAAGCAGGGTCCCCCATCCTCAGTCACCCAGGCCTGAATGTCAAACACCTTTTCATCCTGAATACGCGCAGTTGGGCTTATATCAGCCAGATGTTAAATAAGCTGAGATGTCTGGCTCATTTGGGCTAACAACTCCCCATCCTCACTTTGATTGCCTGGACAATCTCAGCACAAAAACCACATGGCAAATGAAAGCTATTTTACGTGGACAGACCCTTTTGCCAACCAGAGTCCTCAAGGGCCACACACAGGTGATGACATCCAGTGAAATCTTCCATGCAGAGCAGCCAAAATTGACCTGAACTGTTTTTTTTCCTGCTCACCCTTTTGTTTTGTGAAAATCTTCTTGCTGAGGTGCTGATGGAGGGGACCATGCTGTCTGGAAATGTACTTCATCAGGCACAGACCCGACTGCAGTATCTTCTCTCCTTTGCTTTCCTCCATTTGTGGCAATCACTTGTCCAGAGTGCAGCACTGGAGAGGATCCTGCTTCAGCACAGAGGCTGTTCTGATCGTGCTCTCACTGTCTTGAGTGTTGGTTGGCAAGTGAAAAAGAACGAATGTCCTGCTGGGTCATCCCAGGCTTTTAGACCTGCTACCAGACTTGGTGGGTTTGTCCAGCTGAGGAGCTACATGGTCCATCAAGTTCTTCCCTTATCTTTGGCCATGGTAGAAACACAAGGAGAAGTTGCAGGGTGGGTAAATTCTGTGCTCTCAATGCATATATGTCATTGCTGTTGACTTCAATTAGGAGTCTTGCATAGATGACCAAAGTCAACTTCAGTGGTTCAGTGTGCTGGATCTCTGTCTCATTGGTGATAGGTGGTATGAAGCAGCAGTTGAGGATGGCTTGATTTCAAGTCCAATGAAGACCATTATCATGTTTGTTTATTCTTGATCCTTTTGAATTCTCAGAGACTTTAGAGAAATGGACTTGTTAGATGGCCTGGAAAATTTGAGGTGGAAGTGGAGACTGTCAGAACATTAGAGAAGACATTGGAGAAGCTGGAGAAGAAGCTTTCTGAAGAGCTGGAGAAATGGACCAAGAAATACCAGCAGTCAAGCTTGTGAAGATTTTTGAACTGGAGGCACTTGAAGTCAGTTTTGTTTATCAGAAATGTTGGAGGTAGAAGAAATCTCTTTGGGGGCGTTGTTTTGATGTAGGCTTTCACCCAGCAGCAAGATCTGAGTGCCATAGCTTGTTTAAACATTTCCACCACTCTTTCTGAAGCTGGTGATGCCCTGATAGAAACTTAACAGTAAGGAATAGTGGTGATAGGTCTTGGATTTGATAAGATGATTGGATGCTGAAGATGAACCACTGTTCCACACTGCTACAAGTCATGAAAAGTAGTGGGGTTTTTGGTGTGTGTTGTTTTTTGTCTACACACAATAGCATCAAGGGTCTTCCATGCCAAGATAAGAGCCCTTTCCTCCTGGGTCCACAAGCTCAAAGATGGTTACTACCTCTCGGTTCTTGAGGAGCCCTGGATCAAATTATAACCACTGAAAACCTTTGATGTGTTCACAGTGAAGCCTTTCAGAGAGAAAGATGAGATTTCTGATGGAGCCTCCTCTAGTGGAAGGATTTGACTTGGTATTCCCAGATCTTGTCTCCATGGAGGATACCAGAGTCTTAATTTTCAGGGCTCTTCACGTTCCTGCCCCCTCTTCCACCCCAGTGCATCAGCCCCTCTTAGTCCTGTCTCTAAGACTTTGGGCCATCGTAATTTTCATATATGGCTAGCAAGTAGGCAGTGGAGTGCTGAAGCAGCAGAGCGGCAGCGTAAAGGGCTCTCTGCAATTACGGCTCTGATACAAATGCATCCATACATGTGGGGCCATTGATATGCGCATATTTATCTTTGTATCCACATCAGCGGCAAGACATACTTACCGTTTAGATATGCACATATATTTTAAAAATACCCTGTGCCAATAGCAGCGTATATCTTGTGACATCTCCAGCGCTCCTCATGATTTCTAAGACACCGGTGCTCTTCAGAACTGGAGTCTGTGGCTGTTTGTTTTTATTTCCTCCTTCTCAGTCTTGTTTTAGGGCCAGGTTTGTTAAGTTTCAATAACATATCAGTTAAGTTTATGGCATTTTTATTTGTTATTATTGTTACAAGTTTCTTTTGGTCAGGGAAGGTGGGATGAAATGTTGCTCTGCTGGGGGCAGAGCGGTAGCGATGCCCTGTCAGGCATTCAGGGATTCCCCAAGTCCTCTTCTCAGCTCTGCCATTGATTATTTGTGTGATCGCAAAGGTTTCTGCTCACCTTAAAAGAACAGGAGAATATTTTCTGCTTCTTATGAGCAGTAGCTGCAAAACCCGTTGGTTTTCAGCCACTGCAGGAGCGCGAAGCCACGTTACCGCCCTGTGCTTTTATGCCAGTGGTCAAAGTGGTCATTCAGAAAATCCAGTAGGAAGCATCTTTGTGTATGTGAAAAGTGCCCATCTTCACGCTGAAAGTTGAGCAGTGTCAGGGTGGGCTATCCTCAATCTGGCAGCTTATTTCCCTAGGTTTTTTGCCTTTAAAATAGCAAGTAACCTGAGAGGTCGGGAAGTGACAGGAGCCCTTTGCCAGCTGAACAGAGGAGGTGATGGTTACAGCTGCCTTCTGACTAGTTCGGGTTATTTTATGCAGCGCTGTGGGATTGCTCTCTGGAACGGGTTGGGCAGGGTTGACAGTGAGCACAGACAATGAGCTATTCCTGGCTCTGCTCTTTGCAGGCACTGGTGGGAGGGTCCTGATCCAAGGCTCACTGTGCTCAAGATGAGTCTCTTGACTGTCTTGGGTGTTGTATCTAGCACTGATGTTTCTGCTTTCCTTCAGTTCTGAGAATTGCCAGCACCTGACAAAAGAGCCAGTTGCAGAGAGCTGCAGAGAGTTTAGTGAACATGAAGTCTCCAGCGTAGACTTCCCACCTGCTCCTTGATCTCTTTTGGAGATGCCTTGCTTCAGAGGATCCTTCTCAGTCCACCTCTAGGGCGGAGCTGGGGTCTGTCCAGAGTGTTTCTTCCCTCTCCAGCAAAGGGAGGGGGATTGCCAAGTGTTTCTCAGAGCGTACGCATGAGCCATAGTTGGGCAACTCCACCAGGACTGTGGTTGCCAGTCTTCCAAGTTGGAAGTGGCAGTGGAGATGATGAGAGTGTATTTGGGGTTGGAGCTGAAAGCGTAGCTGACCTGGGCCCCTGAAGTCTCTCCTTTCCAAGGCTAACGTCATGTATATAACCAAACCTTGCACGTTGAGCTGTCTCACACTTAACGCGCTGATCTGCACGATAAGTTCTGAAATAATCCCATAAAACCTTTTTATTTATTTTTAATCCCCTTCCCTCCTCCACCTTCCAGTTACACAATGGGTTTGTTTCTCCCATTCAGTAGTTGAGGAGGTGCTCAGATATCTTGAAGCTGGAAGCAGAAAGCCTTGTTTCTGCAAAGGCGGGATTTTTTTTTTTCTTCTCATCTGTGGATTTTATTTTTTCCTGATCCCACCCAGTTGTCTTCACCGTTACCATTTTTTAGTGTAATGTTGGTGACTGGTGCATGCGGTGGGGAATTTGCTTACAGAGCTCATTCTCCTGGGGCAGCTGGCCCAGGAGGGCTGTGATACCCTTGCATTCTCTCATGGCCCATCATGATGAAAGACACTTGCCAACGTGATGGGTACTGGGAGTCTAGCCCAGGTGCCTTCACGTTTTTGTGAGCCTTCACTCCTGGTGCTCTGCAGTACCCACCAAAGATGGGTTCCTGATATCCTGAAGGCAAACCCCACGCACTGCTCCCTTGCGGAGCTCCCTGTGGCTCAGCAGGAGCTCTGGCTGTGGAACAGCCATGTCTGGACGTGCTCACCCTGCAGAGAGCAGTCAGGTGCAGGCTTACCCACCCTGCTCTGAGCTTCTGGGAAACAGCAGTGGTGTGAGCCAAGGCTTCCGCTTTCAATAGCGAGGCTTGTTTGGGTAACTCTGTTCTCCAGTGCAGTCTCCTGGGTGGACACCTCCAACAACCAAGATTTTCAAAGCTGCCTGAAGGATTTTGATGCCCTGAAA
>NW_009650188.1:3518767-3519038 GCF_000708025.1 Charadrius vociferus | reverse complement strand
TCCAGGCAGGGTTTTGTTTTTCTCGATCCAGAGCATGAAGAATCCTTCCTCCAGCTGAGGAGCTGTTGAAGAATGTTCTTGGCATTGAGCTGTAACAACATGTGGCTTTGAATAACCTCAAGAGTGCATCTTTTTTTTTTTTTTTTTTTTGCTTGCTCTGTTCTTCATACTACTAACCTGACTGTGTGTTTTGTTTTTGTGGTTGCTTTGCATGTTGTTCCTTCCTCTTGGCTGAGAGTCATGGGGTGGATCTTTTTCCTTTCTGTGCTTT
>NW_009650188.1:3499448-3518722 GCF_000708025.1 Charadrius vociferus | reverse complement strand
CAGCTTCTTCCATTTCTTTTAACATGTCAAACTCTGGAGATTTGTTCATGAGCGTGCAGTCTCTCAATGGGGATTCTTACCAAGGGGCCCAGGTTGGAGCCAACGTGCAGTCACAGGTAGGGACCCATCCAATGTACTGCCAGTGAATGCATTAGTGTTGGAGGAGCCTTTGATTGTATTGGCATTTCTCCCTCCCGTCCGAAAAGAGCAAATCTCAACCAGCACAAATGAACCAACCAACATTAAAAAAAGGCAAACCAAACTGAAAAAAACCAACCAACCAAAAAAAGCAACAGCAACAACCACCAAAAAAAAAAAAATCCAAAAGAAACCAAAACCAAACACCCAACCAAACCAACAACCATGGTCTTGAGGAGACTTGCCCACACTTTGTGAATGCATTTGGCTCTGGCTTGATAGTCGTGCTAGGAGGAGAAGAGGTTTAGGAGAACAGGCGTGAACTCAAATGAAAGCAGTTGAGGTTTAGGTTCTGCTTGCTTTATTCTTCCAAGGGAAGGGCCCAGATGTTTGGACTGGTGTCTCATTTTACAAGGCTTCCACTTACTTCTTTGATGCCGAACCAGGTATCTACTGAAAGGCGAGAAATGCTCAAATAAACATCTAGATTTTAAATTTTTTTTTTTAATTAAAAGCCACCCCTCAGCATCTCCCCACCTACCCAAAGCACAGCCACTCACACCACCCATGTACACACCAGCAAGAAAGAGCAAGAGAGCTTTGAGCGGTGTTACTGAAACTTCAACCTGTGCTTTGAGCAAAAAGAAAGAATTTAAAATAGCCAGGAGCTCACTCAGATCTCCCACCTTCCATCCGATGTCCAGATGTGCCATGAGTCCACTCTCTGGGGTCTACGGCTCTGTAGTGTGTTGAGAGACAGCAGCCACTCTGACACTTCTGCATCGGGCAGGGAGAGCTCTCTAAAGCCGAGGTTGCTCCCCTCGCAGTGCTGGACGCAGAGCAAGCATGCCGTCCATGGGCGATGAGATGTGCTCACCGCGTGTACTGCTGCTGGGGCTGGGCTGGGGGAGTGGAGGGAGAGGAACGGGGCGCCCGGAGGAGAGCTGCCAGTGCTTTTGCTGTGGTAGGTATATTCCCTCTCTGGGCCCTCCAAAATGAAGGCTCTCGGCTGACTCTGAGGATCTCCTTCCACTGCCGTGAGCTTCCCAGTGCTTGGGGCTGAAGGGTGGAAGAGGGTAGGGGCAGGAAAGTGGGTCCTCGAGAATGGTGGTGGAGCTGGCCACAGCGATGTGCTCCAGGAGTTCCCACTCCGTGCTTGCCATGCTGTTCTCCCTCTCCACTCTTTTTGTCGAAAGACTTGGGACCAAGGAGAGCATGACAGGGCCGCTGGGGCAGGTGGGGGGTGGTGAGGGAGGCAGGAGCTGTTGTCTGGCTGGGCTCTCGCCACAAGACGAACTGTGATTCTCTCTTACCCCTCTTTAAAGATATACCTTTATTTTTTTTTATTATTGTTGTTATTACTGTTTGTTTGTTTTTATTTTGCTAAAGATGAACCAAAACGGCTTTGCCCACTAACCTTTCATTCACTCTAATTTGTGTCTTTATTGTCGTTGGTCTGTTTAGGTGGATACCCTTCGCCATGTTATCAGCCAGACAGGAGGATACAGTGACGGACTCGCAGCAAGTCAGATGTATAGTCCGCAGGGCATCAGTGTAAGGAAAAAAAATAGGCTTGGGTTCTTGTTTTATTTTTTTTTCCTTTCATTTTTGTTCTCTCACTACCAATTATTTCAAAGCCATAGGGCTCAGAATGCCACTTAGTAGGACTTGTCTTTGCTTTTACGGTCACCTAGTTTATTGCTTCTGTATCGGTCACGCCAACGGCAGAGCTCTGCCCACAAAAAAAGTGGCGACCGGGCAGGCTTTGTGCAGGCAGCTGGCGTCTAGGACTGTCAGAGCCGATCAGTGTTTGCCTGGCACCTGCGGCCACACGCGCTCGGCTGAAAGGAGCTGCTAAACAGGTGACACCTCGCGTAACCACGGTGGGGAATGTCGCCACGAATGCCCTGGTCCAGAGGTGGCTCCACGCAGAGGCCAATGGCGACCATCTAAAAATAACCCATCCCTGGCTGGCATCCGAGAGCACGGCAGCGATGGGGTTGGCGGCAATAACGATTGCAAATAAAAGGAGAAAAAAAACCACACAAAACAAAGCCAACCAACATCAACCCAAGAAAACCTCGCCCAACCAGACTGGGGGAGGATGCGAGGAGGGGGGGGGCGGTCTGCGGAGCATCTTCTCCTTGTTCTTGGGTGCGCTGGCGGGTTCTGACTAGCATGAAAATTCGTAGCGACAAGCTGTGTCGCACAAGGGGAAATCGATCAGACACACACAAGGAGAACCCAGTGTAGATTCGGGACAGCAATCCAACTTCATTTCTCAGATCAATCGTCCACCATCTCAGCAGCGGTGACAGCAAGCTGGGAGAAGAGGGCAGCCTGGAAAAGGAGGCTGTGAGCGAGCACCGAGTGGGTGGTGGCAGTGGTGTCCGGGGTGGCATGGAGGAGGGGGCGGCTGGCCCTGGACATTGCTGGCTGCCACAGTCCCCAGCGAGGACGCTGAAGGTTGGGAGGGGTGGTCTTGAGCTGGGCAGGAAGGTGGTGGTCCTCCGGGTGGAATGGTGGTCCCACAGCCAAGCACCCCATCGAGGTGCACTGTCCAGTCCCATCACTCTCCCAGACAAGGCTCGTGCCCTTTGTCACCTTGCGTGTGACTGTATTCTGGCCGATGGCATGTGAGCGGCTACTGCCAGCGCAGGGAGAGGGTGCAGGGAGCGGGGTGCAACAGGACAGGGGTCTGCAGTCCCCTCTCCTGCGGGCGCGGGGGCTTAGCGGGCGGCTTGACGTCAGGAGGCAGGGAGGATTTGTGAAGTAATGTAATTGAACATGTGCAGATAATTATGTCTCATTACATAAGCCCGTTGCAAAAACGGTGCTTGGAAATGCCACATGAAAGAGCCTATCGTTCCGCATTAATTTCTCCGTGCACTGAATTTATTCCCTTTCTGGCTTTTTAATACTTGGAGAGTAAATGAATCGCAGGCTGATCATGATAAGAGATGATACTTTTGTATAAATTAAAATACCCCCAAGGAAAGAGGCTGAGCTGATTATGGTTGCAGTTGGCTTGGAAAATAACAGTGGGCTGGGTTAAGCCAAAATTTGGGGGGGAGGGTTGCTGCTGGGAACTACGAGGCAGGGAGGGGGCGATGGGGGAGAGGAGAAGAAAGAGATAGTGGAAACTCAAAAGCCGAATAGAACGAGGAGGGCTGGGCTGGTATTTCTGGCTGTGGTAGTAGGAGAACCACTATTACCACAAGCAGCACTGGGAACTGGTGAGCTGAGAGCTGCAGGGGCTCAGCGGTTTCCCCTGCGTTCCCTAAATGAGGACCTGGGATTATGGCAGCTGATGGCTCCTCAGGTTGATTTTCAGGGAGGACAGGAGCCCAAATTGGATGTTGTTCAGAGAGAGGCAAGGTGGTAATTGGCCCGAATTGGATGTTGTTCAGAGAGGGGCAAGGTGGTAAGTGGGCAAAGGGACCACCTGGGTTTGGGGGTGGTGCCTTGTTTCCTCATAAAGCTGTGGTGTACATGGGGACCAAGGCAGGGAGTCCAGAGCTGAGCAGATAATTTAGGAAGCATCTTCTGAGTTGTTTCTCTGCCCCCAAATGTTTTGCTTCCCTGTATCCTGGGAAGCATGCTCCTCCTGTTGCTTTTATTGTCACTTAAAAGTCTTCCCATCCAGCTAGGTCCCTTGACGAACCCCACTTTGTCCACCCCTGAAGTGTGGCTGCCCTCTGGGAAGCATTGGCATTGGTCCTGGGCAAAGTCCTGGGGAGCTGCTCAGTGCAGGCAGGGCGGCTGTCTCATAGCAGGCAGGGCTTCCCTGCCTCTCCCCTGAACCCTTTAACACCAACGAAGGGCAGCAGGATGCGGAGGAAAGCTGTTAGTGACACAGAAAGCTGCCGTCCCCACGTCACCCGAGGATCCCCATGAGCTGCTGGGAGATGAGCCGAAACCTAGTCAAAAGCCTGTCACAAAGATGTCTGCATGGCGCTGAGGTTAAGTTATCCCCAGAGCCCATCGGGGCTGGGAAGTCAGCGGCAGGTTGCCCAGCTCCACTGCTGCAAACCTTGGCAGGGGAGACAACGCTCGGGATTTGCCTTCCTTGATGGAGGATGAATTTTTAAATGCATGTAAGTCATGACAGCTGAGGACAGGAATCTACCCAAAGCCCAGTTCCCTGCGTGGCTCTGCTGCTCGACGGCTGACAGACTGCTCCGCAGGGCAAAAAGGGCTGGAGTCGGTTCTACATCGTTAGCAGGATAATGGGCGATGTCCCAGCCATAGCGATGTCCGTGACCCGCAGTGATGGCTGAGGCAGAGCAAGAACAGCCGCCTTCTCCTCTGCAGTTGGAAATGGCGTTGGGCGGCGCCGATCCTGGCAAGGGACAGGGATGCTCTTGGTGATGGGGGGGCAGTAGAGGCAGGAGCTGTCTTGAGGAGGCTTGGGTACCCTCTCTTGGGTAGCACTGTGAGGAAGGAGGGCCCCCCAACCTGAAAGGAGGGGATGTTTGGAGCCTGGTCCAGCCCTTTTTGCAAGCTTTGAGGTTGGGGGTTTTGCACCATTAAGTGAAAGGTGTCTGGTCCCTCTGGACAGTGCTTGTTTACGGGGGTCTGTGTGTGTGTGCTCAGCTGGGGGTCCCTGAGGCTGGGGGTTTCAAAGCATTTAGATGTCCGGGTTCTGGTGGGTTCTGGTAGAAGTTGGATCTTTATTGCCACAATAATCTGGAGGGTCATAGCCCAAAACATCTCCCTTTCTGCTGCTGTCCAGTCACCCTAAATCCACAGTGGTTTAGGGCCCCGTCTGCTAATTAATGAATGATTTATAGTCGTCTTCAAGAAAAACTCTTTCAGAAATTTATTTTTGGACTTCATTTAATTGAATATATAGATCATTTAAAAGTCTGAAATGAGGGGCTACTTTTAAAGCTCATCAGAGTGCAAGGTTTTTGATTGAAAAGCGCTGTTGTGCAGAGCTGTGCCTGTTCACAGAGCAGTGTGTGTTGCTGTGATAGCAGTGGTCAGTGACAGGTTGTGCTGTTGAGTTTTGCATCCACTCCTGTCAGCAAGGACCACCGGGCACTGGTACCTCTAGGAGGTGAGACCTCCTCACTTGTGCTGAGACCCTTTTCTCTTAAGAATTTGGATCCTGAAAAGAAAGTCGTTGCTCTGCTCCTCAGCAAGCTACTGTTTACCATGATGATCACAAGCTGGGATATGGAAGCTGGTCTGGCAGGGCTTCAGTGCCTGGGCCCCATCTGTTGGAGATGCCTTGGTGTGTCCTGAGACTGACACCGAGACCCTGGGAAAGTAATGACCAGACATGGCTGGATTCTCCGGTGTGTAATAAGAGCTTCGATGCATATTATAAGGAGACCCTGATAGGGAATTCAGAGGTTTGAAACCTCTTTGAGGCTACTCGCTATCTATCAGACTTATTTGGTGTGTTTGAAGGCTGACCTGACACACTGCCACGTCGATGGTGGGACAGGGATTTGGTTACAGAAGGTGGGAGGTTGAGACAGCCTCTGTGCAAAGCAGAAGGTTCCTTTAAAGATTGGCAGAAAGTCATCTCCCAGCCCCACGTAGGAGGCCCGGGCAGAGAGCCAACCAGACTTTCTGGAGGTGACAAAAATGCTGTGAGACCTGTGGAAACGGGCACCAAAACCAGTTGCTTCAGCAATCCATCATCAGGGCTCCCCCACTTGGACAGCCACCAAAGCTTTGCCTGTGCTCTGGCATCAGAACATGACATATGAAGAGATGTCCTGGAGACCATTGCTCTGTCTTTGGCCTCCTGCTCTTCCTGAAGAAGTCACAGCTGTGTACAGGGGCTCCTCAGAGGGTGTGTGAGGAGCAGCAGCCTCCTGAGAAGACTCCTTTGTCTTTGAGGGAGATCCCAAGGGATTTACTACAGTCAGATCCCAAGGGAGCTCCTTGCTTTGGAAGAGGCAGGGCCAGCTGGGTGGAATTGGTTGGATCCTGCACATGTCTTGGTCTGTGCAGCAACAGGGTGAACTCCAGGGAAGGGGGGATGACTGTGGATGGTGCCTGTGTACCCTCTGCCTGGGGAAGCATCCAGCCTCCTCATGGAGGGCTTGGCTGTACCAAAGGATGGCATCAAGATACCTAAGCTGTGGCCAGCCTCGGGGCCTCCTTTCCAGCGCTTGACCCATAACCTGGGACCTTGCCAGACTGGGGGAGCAGGATGGTGCGGGGTCTGTGGAGGGTGCCGCAGTCCCTGCCGGCCTGTCCTCAACATCCTCTTGTCTTCCCACTGGATGTCACTCAGGTCATCATCATCAGTGCAGGCTCCTACAACACATGAAGGGTGATTCCCAGTCTTGAGTACCATGGGGCTCCCCAGCATTTTGGGGGACAGAGCGCTAAACATCGAGGCAGCGCAGCCGATGTCTGCAAGATGCTCTCCTTAATCCTTCCAATCACGGCTGGCACGCAAAAGCCTCGCTAAAAATAGTTGAGCACAATAGGGACGGAGCCCTGCTCCACGCAGCCCCCTCCGCTCTCCCCCCCTCCTGCTCGCCGTAATGACCCTGCAAACACTAAATGGCATCTGAGTGCATTAAGCAGCAAACTCTCCGGTGACATAGCAATTACGGCTCTGAAATAGATTTGGTGCGTCACGGAAGATAAGGGTTTTGAAAGTTTCTGTTGTGATTATAGCTTGTAACTCCAACAAATAACAGGCTTGGTAATAAGAGGCTGCCAGCACAGCTATTGTGGTTCTCTCTCACTGATGGCACGTAAATTGCTATTAATGTCCTAAGTGTACTTGAATATGCCAGTCTCAGGGCGGTGGAGTTGGCTCTGTGTCTCTCTTTACGTGGCCTGTCATTGTCGGGCTGATAATCTACAGTAATTGCTGCCTCTTGCAGCGGTCCAAGACATGTAAGGGTGGATATTGCATCTCAGGGAGCGTGGGGACGGTGGGTCAGCGCCCGACTGTGGATGGAAGCTGGTGGGGGTGGTGGGCATGGTGAGGTCTCTGCGGGTGGGGGGCTCACGGCGCTGTTGATGTTTGTGCATAGTCTGGTGTCATGCTTGCACCCAAGGTGAAGTGGAGTGGGATTTGCTAACCTGCCAGCAAGCTTAGGTCGCGATTCCTGTCTTCCTTGCTGTTGCCTGAACCCCTCTGCAAGGGAGCATGTTTGCATACTCCCATGCGTGCATGGAAGATCACGCAAGCCTGTTGTGTGTGTGCGTGTGCACGCCTCTGTCTTCTCTGCCTTGTGCATGTCCCACTGTGAGGCAATTTCCATCCCTTAAAATGGGGGTTCCCACAGCTTGCCCATAGTCAGCTCTTTGCTCCCATCTCAGCTGCCTCTCGGACAGGTAGGAGCTGGTCGGCAGTGTGGACAACCCGCTGCCAAGTCCTGGAAGGCTGCTTGGCACAGTGAGGCTTTTCCTAACCTTACCCCACTTTGCGGGTCTGTGGGTTCCCAGCACGCAGAGGCTGTTCAGGCTGGTGATAGATGCCTTGCGCTGGAGACAGCAGGACAGGCAGCCAGAGAGGGTGAAGCAGCCCAGGCACGTCTAAAGCGGGATGGTGGCTCAAGCTTGGGCAGGAGCTGGGAAGGATTAATTATCCGAGCACTGAATCAATGTCAGAGCGAGGAGAGGAGGTTGGGTGCGACATCTGCTCCTCTCCGAAGGGGATGGCAGCCACGGAGGAGCAGCTTCTGTGCACTGCCGGCTTCTGCCTGCGGCAGCCAGGGCCCTCCAGTAGCTCTGCTCTCGAGAGGTTGGAGAATTTGGCTCTGCATCTGTTTTTAGGAGAAGAAACAAGTTGTCTGCCATGCTTTGCTGTACAAACCCTTGGATGGATATGGTGGTGGCACCTCTGTTGCACTGTGGCTTGGGGCCGCTCAAGGAGGGGTGATGGGGAGTGTGGAGGACCAGCCCCGGGGCAGCAGAACTTCGTGGTTTTACTGCAAAGCAAGGAGGGGAAGGCTCTTGCGTTGGGAGCAGAGAGGTGGCCCAAATCCCCAAACGCAGCCTTCACAATGGTGGGAGAGGTGTTTGGGCAATGTGTTTTCCCTGCAACAAAACTTGGTGCTGATGGCTTTCCCCTGCACAGGGATGGTGCAGCAGGAGGGGTGCCCGGAAAGGCAGCAACGGGGGACATGGAGCTTATGCTGGGGGACATGGCACAGCTCAGTGGTCCCTTGGGACCCAGTGGTTGTTCTGCATGGTCATGGCATCTGGCTCCAGATAATGTCCCAGAATAGGGTTTCTGGAGTGAGATGTTCACTATTTTCCTCATTCCGTATGGGGAAGGGTCCTATTTGGTGGCTAAAATAGCTGCAAACAACCAGAGCTCAGGGTTTCTGCAGAAATACGGGGTTTTTAAGGGACAGAATTTCCATGAGCACTTGCATTTTATCAAAACCACCGTTTTCAACAGAATTGTTTCTGGCCAAAATTGGTTTTGGCTCCCATTGATGGAGCCCCATGGTTGGCGGTTGGAAGGGTGAGCTGGAGTGGACATCTTTGCCTTCTACGTCGGCCCCTGCCGAGGGAGAAGCGGTGGCGGTGGCAGGGGGTGTCTGAGGCGGATGGGTGACGTGGGTAGGGCTGGGCGTGCCGTTGGGTGACTGACATCTCTGTGTCTCCCTTCCTGCAGGCTAATGGAGGTTGGCAAGACGCTACTACCCCGTCGTCGGTGACCTCCCCCACAGAAGGCCCTGGCAGCGTTCACTCTGATACCTCCAACTGATCTCCCAGCAAATTGCATCCCTGGCTGAGCCGGCCCCGGCGGGGGCAGGAGGGGAGGGGGCCTCTCCTAACACCGCAGCAGTCAGACTGGAGGTGAACCCAATCAGCACACACAAGAAGACTCCTCTTCTCTTCTCTTCGTCGGGATGCTTTTTTCAGCCAATCTGGACACTTCTTTATACTCTCTTCCCTTTCTTTTCTGGGTAGAAGCCGCTCTCCCCCTCCCTGCCACCGCCACAACACCACTCCCTTCCCCTCACCCCTTCCCACCAAAGGATGTGTCGACAGGTAAAAGGATTTTAAGGAGGAAAAGCAAAAATCAACTGCCGCCACACAAAACAACCCCAAAGCAGTGTACGGCCTCGTGCTGGGTGTCTTTCTGAGGAGCCACAACTGTACCTCAGTCGCGTCTCTCTCCTTTACTAGCAGGCAGCCCCTCTTGCCTCCCCCGTCTCTCACGCTACCTCTTCGTAGGGAAACGCCACCGCAGCCCCTCTGCCGCCTCGTCTCCGCTGGCCCCGGCCGCAGCCAGCGCATCGCCTCCCCGCGCCCAGCCCTGCCTCGGTGAGCCATCCCCTGGGCACTGCCAGTGATGGGGAGGGTGGATGCAGGCCACCATGCACGTAGGAGAAGGAGCCAGCGTGCTTCTCTTCACTTCCAAAAGGTACCGGCCCGTTCCCGGCCATGGGGAAACCGTCAGCACTTCCCGGTCCCTGCCCTGCTCCGCCGCACATCCCTCTGGCTGCTGTGAGCTGGGTGAGCCATGAAACCCCACCATCCTCCCTGCCTGCTGTTGGAGGGGAGGAGAGGAGGGAAGGAAACAAGGCAGAGGTGGCCATCACTGATAACAAAGGCACTGAGCACCTCCGTGGTGGTGTGGGGGATCAGGCACTGATGATCGATGGGACCCCAGCAGTTTTCTCACAGCACCTAGGAAGGCTGGCGGTGGAGTATTTTCTGGCAAGGAGAGTGTCATGGGGTGTTGGCTCACGTTTTTGGGAGCTTGCTGTGCTGTGGAAGAGGAGGAGATGGGATTCCCCAGTGCAGACAGGACCCACAGAGGTGGGCGACACCCTCTGCGTTCCCAAAGCCCTGCCGGGCAGGCAGTGAGGGACGGGCAGCGGGATCCCAGAGGCTGGATGTGGTAGGGTGAGTGTGTCGGGTGCTTTTGATAACAGTTAATGCAACAGGTTTGCTTGAGGGTGAAGCTCTGCAGGATGGGTGCGTGCTCCGCTTGTGGATGTCTTTCTGCTGAAGCTGCTGGTTTTATCCCGGGAGTAACTCTGGGCAGTGGCTTCCCAAGCTGTGGAAACCCTTGTAGGGTTTTCTGCCCAGCTTTTCTGGTCCGCTTTTTGGACAAGCGCTGATGGGTGGTACACAAGGCTTCATCCTGCTAAAACACCCCTTTGCGCAGCCAACGCCGGGAGGATATGGCTTCCATTGAAAAGTGGGGTGCAGAGGCACCAGTTTGCCCTGGGCAGCAGGCTGAGCTTCGTGCCAGGGAGGTACTTTTGGCCACCAGTTCTTCCAGCAGGCACGAGGAGACTGAGCCAGCCCATGGCAAGACCCTGGATGTCATGGGGACTGATGCGGGTGCAGCATGTCTGGCACCTTGTGATGGACCCTAATACCTCTTGGCCACATCTCATGTTCTTGCACATCCATGCCCACCCTGCCCATGCTGGTGCCGGCCATCTCAAGATGCGAACTGTGCCAGTGCAGAGCAGCATTAAGCAGGAACCGTTTAAAACTAAAGCTCTGCCAGAAAAATTTCCACCCTTTTGCTGGAAAAAGGACATGCCCATGGCTCTGACATGGCTGTCACCTTGCAGCGCGGGGCCAGCAGCGTGACTCTCCTGAAGTGGAGGTGAAGCCTGCCTTTCCCTGGGGAACAAGCCCAGAAGGCTCTAAAACTGAAATTTGTGACCTTCCCCCAAATAACAAAAGTCCCGATTCAGTGGGTTTTCTGTTCCTGAGCTGACGGCATCAGAGTAGGATGTGAAAGGTGGACAAGAAACAGCACAAGCTGCTCCTTGTATAGTTCTTAATCTCCAGTGGTGAGACACATTCTGCTTCTCCTCTCGCATCTGTCCCCGGGGCTGGGAACCATGCTACAGAGTGTGATGTGATGTGAGGTCTAGGGCTGCCTCCCAGCTGGGAGTACGTTAAGAGCAACGAGAAGGTTGGTTCCCTTCAAGGACAGTTAGGAGATGCTGCCCATCTTCCCAAGCCACGCACTTCTCGCTCTCCTCCTCCCCCTCCCATGGCCTCCCTCAGTGCAGCCTTTTAACCATTTCCAGCTTATTTTACATGGAACCGTTCTGGCAAAGCATTGCAGGGATGCGGGACTAGGTTAGGTCTGTTGTCCGGAGCAGCAGCAGTGCCGTGCCTGCGGGAATGCCGCTGTACCTCTTGGAAACCAACCGGGAACGAGCCGAAACCACCCGCTCGCCGGAGCCGGCCAGTGCTGGGGCTGCCTTCCCCCTGCCCTGCAGCCGCTGCCCCTCCTGCCTGCACCCGCTGCCCGCGGCACCCCTGCCCCGGCAGGGCACGCGCTCCTCCACGGTACTTTTCAAATCACCTCCTGGGTTCCCACGGTTGATCCCTCCGGTTTGCGTTGGCATAGCTACTCGCTTGCCTTTTTCTTTGCTTTTTTTTATTTTGGGGTTTTGTTTCTCCTCCCCTTCCCCCCCCTCCCCCCTCTCCAACCCTGAGTGTTGTGGGGTTTTTTTCTTCTTCTTTTTTTTTAATTTTTTTTTTTCTGCCCAGAAAAACCTGACTTCGATACCAAAAAAACAAAACAAAACAAAAAAACAAAAAACAAACAAAAAACCTGCAGAAACTCAAAAAAAATAAAAACAAAAAAAACCACAAAAAAAACTCGACGATTCTTTCAGCTTTATTAACATTTTCCATTGTTTCTTGCGATTTGTGTCTCGTTCTTTGTAGTATTGATGATAACGAACATTTGATAATGAATGTTCTTGTATATTCAGATAAAGGAGAAAAAAAAAAAAAACCAAAAACGCAGTCGGAATTTAATAGTGTTTATAATAAAAGAATAAAAAATGACCCTCTTAGCACGCAAAATTGAACAGGGGGACGGTCCCATCCCTGTTCTTTCTGTGGCAACAAGCGCTTCATTCCTGTATAGTTTATAACATCAAACTACCTACATTCATCTTCCTTTTTTTTTTGTTTGTTTGTTTTTCCCATGGTTTGTTTTTTTTTTTCCATTTTCTCGCATTTGTGAATTAGTTCAAGAATGCTAGAAAAGTGTAGAGTTGTGCACACTCATTTCTTCTTACACAATGTTTAAAAAGTGACGGTAATTCATTTTGTAAAACTTTAAAAAGAAAAAAAAATGGTTGGAATAGTGAGCATTAATAGGTACAGTCTAACACTTTTATGTTTCTTAACGTTGAGACCCAGAAATTACCTTTTTTTTTTTTTTTCCTGCATTATTTGGGAGGGGAGAGGGGGCTTTGATGATGATGCTGAGTTTATTTGGACCTTGCCGAGACGACGGCCTTGCCACTTCCCCTGTGCTTTTGAGCTGTGACCCAAGTGATGTGAAAAGTGATGGTGGTGTGTTATTGGGGGAGGGTGTTTCTCTTCTCCCAGGGGGTCCCTACACATTTTGATACCCAACCCCAGAAGATGTTTGGGTGGCTGCTCTGGGGCTGATGGGTGGGAATTACATCCCCAGAGAGAGATGTAATCCCAAGAGGTTTTGGGGAGATGTTGAGGGGTGATGGGGAGTCGGGTGCTGACCCCCCATGCCTGGGGCGATGCTGAGCTGCCTGGAAGTGATGAAAGGGCATCAGTCCTCCCCAAAATGTGTAGATGGTGGTCTTCAACGGCTTTATGCTCTGCCCCGAATCCTGGCAGCACCCTTGCCCTGAGCGTTTGCTGCAAGAGCCCTGGCTTGGAGGCACCCATCAGCCCAACTGCAGCTCTTGGGCCAAAAACGAGGGGTTCAGAGCAAGGAGGGTGCCAACCTCATTTTGACCATGGACCGTGTTGGGGATGGGTTCTCAGTCTGGGCCCCAAGCCCCGGCTGCACAGGGGCACTGGGAAGGATGAGGGACAAGGGCCGGGATGTGACAGCCCCCCAGCCATGGTGGGACATGGCCAAAATACCCCCAAATATAGCGCAAAATTTTGGTGGCTGTGGAGTGGGGTTCAAGGAGAAGCACTGAGGAAGATGCTGGTTGGCATCGCTTTAGTTTTCAAAGTTTCCTTGCTCACCTCCCTCCTCCCAAAAAGCTGAGCTTTTCACATCACTGAACGGTTTAGGGTTTGGGGTGTTATTTTTAATCCCAAGGTTTCCTGGAGACCTTTTGTTTTCATACACCTTTGTTATTATTATTATTATTAAGATGATGTAAATCAGATGTTGCCTGGGGGGTTGGTTTTGTCGGTTTGCTTTTTTTGTTCTTGCAAAGCCCTTTCTATCCCTTGTAAAGATGATCCAGTTGTTCTGAGTTGCTTTTTCTTTTCTATTTTTTCCCCCATCTTTTTTTTTTTCTCTTCCTAATGGATTCCAAATATTAAAAAAAAAGAAAAACCCTAAAAAAAAAAAAAGACTCTCTGTTCCGACCTGGTTTTGAAACTTTAAGCTTTTCTGCTTCTGTAAAGAAAAAAAAAAAAGGCCTCTGTCTTTCTGATCCCAATTGAGACTTTTATGTTCTATGACGATACTAACAAGGTGTAGGTTTTACAGTTTCCTGATTTGTACTGGTAATGCATATTCCAAATAAATAGTTTCTTTTGTTGCAAAAAAAAAAAAGCCAAAAAAAAAAAAAACCTGAAACCAAACCTGGTGTATTTTTTGGGAGGAAAGAAGAGGAAAGCGAGATGCTCTGGGGGCTTCCCCCCATGGGGATGCAGGGGGCAGGAAGGGTTTGGGGTGCAGCGGGGATGGGGATGGGGACAGGGTGAGAGCAAAGGCTCAACTGAGCCTGATGTTCGCTCCTGCTCCTGGTGGTGGGAGCCCGGGAGCCGGAGGGATGCGGTTCAGGGGCAATGCCTGATGCTCGGCATCCCTGCTGGTCCAGGCGCCTACCCCCTCCCCGTGTCTCAGTTTTCCCTGGGCAAGGGGGGAGGTGGGTTCTTCTGGACACACGGATTTGTCCGTGCGAAAAAAAAACCAAACTTCTTCAGTCTTTCAATTTTCATTGCTCGTTCACTGCTTTTTTGGACTTTTTTAGTGCACTTCTTTCCAAAAAAGCTAGAATGGGGATTTTCTTTATGGCACCCGGGGATGGGGCAGGCTTTGGGAGCAGGGGAAGGGGTTGGTGGCTTCTTGTGTTTTCCTGTCGATTTTAGGGTTGTTTTTTTTTTAAAAAAAAAAAAGAAAAATTCTGAAAATGTTTCTGAGCAAAAAGTAATTTTAAATTTAATAATAACTTGCAATTTAAAAAAGAGTCTGGGGGGCTGGCAAAAGTGGCTGTGGTTTTCCCAACTCCTGATCTGGAGAAGGGCAGGATCTCTGCCACAAACCCCTCCGACACCCTGCGGGGACCTAAGCGGAGGGCAAGAAACCCCCAGGGAGCCCCAAGGAGCTGGCACAAGGATGCTGGACCTGGCCCGGAGCTGCCACCCACGCTCCCCCATGGATTTCTTGTCAATGATTATTCAATCTCCAGCCTGACCTTTCTCTTCTAAATAACACGGCAGTATCAGTGCGGGCCAGCCTCCGGCTCCGGCTGCAAATTAACTGTATCGCTCTCCGGCAGGAGACCCAAGGAGCCCCCCCGGCTGCCGCATTGCCAGACCACCCCAGGAATTATCTCCCTCCGACGGTGCTCTCCTAATACCAGTTTAAATATCATCTCGCTCCCAGCTGTTTCATTCTAATAAATGCTTATCCCAGCTCCAAACAGAGAAATGCTAAGTCTCACCGGGCCCCCGTGAGCAAATCACCCCAAAAAGGCAGGTGGCGGGAGGTGATGCTGGGAGGATGCTGGGAGAGAGGGTGATGCTTGGGAGGAGGTGATGTGATGCTGGGGGGTCCTGGCACGCGTCCTTTGGGTGCCGGGATGGGTTTGAGCATGTCACACCTCTCCCAGCTCGAGTCTTCCCTCCCCCTCCCCGCAAAAAAAGAGGTGATTTTAAGGTGGGAAAAGGGCACACGCAGCCTGCCACAGCATTTTGGGGGCAGCTGGAAGAGCCAGGCTGGGTGCAGCATCCTCCCTTCCTCCCTCCCTCGCTGGCTGCTTCTGGATAAAAGAGAAACCAAACCCACAGGACCCAGACTGGACTCGGTTTTCTTTTCTTTCATCTCCTTCCCCGGTCCACATCCACACCTTTTCCTTCTGCTGGTGCTGCCAATCCTTCTCCCCCCACCCCTCACTTATCAACGGGATTTTATTTTCCCATTTCCCCCCTGCCATTTGAGCAACAAAGTTCAGCCGTGAGTGAGAGCAAACCCCGAGGGCAGGTTCCTGCACTTTTTCCGTTTTGTATTACAATATTTTAGGCCAAGAAGTGGGGAAAAAAGATCCGGCGTGCACCGGGCCCCACGAATTTCTGCGGCTGAAGCTGCAAAAGGCTTTCGGTGAGCATCACCCAGCGGCTTGGTGATGGGCGATGCCCTGGCACGTGCCAGCTCCCTCCCAAAGCTCCCTGGGGCACGTCCTCACCCTCTTAGTGCTTTTTCTCCCCATGGGCAGCTGCCAGCATCTCCTCAGCCCCCGCCTGCCAAACCGGGGTGTCCCCTCCCGTCCCCATGCCAGGAGCTCCAGCCCAGGGCCACCACCAGCCACCATGGGGGCAAACCACCGGCGTGAAGGGGCTGGCCAAGCACACCCCAGATATTAATAATCCTTCCAAACTAAGCGAGGGGTTGGGAGGCATTAAAGTTATAGTTTGCAGTAAAGCCCCCGTCTGTTTGCTGGAGAGTTTAATATATGGCAGGAAGTTTCGCCTATAAAAGGCGTTATTTTTTTTTTTTTCCTCCAGTTCGCCAGGAGTCTATAACTTACGACCTCCATAAATGTGAGTGGGTCTCGCAAGTCAGCCCATCAGTCTTTGGAGTAATTCTGCTTTGTAGTAAAATATTTTACTGTGCCTTGGATGCAGGCAGCCCTCCTCTCCCCCCGCCCTCCCCGTCGGGTGGGCAGGGCAGTGGTGGCCATCCCCGGGTCCCTCCTCTGTCAGCACTGTGGGGATGGCATGGATGATGCTGCCCAGCCTTTGGGCATGGTGGGTGTAGGAGCCTGGAAAGAGAAATAAAATAAAATAAAATAAAAGAAAACTCCCATAATGAAGAATTTCACGATCCATAAATAAAATAAAATAAAATAAAATAAAATAAAATAAAATAAAATAAAATAAAATAAAAAATAAATTAAAATAAAATAAAACAAAACGAAACGAAACAAAAGAATAATAAAAAAATTACCCTGCCTGTGGGCATAAGCTATTGGGAACATGTGCTACACCTTTTAATTATTGCTAATGAGGTAGAGTTTTAATAGCTTTATAGGGGAATTGCGGGGTAGTTCTGCGCACTGGCTGTTGAAGGTGCCGATGTACCTGGGCTGGCAGTGCAGGGTGCTCTGTGCTGGGAGAGGAGGAGGATGGTGAGGAAGGAACCCAGAGGAGGGGGCAGATGAATGGGCACTGGCTCGGCACGGCTGCGGGTGATGATGGCGCGAAGGCAGGGCTGGACTGAGACCAAGGAAGAAATACATATCAAAAACCAAAACAAAAAAAAAAAGGAGGAATACCATCACCTCTTTCCCAAGTGGCCCATCCCGTGGGCCACAAAAACGCTTCGTTCGCCCCCAAAAACAACCCCATTTTCCTGCAGCCATCGCTGGCCCCAGGGCAGGGCAGCTGAGGGGCGCTGGGAGAGCCCAGCTAATTAAAAGTGCAAATGAAAGACGGGGCCCGCACGGCTGCTGTCGCCTTCCAAAGGTGCAAATTACAAGAGAGGTCTACTGGCAGCTTCTCGTTCAGAGGTGAGTCCCCGTCCCCCCGCAGCCAGCAGCCTGGCAGGATGGGCAACCGCTGCCACAGCCTCCCAGCAGCTGGAGGAGGCTTTTCTCTTTCCTCTGCTTGAAGCAACCTCCAGAGCAGGAAAAAAGTGATAGAAGAAAGGACAGCAGAAAATAAAGCTGATTTTTTTTTTAAAGAAAAATGTTTCCCTGCTTTTTGGTGGTGTTTTGTTGTGGGTGTTTTGGGGTTTTTTTTTCCCCTTTGTTTTCTTCCCAGCTCTTTGTGGGAAAACAAGTCCTCAAAATGAAAAAAAAAAAAAAAAAAAAGACAGACACATGAGCAGAGGAAAATACTCGCTAAAACAAATTACACAGGGACTAAAGCAGGCCAGTACCCACGCTTGAGCCCACACCACAAATACCTCATTTCTGCTCTGTCCATCACTACGTGGCTCGGTGGCACTGCCCCTAAATATTCAATATCTGCCTGGAAACACTGCCTTAGCTCAACCCATAAAAATCCAACCTGCGTGGAGATGAAACTAAGGATGGTGGCTTTGGGGTGACCCACGCAGGCTATATCCAGAGCAAGAACCCGAGCAAAGCTGGTCTCCCCCAACCCTTCCAGAAATGTGCAGGTTTTGCCCAATTGAAAAAGTTTTTGGGGTGATTTGGAAGCGGCCGGCGGCGACGGCAGGCACCGCTGCAGCGTTTGCTAAGGGCCGCACCAGCAATTCTCCCACTCGCTGACTCAGCTCCAGCGCGGCTCCCTTGTCCTGCTGCTAATTAGGCTCCAGCCTCTCATCTTGTTAATAAGCTTCCAGTTCATTTGCATACAAAAAAAAAAAAAAAAAGAGGGAGCAAAAGCAAGCAGCTCGTTATACTTTCAACATGTGGCTAATGCTTATTAAAATATTTAACCTTTTATTGCCGCGCAGAAGCATCTGTTCAGGCAGAGCCCGGTGCAGGCAGGTGCGGGCAGGACGGTGCTTCTCCTGCCTGCCAGCGAGACCGTGCCACTATAAGGGACACCCTATGGAGGGTCCCCACCAGTGCCCGCCACTGCACAGCTAATGCAAGCCCCCGGGGTGATGGGGAGATGCCGTAAACTACAGGGAATCTCAGCTCCTGAAATCCGTCTCTGTGGTTTGCAGCATTTCCAGAGCATTGATTGGGGCATTAAGTGGGTAAAATCGCATTGAGCTGCCTCAAAACTCGTCCTCGGGGCCATGTGCCACCATTGCACGTAACGGCTTTCACAGCTAAACAAAAAGGGCCGTGAGAGTGAGACCCCCGCTCCTATCGAGACCCTCTGGTCCTATCAAGACCCCTCTCCTATTGAGACCCCCTCTGCTATCGAGATCCCTCTCCTACTGAGACCCTCCTGCCCTCCACAATCGAGCCCCTCCTGTCCTATCAAGACCCCTCTCCTGTCAAGACCCTATGGTCTTATCAAGACCCCTCACCTATTGAGACACCTCTCCTATTGAGACCTCCTCTCCTACTGAGACCCCCTCTGCTATCAAGACCTGTCTCCTATCGAGACCCTCCTGTCCTATCAAGACCCCTCTCCTATCAAGACCCTATGGTCCTATCAAGACCCCTCTCCTATCAAGACCCTATGGTCCTATCAAGACCCCTCGCCTATTGAGACCCCCTCTGCTATCGAGATCCCTCTCCTACTGAGACCCTCCTGTCCTATCAAGACCCCTCTCCTATCGAGACCCCTTCTCTTATTGAGACCCCTCTCCTACAGAGACACCCTCTCCTATTGAGATCCCCTCTCCTATTGAGACCCCTTCTCCTATCCAGATCCCTCTCCTATCAGGACCCCCTCTCCTATCAAGACCACAATCCTATCGAGACCCTCCAGTCCTACCAAGACCCCTCTCCTATTGAGGCCCCCTCTCCTATTGAGATCCCAATCCTATAGAGACACCCACTCCTATCAAGACCCCCTATCCTATCAAGACCTCCCTCCTATCGAGACCTCGATCCTATCAAGACCCTCTCCCCTATTGAGACCACAATCAAGACCCTCCTGTCCTATCAAGACCCCTCTCCTGTCAAGACCCTATGGTCTTATTAAGACCCCTCACCTATTGAGACACCTCTCCTATTGAGACCTCCTCTCCTACTGAGACCCCCTCTGCTATCAAGACCTGTCTCCTATCGAGACCCTCCTGCCCTATCAAGACCCCTCTCCTATCGAGACCCCTTCTCTTATTGAGACCCCTCTCCTACAGAGACACCCTCTCCTATCAAAACTCCTTCTCCTATCAAGACCACAATCCTATCGAGACCCCAATCCTATCGAGACCCTTTCTGTCCTATCAGACCCCTCACCTATCGAAAGCCTGTCTCCAGGGGCTGCATTTCGGCAGCAGCCCCCCCGGGTGCGGGGCGCTCCCACCCGGGCAGCCCTGCGAAAGGCCGCAACACCGCCAGGACGGAGCGCAGCATGGCGGGCGGGAGCAAGTGCCAAGGTGG
>NW_009650188.1:3493151-3495053 GCF_000708025.1 Charadrius vociferus | reverse complement strand
ATGAAAAAAAAAAAAAAAAAAAGAAAGAAAGACACATGATCAGAGGCAAATACTCGCTAAAACAAATTACACAGGGACTAAAGCAGGCCAGTACCCACGCTTGAGCCCACACCACAAATACCTCATTTCTGCTCTGTCCATCACTACGTGGCTCGGTGGCACTGCCCCTAAATATTCAATATCTGCCTGGAAACACTGCCTTAGCTCAACCCATAAAAATCCAACCTGCGTGGAGATGAAACTAAGGATGGTGGCTTTGGGGTGACCCACGCAGGCTATATCCAGAGCAAGAACCCGAGCAAAGCTGGTCTCCCCCAACCCTTCCAGAAATGTGCAGGTTTTGCCCAATTCTCCTGGTTTTTGGGGTGATTTGGAAGCGGCAGGCACCGCTGCAGCGTTTGCTAAGGGCCGCACCAGCAATTCTCCCACTCGCTGACTCAGCTCCAGCGCGGCTCCCTTGTCCTGCTGCTAATTAGGCTCCAGCCTCTCATCTTGTTAATAAGCTTCCAGTTCATTTGCATACAAAAAAAAAAAAAAAAAGAGGGAGCAAAAGCAAGCAGCTCGTTATACTTTCAACATGTGGCTAATGCTTATTAAAATATTTAACCTTTTATTGCCGCGCAGAAGCATCTGTTCAGGCAGAGCCCGGTGCAGGCAGGTGCGGGCAGGACGGTGCTTCTCCCCACTCATATAAGGGACACCCTATAGAGGGTCCCCACCAGTGCCCGCCACTGCACAGCTAATGCAAGCCCCCGGGGTGATGGGGAGATGCCGTAAACTACAGGGAATCTCAGCTCCTGAAATCCGTCTCTGTGGTTTGCAGCATTTCCAGAGCATTGATTGGGGCATTAAGTGGGTAAAATCGCATTGAGCTGCCTCAAAACTCGTCCTCGGGGCCATGTGCCACCATTGCACGTAACGGCTTTCACAGCTAAACAAAAAGGGCCGTGAGAGTGAGACCCCCGCTCCTATCGAGACCCTCCGGTCCTATCAAGAACCCTCTACTATTGAGACCCCCTCTGCTATCGAGATCCCTCTCCTACTGAGACCCTCCTGCCCTATCAAGACCACTCTCCTATCGAGACCCCTTCTCTTATTGAGACCCCTCTCCTACAGAGACACCCTCTCCTATTGAGACCCCCTCTCCTATTGAGACCCCTTCTCCTATCCAGATCCCTCTCCTATCAGGACCCCCTCTCCTATCAAGACCACAATCCTATCGAGACCCTCCAGTCCTACCAAGACCCCTCTCCTATTGAGGCCCCCTCTCCTATTGAGATCCCAATCCTATAGAGACACCCACTCCTATCAAGACCCCCTATCCTATCAAGACCTCCCTCCTATCGAGACCTCGATCCTATCAAGACCCTCTCCCCTATTGAGACCACAATCAAGACCCTCCTGTCCTATCAAGACCCCTCTCCTGTCAAGACCCTATGGTCCTATCAAGACCCCTCACCTATTGAGACACCTCTCCTATTGAGACCTCCTCTCCTACTGAGACCCCCTCTGCTATCAAGACCTGTCTCCTATCGAGACCCTCCTGTCCTATCAAGACCCCTCTCCTATCGAGACCCCTTCTCTTATTGAGACCCCTCTCCTACAGAGACACCCTCTCCTATCAAAACTCCTTCTCCTATCAAGACCACAATCCTATCGAGACCCCAATCCTATCGAGACCCTTTCTGTCCTATCAGACCCCTCACCTATCGAAAGCCTGTCTCCAGGGGCTGCATTTCGGCAGCAGCCCCCCCCGGGGCGGGGCGCTCCCCCCCGGGCAGCCCTGCGAAAGGCCGCAACACCGCCAGGACGGAGCGCAGCATGGCGGGCGCGAGCAGGAGCGAAGGTGAAGCTGCCAGCCCAGCTGCGGCCACGCCGGGTATTTGATGAGGATTAATTAAA
>NW_009650188.1:3489293-3493140 GCF_000708025.1 Charadrius vociferus | reverse complement strand
GGGACGGAGGGGTCCCAGCCGCTGCCTCTGCCAGCTGCCCGGTGAGGAGAGGAGGGGGGTCTCCGATAAATCGCCTCCGCTTCCAGCACAGCTGGGCTTGTGGAAAAGTCTGCTGTGCAAAAGGGCCGACAGCTACACAGCTGTGACCTCTGTATGGATGAGAAGACATAAATATAATCATCTATATAATGTGTTTACATACATACATGTGTATGTGTATAGGTAGAAGTGTCTCAGTAGTGTACAAGCTCCCAGGACATACAGCTCCCCCTGGGATTTGGAATTCCAGTGAGCCCAAGCAATACATTTTTGTGCTTGGAAAAACAGGAGGGGATGGTAGTGCGAATTCAAGGTGCCACCACTTGCAGAGCTCCTCTGGGCACAGAGCCATCCTGCAGCAGGTCCAAAGGCCGCCATGACCAGTGCCACCAGCGCTGGGGCGCTGATGACATGCTGCGGGGCATCCTGCTGCCTTGCCTTTGCCACTGGCAGTGTCACCCCTCAGAGGCCAGGCTCTTCCCCCCACACAGTGCATGTCACGATAGCATCACTGCTCCGCAATGCTGCTGGTGGTGCAGAGGAGCGCAGGGACAAGCTGTGCTGCGGCCACTGGATGAGGGATTTGATGGGAGGGCAGTGGGCTTGGGAAGCCTCACGGGCTAGAGGAAATGCAGAGGGCCGTACAGAATCCACAGCCTCTTAAATCTTGGACTGGTTCCTCCATCCCCCTAATTACAGGCAGTGGTGGTGGCCGAGACGTTTGCAGGATGCTGTGGCTTCGTGCTTGCTGCAGGGCATTGAGAGGCGATGGCCCCGCGTGTCCCAGGGACGTAGCCGCCATCTTGGTCTGGATAGCCACGATGTTCCTCTGATGCTTCATAGGGAGCACACAATGTGCTTTGGAAGCTCCTCCCCACCAGCTAAGCGGTGTCAGACATCATGGCTGGATGGATCCCTCCAGGGTCACCCACCATTTGGTGGCACTTCCCTGCATGGGGTGATCCAGCCATGCCGTCCCTACCCACCCACCCACCTACCCATGTCTCAGGAGCTGTTTTGCTCCCAGTCGGAGGAAAAGCCGTTCAAGGAACCTTCCTGGCTCACTGCAAAGCAGAGTTAATTAAGCTCTTCTTGGCCTATTAGTGGAGACAGCCGTATCAGAGATATTTGGCGCTAATGATATGCATGTACTCCGCTCCCATGGAAAACTGCATTTAAATAAATGGATATACCATTCAGCCGCTACCATGTCTTTAACCAGCACTTCTCTCACATTATACAAACTTAATTGGCTCTGAAGTCCAGCTTGTTTCTTGGTTTTTGACATTTGCTGACAACTCGTTCCCCCCCTTCATTCACTTGCTCCTCTCCAGCTCTCCTTGGGGAGCTGAACGTAGATGATGGTGCTTCCCCTGCTCTCACACGCATGCCCCGACACCTCCCCAAGGTGAATTTGGGCCAGAGACCAGCAACCCAGCTAGGCAGTAACTTCTGCTTGCCTACAGGTGGTTTCTCACCACAGCATGGGGATGCCCTTGGGTACCTTTGCTCCTGGGGTGAGAGGCAGCACGAGGACATCACGACAAGAGCTCCTCGGGTCCGGCTGTCCCAGAGCTGTGCTGGGACCATGCTGGCACATCAGGCTCCGGGAATAAAGCCAGCAGACCCTGACCCATGTCCTCAGGGAGAGAGCCCCATCTCACTCCCCCAGGTCTTTGGTGCTGTCACCTTAGCCTTGATCCCAAATTATTACGAGCAGGTTCCTTGCTAAGCTCTGGCTGCCAGGGATGGGCTGGAAAATGATGCTTTGCAGGGATGTATCCAAACTCCAGCATCAGACTGGGTACTGGCACCTTGCAGCAGCTAAGCGCCAACAACAACGTCGCCTCTTCCTCCTTTCAGAAACCTGAAAGCTTGACGTGCGCTGGAAGGGAAAAAAAACCCACCCGGGCCAGGGGCTGGCGAGGAGGTTTTGAAGCTGATTGTGGCTGAAGGCTTGTGGGGAGCATCCCGGGAGGCTCCCGCTGAGTCGGGCCAGGTGGAGGGGTGCCCACGGGCATACCTGTCTGGGGTAATCAGGGCTTCGGCCTGTCTGCTGTGTGTCCTCTGAAGGTCATTGGGGCTGTCCCTGTCCTCGGGCTCTCTCCCGGCTGTGCAGACGCTGCCTTTTGTTGGGAGGTAATAGCTGGTGTGTGACTGCAGCAATAACTCTTCCTCCCTCGCTGCGCTTCTCAGCGGGATGGCTGCGGCCAGGGCTGCTTCTCCGGCAGGCTGATCCACACCACAGCAGCGTGGCCATCTCGCCTGGCTTTCTCCAAGCCTTTCCTGCTTATAGAGGGCAGGGAGATGCTGCCCTGTCCCACCAGAGCGGCAGTGGGGGAGAGATGCTGCACCCAGCAGCAGCACGATGGGAAGCAGCTGGAAACAGGAGCACCGAGCCAAGTTCAAACCAGGACCATGCCGATGCTGCTGTGGAGTGGAGGAGCAGCCTGTGTACTGCTGTGGCCCCTGGGGACAAGGGTATCTGGAAAGGGCACCTTACACCGTGCCGCTCCCAGTGTGGCACAGCCTGCAAACACGTGTTGCCAAGGCCCATCCTGTTGGCAGCATCCGAAAAAGCAACCCCATCACTCTGTACCACTTTTAACCTCTTGCATCGGCGAGACGGAGTCTCATCCAGATCTTCCCTTCAACCCTTGGTAGGTGCCAACCAACCCAGGCACAGCAGCATCCCAGCCAGGGCACAGGAGTGTACAGATGCTCAAAGGGATGAGTTGGTGTCCCTATGGCTGTTGCGGGAGCTGTGCACCTGAGACCCACCTTCATGTTCTGGTTTATCACACCTGGGCCACCTCCCTACAGCACGTGGAGGATGGAGATCAACTAACGGTCTAACGACACCATCAGCGTGAGCCCTCCCAACACATGCCAGCGTGGAGCTTCAAAGCCAGAGGAAAGCTTTTCCAGGGGTCTTGGGAGTGGGCAATTCTCTCAGCTCAGGCACTGCCTGCACCATCCCCGACGTGGCAGGAAGATTTTCTGGCCACAAAGCCCCATGGGCACTGCCACCACCCCTACGCTGGGCACCTGCATATCCAGCAGTGGCCCCGACCCTTGGCAGTGGGACGGCCCCTCTCCCTGCCCTTTGATCCCCTCCGCTGCTGACAGCTCCCCCGAGGATGTTTTGTTGGTGGTGTCACCCTTGACCATTAGCTCTTCACGCATGACTATAACATGACATCTCTGATGCCGTGCCGCCAGCAGCTGGTGACTTCAGGGAGCAATTAAAGCCGAATGAGTCACTGTGGGCGAGAGCATCTTTGACCACACATCTCCACCACCCTCCCAGCCCCGCACCACCCTCTCTCCCCAAAATGCCCCAAAATGCCTTTTCCCCACCTCTTGGGTTGAGGTAGCCAGAGGGAAGGGTTGCAGATGGGCAAGATGGATTCAGTGGGTCAGGAGCCAAGTCCAGCACCAGCAGAAGGTGACCCATCCCTGGGTTATGGGGGTTCAGGGGCATCCTGGCTCCGTCTCAGGGAACATCCCATCCTGGTGGGCTTGATCGAGATCTTCCCCGCTCCTGCCCACATGCCGTCATTATTTTAAGACCAGGGAGGCCGAGGCGGTGGGTTTTTTATGCGATTAGCTGCTGAGATGAACGTTAATTAGTTTTCAATTTCCATAAAGTACTCCACTGACAGAAAGATTAGTTAAACCTGCTCACGGCTGTGGAGGATCGCTCAGAAATTGGGAGGGGGCAGAGGAGGGGAAAGGGGGACAGGTAATGGGGGGGACGATGGAAAAAGGGGGTCCATATCATGTCGACAAGCCTTGCGGGGGGGGG
>NW_009650188.1:3488185-3489245 GCF_000708025.1 Charadrius vociferus | reverse complement strand
GAAAAGGTATGTCGCTCTGCCAGGCCTCTGCCGACCCCCTCTTGTTCCCTGAGCGGGGAGGGGAGGCTGAGCCACCTTACCCCATGGCAAACACAGTCCCCAAGCTCTAGGGATGGGGCAGTCATGTTTCAATGCTTTTGTGCATTTTCCCCCCTTCCCAAAACCCCCTCCGAAGTAACACCCCCCCTTTTCCCTTCCCCGTGTGAGCCGGTGCAACCCGGGGGTGCTGCGGATCGGCCACGTGACGGCCGTGGAAGTGAATTGCAAATGACATTTCATTAACAGCTTGAATAAAGCTGTTTTCCCTCTTTTCCGCTATGCCCAAAAGCGAGGTTAATCTTTCGCGCAAAGTGCTCTTCAAACCCCAAACCAACCCAACCGAGCTTGGGGGGGGGGTGTCTTCTGGGAGGGGGTTTGCCTCCCGCATCCTCTCCCCATCAGGCTTTTGGGATGGAGCGATGCTCCTTGCAAAGGGGAGGAAAACAGTGGGTGAAAAGGGGCAAGACACACAAGGAGGGGTGTCTGTGCCCCGGAAAGGGGCAGAAGGATACCCAAGTGCTTTTGGGGCAGGTTTGGACTCCCAAAAGGGAGGGAAAGCAGCTCGCCTTGGGAAAAGGTGTTTCATGCTCGGGGCAGCCCAGCAAAGCACGGCGGAGGAGCAGCCACGTGCTGTCAGGTCGCACGCCCGGGATGTTCAGCACACGTTTGATGCCAGAGCCTGAGCACAGCGGAGTGGGGACACAGGGGCGCGGGCAAACCCAGCCAGGACCGCGGCATCCCTCTTCCCTGCTGCTGGAGAGAAGAGGAGGGAGCTCGATGGGAAGCAGCGAGCGCCATCAGTTCCCGGGCTGCAGATCCCAGGCTGCGTGGCCCTTTGCCGGGGCCATGCCGGGCCGGCTGGGGGGGAAGTAGGGTTGGGGGGTGGAAGGGAGGGATGGGGCTGCTGTGCCCTTGGAGAGCACGACGCGCAGCTGAGCACCGTACAGCGTCCTTGCCATGGCCCCTTCCGAAGCCAGCTGAGACCCCGGGCGCCTACTTGGCACGCTGTGGTGGGGGGGCG
>NW_009650188.1:3479954-3487820 GCF_000708025.1 Charadrius vociferus | reverse complement strand
CACAGTTTGTGGGGGTTTTTTTTTTTTTTTTTTTAGCTCCCGGTGGCCAAATTCAAAATTCACGTTTTCAGCCGGTTGAGGGAGTCAGCGGAGCAGCCCAGGAGGGGGTCTGCCGGCCCCAGCACCCCCCGCCCTCCCCCCGGTCCTCCTCTTCATTAAGCGAGAAGGTTAATGATTTCAATTAGGGAGAAGGCAAGCAGCTAAATGAGTATAAATAAAGCTTTTTCTGAGCCGCGGCGGGGAATGGGCAAGAAGGGTGGTTGGGGTGGGGGGAACAAGGGCACGTGGGGCCCATGTGGGGCTCCCACGGGAAAATACCCACAGCAGGAGAAAGTGCTGCCCATGCACTGGCCCTTCACTGGCCCCGGGCTGACATGCTTACAAAAAAATACTAATAAAGTGATGGCTTTTGCCCCCGCGCCTCCCCTCCTGCTGTTCCCCATAAAGTCTCCATCAGCGGGACCCTGGCTTTCCTCCAGCCCCACTCGCACACTGGCCCCAGCAGTCCCGAGCCGTGCCCGTGGCTGAAGCCGTCCTCAGCTTAGTTCACGCTGAGCAAAAAAGGCTGCAGAAAGTTAAAACCAGCCCCGCGTTATGGAAAAAGGCACTGACCCCCTGCGGTTTCACAGGGCCCTCACAGCTCCAGCAAAACTAGCACTTACTGTAGGCAGAAATGACCGCGAATAATATTAAGCCTGGCAAATAGTATTTGTAATAGGACGGATAACTTTTAAATAAAGTTTATTTGCCAGTAAATCCGCTGGTCTCCCTCACCAAGGTGTCCTTGACTGTTTGCGGTGGGGCGTGGAAAGGCAAACTCCGGGCAGAGCATCGCAGAGGGAGTCCCACTGTGGGAGCGCTGGGGGCCACCCCCTCCTTGTCCCCACCATGTTAAACACCACCATCAGTTTTCTGCTTAGGCAGCAGCTCCCATCCCGGGTGTTTGGGTTTTTTTTCGGCTGGTACCTGCAAGCCTGCGACATCTGTTTGGTGCGACAGCTCCCGGGGACAGAGGGAAAGCCCCGGCTGCAGCTAAGTCCTGGGTAGAGTCAGGCACAGGGATACAATCGTGGGAAGCAGGTTTGATTTCTTGTCCTGCTGTGAGTCTGCAACCCAGCATGAGACGAAGTGAGAAAAAAAAAAAAATAAAAAAAATGGAGGGGGGTTTCTGTTCTGGGGTTTGAATTAACATATTTTGGGGCATCTGGTGTTCGACTAGCAAAATGCGTCCCTTCCAGCACAAACAGATCAGCTCCTGCGCCGGGCTGGCTTAGCAGAAACTCAGGGCTTATGTTTAATATGAGCAGTTTCTCTGAATGCCAAAGCAAGAAAGTTACGGGAGGTTGTATGTGTGTGTGTGTGTGTGGCTCCTTCATGCCACAGCACTGAAACACAGGTAGAAATGCCCAAACCCGCTAGAAACAACCTGTCGGTCCCTTGAGAGGTTTGGTGCAGGTGGGTCTGCTGGTGTCTCTGGGGTCCCAGAGCATCGCTGCCTTCTTTTACCCAACCAGCACTCACCAGCAGCGTGTGGTTCCTCGTTTAAGGGTAGGAAAACCCCTAGATTCGGCTCACCGTTGGGGATGGAAAGGGGCTGTCAGGCTGGCGTCGGCCACCAAGGCATTTGCAGGGCGGTGGGATGGTGGCAGCAGGAGGAAGGCTGGGCTGCCCAGCTGCTGCAATGACAAGTCGTGCCCTCGGTGTCCTCCAGCACTTTTTCCCCTTGTGAGAAACTCAGCAGTATCTTTTCCCTGAAAAAAAAAAAAGTATTCTGTGACTCATGGAAAAGGCATGATAAAGTGCAGCCCCCACACTTGAATAGATATGTGGCTATTTTAATAGATGAGGCAATAAATAAACCCGGTAGAGATTTTTCAAGTTTTCATTCATTTTTGATAGAGGGAAATTATTCCTTTTCCTCCATAAATATAAAAACGTTCCCACCAGGGAGCTCCCAGCACAATTTCCAGGACCCCCAGCTGCACCCTGGGGCACCCAAAGTGCCTTTTAAAGCCCCAACTCCGGGAACTGAGGGCTTAGGTGAGAATAACTTGCAGTAGAAATCAACCACAACAAAGTTTCCAGCTGTCAGGTGGAAGAAGAAAGCCAAGCACCCTAAAAGCCTCAACCCTGGGAGGATTTATTTTAATTAGGTTGATTCATTTACAGCATGCAGTCTGTAAAAATAAGCATTTTAAGCTGATTTCCTGATTTCGGAAAGGCTGAGCTGGGGAGCACACGGTGGCTGTGCCTGTCTCCTCTTTTAACTGTCAAACACAAAGACATCTTGAGAGGCCCAGGGAAAGCAGCTCTCTTCTCCACTGCGCTGCCAGCAAGAACCTTCTCAGTGCCGGCCGTGGCACAGCAGAGTCCCGAAAGTCAGCACTGGACCTCCAAAACGCCTTTCAGTTCACCTTTGAGACACATTTAGTAACTCACCTTAATATTGATGCCCTCCATACGCATCGCTGCAGGACTCTCGGCCTTGGCTAGCGTAATTATATGTTCAATATTAACGGTCTTCATCTGTCAAAGCTCGCTGGCGCGTGCCCGTCCTCATCCCATGGGGCTGGGCGAGCACTCCACCACCCCCAAACACTGCCCGCCAGCCCTCAGCAAACCCTCTGGAGAAGAAGCCAACCATGGTTTTGAGACCATCGTCCAGCGCTGGTTTAGGGATTAGCCCAGAACACAAGAAGGTGCCAGCCCCCCATTCAGAAAGTCTTGGTTCATTTATCTCATTAGCTTCCTCCCACTTGACGGACCAAGAAAGCACCAAGGTGGCTGCTGCCATTGGCAAGACCAAATGAGACTTACATTTGATGGCCAGAAGACCCGACCAAAGAGGATGATGCAGCTAACGACCTGCAGCCGTATCTCACGTGGCAACAGGAAGAGACAAGGAACCCGTCTTGATGTGGCATGCCACAGGCTTGGGAGACCTTTGAAGAGCTGCCCCAGCCTTGCAATCCCCTTTACTCTTCCCCAATACCTCCAGCTCCGTGAGACCTTGCTTGTTTTGAGACACACTTGCTAAGCCCATGCAAGGACTGGGAAACGTGGTGGCCACAAAGAGGAGCCCAAGGGCTCTCCCTCCACCCCACGCGTGAGCCCCTTGTGTTGCACAGAGCTGTGCCAGTGACCTTGTCTGGGGAAGTCACACTGTCACCATCAGCAAATCATGGCCAGACCAGCAGCATGAGCACCAACCCCCCCGTGCCAGCCGGGACCCCGACCCACTGCAGAGGGCCCACCACAGGCTGGGGGCGGGGGGCTGCAGTCCCTGGCATGGCGGTCTCCATGGGGATGGCAAAGCGAGATTAAAAAGGATTTTTTTTTCCTCGTTGATCCTTCATGCTATTAGGGCCTTTTCCTCTGGGTAAGCACAAAGTCTGCCTCTTTCCTGGCTGTTATTAAAAGTCAGGGCTAAAATCCCTTTGGGAGTGGGGAAGGCAGATAACCCCCACTCCTCCTGACCTTCTTTCCCTCCTCGCTGTGCAAGGTTATTGCAACTCCCCAGGAGGAGCTGCTCTACATGATATACTCCTTCCTCTCCAAAAAAAAACAACCCACCACCCACTACATTTGGACCCCGGGAGCCCTTCAGCCAGAGGGGTCCCTGCGGCCAGAGCTGACTGCCCCCCAAATCCCCCATCACCCTTCCAGCCCAGGGGGCTATTCCTCACCCTTCCATAAACAGCAGTAACACAGTCAGCTGAAAATAAACATCTTAAACCTGCTAGAAAGGCAAAAGAGGGGGAAAAAAATAAGGAAGAAAAAAAAAATCGCCTTAAACCACCAAACTTCTCTCCTATTCCTCCTCTGCAGAATAAATAGCAAAAAGCGGTTTACTCTTCTCCAGTGTCGCAGACATCTGTCCCCAAGGCTGAGAAGCAGCGTGATGAATTCCAGCAGCAGAGGGAATTTTTGCCTCTGCTATTTAAAAAGCCCCCAAACTACAGGGTTTACACCAAGAAAGCGCTGACGCAGCCTTCGCCGCTGCAGCTCTTGCGGTGCGGGGGATGCAGGGATGCAGGCAGGGGAGAGGAGCCACGCAGGGACGGGAGAGCTGCGGATGCACAGCCGCCTGCGTTGGGATATATATGCCTTTAATGGCAAGGCTAATCACTTATATCGATGCTGATTTAGGGCTGGGGATGTGGAAATCCCAGGGCTGTTGGGCAGGTTGTGCGTGGCTCCAGCTACCTCTAGTGGAAAGCATATGGAAGCGGCCGCCCCTCGGCTGCACCACTTCCACATCAAGGGCTTAATGTACTCCAAGGGGCTTTGCATCCACCTACTTGGAAGTCTTACTGCAATATTTAGCGGCGAGAAATACTTCAACCCATCACACTCAGCCCAAACATCGATGTATGTGACCAAGTCTAACAATTGTCTTGATTTTAGGTGGCCTTTCTCTTCCAGAAAGGCCATGACCTGCTTATCCCGCGTGGTTGGGCTGGGTGCAGAAGCTTCACGTTGGTTTAAGACCTCAGTGAGCTGCTCCTGACAGCTCCAGCATCTCTGGCATCCCCTCAGAAGAGCAGCCAGGGGTTTTTGCAAGACCACAAGCAGGGTCAGGGGCCCATTTTCCCGGTACGTGGCACTGGCAACTCAGTCCCTTGAGGTCCGTCAGGGCTCTGTGACCTCCCTGTAAGGACACCCAGCGAGGCTGGGCGCAGAGGGATGAGCACTTTTCTCCTCGAGCATGCTGTGCCATCACCAGCCACTGAGACACGTTTGCAATTAGCCTTGTACCCGGGATATAAATCAGGAAAAACGGTGTTCAGTGGAGGAGCCCTCACTATCAGCGTTGCAATAACCGCACTCTTGCTGCAAAGAGCTGACAAAAACATAAAGGATGAGTACAACAAGGTTTCCTCTGCCAGCAAAGTGGTGGGTCTGTGCCGGGGGGATATCTCCCAGCAGACAGGGAAGAAGCCCTTCCACTGGATTTTCTTGGTGTAACCCCATGGGAGATCAAACCAGCTCATTTCTCCCTTCTAGCCTCAAAACCTATTGTATTTTCCAAGGGTGCCTCGGCTGCCACAAGGACTAAAGTGATTTTATTTCAGAAGAAGAAAGCAGAGTTACTTACTTATTCACATGAATCCAGGAGCTGGCGCTTTCCAAAAGGTCCCCAAATCGACTGCCCTTAACAACAGCAAAGCAGCAAGAGGAGGTGACAGCTACAGTCCAAGCAGGGCCCTGCTCCTCGGCTGCCTAACACACCACTCCTGAATCCAGCAACCTGGGGAAGGACTTTTTACTAGGTCGTGTAGTGACAGGACGAGGGGGAATGGCTTTAAACTGGAAGAGGGCAGGTTTAGATTAAACATTAGGAAGAAGTTTTTCACTCTGAGGGTTTTAAGACACTGGAACTGTAAGGCAATTTGAGGGTTGTAATGCCCAGAGAGGTTGTTGAGGCCCCATCCCTGGAGGTGTTCAAGGCCAAGCTGGACGTGGCCTTGGGCAACCTGGTCTAGTGGGCGGTGTCCCTGCCCATGGCAGGGAGGTTGGAACTAGATGATCTTCAAGGTCCTTTCCAACCTAAACCATTCTATGATTCTATAAAGAAACAGAAACGTTTTTCAGTCCCCCCAGCCAGCTGTGGCCACGCAGCCTTGTGTGTGTGGGGGGTCTGTCTGGGAGAGACCTCTTGCAATAAAACTGGGGCAGACAGATAGAAAGAGCAGCAGCTCGTTGCACCCGAACCAGAAACTGCTTTTTCCCCACTCCTCTTTTTGCACCGATCACCCAAATGCAAGGGGAGAAAGAAACACCATCTCCCCCCGGGTTTCAGAAGTCCCTGAAAACAGTTGCAAAAAATGGTTAACAAGCTCTAAGTGTCAGGGACAAGTGGGGCTGATGGGAAGGATTAGACATTAATGAGAGCCATCTTCCAAAGCATCCATCACTCCGCTTTCATGAGTTTCTTAATGTGGTGGGAACTCTGCCATGGCTGGATTCCTTTTATTTAAAGCAGAGATAAAAAGCTGGAGAGGTATTAATATTAATTAAGAGACAGACATTTGCAGAAACTTTCTTTACCCCGCATCACACCCAGCTCTCAGTCCCACTTCAGGGAACAACCAGATTTTTTTCCAGAACGTACTAAATTGTTCTGCAGAATTTATGAGTCTTTGTCACTTCTTCTGGGACTTTTATCCCAAAGGGCAGGAAGCAAAGGCTGCACCAGATGAAAGCTGCTCACAACCCAATTCTCTGTCCCGGGGCGTGTTGCAAATGTTTCCATTTTTCTTGAAATTCCCTGTGGAATTTCTGAAACGGGAAGAAAAAATCCTGCCCTGATGCTGAAATAAGGTCTTAATTTTTGAAGAGCAAGAAAATAAAAAAGTCGGAGGGAAATGCCTTCGGTTTGCACGCTTGCCTGGGGAGATGCAGCGAGGAGGCAGGCGCTGCCGGAGTGAGCTCTGCAATGGTGGTGGGGACATGGTTGATGGGACCTCCACCCTGGGATGGGGTATGGACCACAAGGTGATGCGCAAAAGGTTTCCTATCACGACATGGTGCTTGGCGTGTTGCAAGTCACCCCATGTCACCCTACAGTCCTCGCCAGCCATGGGAGGGTTAATTCCCAAGCCTACAGGACACCACGGTTTTAGCTGATGGGTGGCAGAATCCCCCAGCACTGGTCAGCAGGCTTCACTTTTCACTGCCGTTTGTCTCTTTGTTTTTGGTTTTTTTGGTCAAACTTTGTCCTTGATCTGTGCAAAACGGACTCCTCAGCCAAAGGCTGTCTCAGGCAGCCATCTCCAGATGACAGTGGGCAAACTGATGAGCTGCGGCTGGGAATTGTTTAAATGAAATGACGCCATGGAAGCACCCGGGCAGACGCGCCGTACCTGCGCCAGCGATAACAGATGGGGGAAGTGAGAAGCAGGAGATGCTGCTTCTCCACGAGAGCACCACGAGACCTGGGTTACTCCTCCCGATTTTCTGTATCCAGCTTAAAAGAAGAGGGAAAAGCAGAAGGCAACTGCTGAGGTTAGCACAAGGTCCTCTGTCTGTGGGTGCCCTGGGGGCCAAGAGGGTGTCCTCTACATAACCAGGTTTGCCAAATCTGGCAGCAACCAACACGAATGCCATCACAGGGGAAAATTAGGCTAGAAAACAGGTAGCATCACAGTCTCCTTCCCCTACAAGCGTGGTTGGACAGACAGTCCTGGTTGGTGTGACCCCTCCTGAGAGCCACTGGGGCTGCAGGACCCCAAGGCCAGCGCGAATCAGCCCAGAGAGAGCCACACAGTGCAAGTGGCCAAGTCAGGAATGAGCTGCCCTATAAAAGCTGTCCCATTACTTTAAAAAAAGAATTTTATAAAGCTCATTAATTAAGTGACCTGATGATTTTAGGTGAAAAACCTGTTGGATATTGTAAGGCAGAGCTAGCCCGTGTTGTAATGAAAGGGGTTGGAGTAGGGGCCAGGCTGGGAGAGAAGCAAAGGCAGAACAAGGTCATGTGAAATAGGGAAACTGAGGCACACACGTCTGCCTCACCCCAGGCTAACCCTGACGCTAACAGGGTTGGCATCCCACACCCTGCTTGCATTCACATTTAAGGGATTAGAGAGCAGGAAAGCAAACGTTGCAGGAGACCTCGCTGTTAATCGCCACCGGCAAATCCTGCCTCAGCACAGCCCTGTTCCTGATGGCCCCAGAAAGGGCCAGAAGAGTCCGAGGAGACAGAGACACTGCACAGGGAGAAGATGCTTCAGGCTGGTGGGACGTCACCCCCCCTCCTCCTCTTATCCCTCAGCTGGGGACCGTGCACCCCGGGAGCAGGAGTAGGGCTGCATCGCTGCCTGATTTCACCCTACTGCCACATCAGTTGCCTTGAGAAGCTTC
>NW_009650188.1:3453423-3479932 GCF_000708025.1 Charadrius vociferus | reverse complement strand
AGTTTGTAAACTTCTGTAAAACTTTTGACTGCTGAAATAATACACTCACAGACGATATCAAGAGCGATAAATAAAAATAACCAGCTCAACAGGGGGGACGCTCCACAAATTTGCAGCAGGGGGAAAGCTAATTAGATGGTGAGGGATGAAAAAAAAAATAATAATAAAAAAAGAGGTCTGTGGGTCGGTGGGGCTCCTGTCGCAGCCCCCGAGGTGATAACACGGCCCCAAGCCCCGTCCCTCCTCCTGTCCCCGCAGCCCGTCTGTCGTTCGGGGCTCGGCCACGAGGTGGAGGCTTCTGCCCGCAGAGAGGAGCCGGGACAGCCCCGCAAAGGTCCCAGAGAGGTGCCAAGCCAGTGGTGGGGTCCCCATCCACTGTCCCCCATCACCTGGGGACACGCCGGGGCTGCCCGATCACTGCAGCGCTTTGGGGATGGTTTGGGACCGGGCCCTGAAGCATCCCCAAAGGTGTTTGCTGCATCCTCGTCCCCTGTCCCCGAAGTCAGGCCACCACCGGGGTTTGCTGCAAAATCTAGTTGTTTGGCTCAGTGGAAAGCTGGAGCAAACAGATAGGAAGCAGCTTCTTTCCCCCTCCCCAACACCGCTGTCCCCTGCGGGACAGGCTGGGCAAGCGAAAGGGGCTGGTGTGGCCGACCCCCTGCGAGATGCTCATGGCTGGGGCAAAATTGTTCAGGAATTTCAGTGAATTCCCATGAAAAAAAAAAAAAAAAAAAAAAAAAAATCAGGTTTCAGCAAAATTGTGGCACTTTCCTCTTTAGAATTTCCCCCCCTCCTCCCCCCTCGCCCCCCATCTGGCTCACAGGGAAAATGGGAAAAGGCGGTCTGGGTGTGTGCTTGCTATTCCTGTGCCTCTTTGGTGAGCTGAATGGGGGCAGCAATGCCTGGCTTCTGCCACGTGTGCCACAGCAAACAGGAAAACACCCCCTAAGTCCCATTTTTATCAACATTTTCTGCAAAAAAAAAAAAAAAAAAAAAGGGGCCTGCTTGCTGTGTTATTTAGAAATTGCAGGTCTTCCCAGTGGCAAGAGAATCCCCTTTCATGTCTGTCCAAACCCCTTCCAGCTGCAAGCACAGGCACCATGTCTCCTTGTCCTCTGGGGTGCAGGTGACTTGTCCAGGTCTCAGGGTGCCCCATTTCCCGTGGGGTGCTCAAGCCAGGGCAGTGCTGGGGTGGGATCCCATTGATTTATAGGGTGGTGATGTCTGTGCAAGGGGTGGCAACAAAGCTCCCTGTCTTTCCAACCTCTTCCTTGCAGAAGCCAAAACCTGACGGCATTGAAACTTACTGGTGGAGCGTCCCACCATCCCACAGATGGGATGATACAGCTCAAAGGGAGACCATAGGGACAAACACCCATCGCCACCCTGGCAGGGCCACCGCACCCCTCACGTGGGGCAGGGTGCCATCACAGCCTTGTAGCAGAGGTGATTAATTAGCGGCATGGCGGCAGCGAACATGTGTTGGCCTCCACATCTGCCCCTCTACAGCAGGGTGCCATAAGCGAGGTGTCACCGCTTTCCCGCTCACCTCCTTCCTCGACGTAATCGGCTGCGACATCCACACCAGCTGCTCCGGGGTGCGAAAAAGCCGTCCGGTCCCTGCCCAGCACCCCAACCACAGGCAGCTCCTACCATGGCAGTACATGGGTGCCTGGAAGTGGGTCCCCGTGGTCAGCTGTGAGGTCAGGGGCAGTGAGTGGTGGCACCCACGTGTCCCTCCCAGTAGGTCCCTTACGCTAAAGGCAGGAGGGGAGCAGAGCCAGGCGAGCAGCAGCCATTCCACGTGCCGGTTTGTAAACCTTTGGATGTCAGAGGAGACTCGTAACGCACTGGTTTCTCATGCTGCATTAGTGATTAATACAAACGTTAGTAGCGTGCTGGGGGTGATTGGCTCAGCAAAGCTGTTTGCAGCTGCTGTTAGATGGGGTGGGACGATGAAAAGTGTTTGAAGCCTTTTAGCCAGTGCTCTGCAGGCAGCGGGAGAGGGACGGCTGGCACACACTGCGCTGTGCTGGTAACTAGCACGCACACAGACCGAGCTTTTTATCCTTAAGAAATTTTTAAGGGGCTGCCTTTGTGATCCCCATGCGAGTTCCTTCATCAGATGCACTTGGATCTCACCACTCCTGGGCATACCCTGTGAAATCCCATCCTTCCCCCAGCAGACCCAAAGTGGGAAAACCCCCATTTAAGCATCATTCTCCAATTTCTCAAGTCAAGTCTTCCCACAAGCTCTGCAAGCAAGGTAGCTGCCATTCCCTGGCTCAGCCCCCCATCAGGAGCCCTCCCCATGGCAGAAGCCCTCGTCACATCCCTCTCCTTCACTTGCCTATTTTCACAAAACTTGTAGGAACTTAATTATCTTTGAGACTTCTCTCCCTGTCAAACCAGGCTGCAGCGGGCCAGAAACCTTCAAGAGATAATAAAGGGGATAGACAGGCGGTGAGCATGGGAGCACTGTCTCCTCCACAAGGAAGGTCAAAACCATCCTTCCCTCCCACCGAAGCCCTGGGCCAAACCCAAGCGCGAGGGCAGGGTGATCCCTTCCTCCCTGACTCACTGCTCCCGTAGCCACAAGTGGGAATTGGGAGGACGAAGAGGCGAGAGATGCTGGTGCCGGCCGTCAAGCAGCGGGCCAGTAATAACCTCATTATGAGGCTGGAGATGCCGGGGAGGGGAGGGGGGGCAGATGCCGTCCTTCTGCTGCCCGCACACCACCAGCAGCTTGTGGAGCCAGTAAGTTGTCAGCCCGTCTCCTGCCTCTCACCTTGCTTCTCATTAGCTCCCCGCCGCGCTGCCGCACAGGCAGATGGGGCAGGTCCCGCGTCCGCCTGCCGCCGCTATGCCGGGGGGGTGCTGGGGAGCACCGGCTTCTGCACCACTCCCTGCTACGTCCTCTTGGTCTCTGCTGCAGGGCAGAGATGCTCTCCCCGGGGCTGGGTGGGGGCATGGCTGGTCCACATCATGTTTCCCAGGTTGCAGACGGGTGGCTGCGCTCGCCAGCTGCCTGGCCGAGTTGACTCCACTTCATCCTGGCGTGCAATGTCTCTGCTGGGAGGGCGAGCTGGAAGCAGGAAAGCTCTCACAGTTCTTTGCAATACTACAGCCTTGGTCATCCTTGCAGGGGCCAAGATGCTCAAAACACCTGGGCGGCTTCACCTAGCATAAGGCAACCAGGCCCATGCCCTAGGACGAGGGGACATCCCACTGCGAAACAGCCCGGTGCTGTGTTTTGGGTGTCCAGGGTGTTGAGCGCAACAAGTCACCAGGGACCGAGGGTTCTCTTTGGCAGTCCCAACCCTTACCACATGCAGGATGCTTTCCTTGCCAGAGCAAGGCAGAGGCATCCTCCAGTAACAGCAGCCAGAGCTCTGGGACACAGCCTGTGCAACGCCAAAGGCAGGAGGGGGACCAACAGAAACATAAGCCCAAGCTAGGAGTCACCAGCAAGGACCAAGCCAGAAAGGACAAGCACAAGCAGAGGGAAAGGGATGAGGCCGGTCAAACATTTCCTCCTAAATCACATCTCCGGGAAAGGGAAAACACACCATCCCAGTGTCCCACACATCTCCCATCTTTCCAGGGCAACAGACACACCTCCTGGGGACACAAGCCTGTGCTTTCCACAAGAACAAAGCAAAGCACAAACCCCTGCATTTGTCCATAATGAGCAATGCTTCCAGGCTGGATGGATATTCCCAGCCAGAAATGTGTTATCCAACAGTATTGCAATGGCATAGCCCTCGCTTGAGAACAAGGGGTACCCCCATTTATTAACTAAGGACCAAATTGCTTAAGCATCACCAGTCGTGGTGGTTTCTGCTGCCCTCTTCCTGCGAGGTCACACTTCAAGCTAAAGGACTCCTGATACTGTGACATGACCCACTTCAGCCATTCTGCCAAGGTGGCGGTATAAGACCCCCAGACCCATGGGAACGAGAACCTGCAGAAAGCATGGATGTTCTGCCCAAGCCTAGGCACCCCATGGTGCTTCTTCACTGCTGTTGTGGACTTGGCTCTGGTGAACTGAAGGACGAGCACTGAGCAATCCCTGGGTGGGAGGGAGCTGCAGGAGGGCGATGGTGGAGCCATGTCACCATTGGAAGAGACGCTCCCATGCATTCCTGTTATCCAAGTACCCAATGCCTGAGCAATTTTATCATGCGCAAGATTATCCAGCCACACTGATACCATTTTTGGTCTTGGCTACCCAGGACCACCGGGATCAGAAGCATCAAAATACCAAATTAAGGTGTTGACGGAAGAACAGGTGGCACCCCTCCACACCCCTGCGCTCTGCTGGCCTTCCCACTTTCTCCTGTGCCCAGCATTTTCTGCGACAGTCCTTACCAGAGACATCCAGCGCTCTTCCTAACCATGACAGTTTCTTCCCCTCCATGGAAGATTTGCGTGCTACTCCCACAGCAGTGACCCGCACAGCCCAGCCCAGCTTCCCTGGGCTCCTGCATCCATCCTAGCCACGCTGAGGGCTGGCTCTGCTCTCACTGCAACCGCATCCGTGTCTCCGCCGAGAGCGGCGGCCAAAAGCAAGCATCCCTCAAGCTAACATTTGACTACAGCAACATCCAGCCTCTCCACAGATGAGCCCTCTTAGTTGTCCTAAAGCAAACTGGGACACCTCCACACTGAGACCACAGTGGCCCCAACAGCAACCATCTGCCAAGCTGTGACCATTCACGTCAGGAATAGCCACAGAAAGGGATTTTTTTTTTTTTTTTTTTTCCCCCCCCTCTCCCTGATGTTAACATGCACTTGAATAAAGCCAGGTAGTCTTTTTTGGATGAGCAGCACAAACACCCCCTTGGTGCCCTCCAATTCCCCCACATCCAGCCTGGAAAGCCAACTCAGCCCTGACAGCCCTTTGCCTCCACAGGAATACCCCAACCACCAGCAGAGCTGAAAAAACATCTCTGCCCTGGAACCACCACATTTTTTGAGGTCCTCAACCGCACAGAGTGGAAGGAGGAATGGGGGGCAGTGAGCCCTGGCTCAGTCAAAGGACCAGACCCCCAAACAAGCAGCATTTCCACACTAATTGGGGCAAAACAGGGCGTTTTTTACTCCTTTTGTCCATGCAGGCTGCAATGCAAGGGAAGGAGCTTTAAAGGCATGCGGTACCTGTGCGGAGCAGAGGGGGTAGGGGTGTGTGTGCAAGCGTACAGAGCTATTAATTAAAATTGCTCAGTCAGATGCTATAGAGAGATTAGTTGTCACATTGTGTTAATGGCAAGCTTGGCAACGCCGCGAGAAGGGGCAGGACTGCCCGCCGTCCCCTCAGCTGTTCAAGTGCCACGTTTATACCCAGCCAGAATGACTAATTGGCAGGTTTTGTCGAACAGAAGCCCCCTTGTTATTGGGAAGAGATCGGTGCCTTAATGAAGGAGAGGGAAGAAGGGGACACGTGGGTACCAAGCTGCCGTGGCCACCTCCGAGGTGGAGATCCCATGGGGAGGGACAGCTGCAGCCCCATCCTCATGGCAAAGGTGCACAGAGAGGCTTGAAAAGCCCAGGGCCGTGAGACAGCTCAGCACCAGGCTCTTCACCAGCACTGGAAACCCCTGGTCCTCCCCAAAGCAAGGCCTCAATGAAGAGGTGGAAGTGTCCTCCTGGACCATGCAGCCACAGGGAACGAGCACAGGGCAGGACCCCCCAGCTCTGCAGTTCATCCTCCTTGTCAGGGAAGCAAATCTCTGTCCTTACTTTTGCTCCCTGCCTCCTTTTTCCTTCTACAAGGAGGAAGGGAGCACAGAAAAAGGCTTGGGGAAGCTCCCAAACGGCAGCTCCAGGAGAGCATTGCAGGGTTGGTCACTGGAGGATACTCGGCACAGGCTGGGCAAGCACAGAGCCCACCCTGCCTTACATCAGGGCACAGGGTAGGAGGCTCCCAGCACCTGCTCTAGCTGTCATTTCTCCCCTTCTTCCCCGTTGGAGCCCCCTTCCTAACTTCTAATCCTAAAATTAACTCCTCTGTGACACAGGCAGAGCTCCTAATCTGGGCCCTCTGTCCTCTCCCCCCAGCAGCTGCAGAGAAGTGCTGAGTTCCGTGCCTGGGCACAGCCCCTGGCAGAGGTTTTTGGTGAATGCAAACCTTGGTGAAGCAGGAAAGTCCAGAGATAAACTTGTTATTAGTACCACAGACTTCAAAAGGCTCAGCTGCAGTGGACAATGTTTTTGCCCTCTGATGGACCACTTGTTTTACAGAGAAAGGAAACTCAGATATGGAATCACAAAGCTATATAGGTGTCTAGCACCTGCAGATCCTACAAGATTTATGCACCTTGAGACCTCGCCCTAGTTGATTTGACAAGGTGTCCCTTGGAAAAGTGGCGGGTAGAAAACTGAGGTACAGCATGACTGTGCTACCAAGCCTGGGGTCTTGCCTAGATAGTCCTTTCCAGGTGTTTGCATGAGGTTTTCAGTCCGGTGATCATCCTGTTCAGCCCAACCAACATAGATCCCACAGGTCTGCTTCTGCCTTGAATGACTGGTTTCCACCCCACTCCAAATTTAGCTTTATTTTGTGGACTCAGGCTGTGCTGGAGGGCAACAGGGAGCACGTGGGGATGCTGCCATAGGGCAACAAGGCTTTTCTTCTCCCACCAGCACTAGTTCGAGAAACGCTAGATAAGTGAGCCTTGTGTTAGGGGTGTCAGCAAGTTTCCAAGCTGACCTGCTGCCTCAAACTGTAGCCCTCGGATTGACGTGGGTGAGGACAGGTGAAGCCCCACTGCTGCTGAACGAGGCCAGCTACACTCAGTGGGTCTGCAGCAGGAAGGTTGTGTCCTTCCCGTGGAGGGATGGCACAGGGTGGAGGGGGGCTGTCATCCCTTTGCCACCTCCAGGCAGCTCTTGGGGCCTACAGCATCTCACCACGCCAGGCTCACGCTCATCTCACACGCCACAACTTGGGAGTGCCTGGAGTTTAGCAGTAATCTTGGGCGAGAAGCAGGTTTTTATCTGGACATAACGGCACGGCTCTGTGGCAAGATGAAAGCTGTTCGAGCATGTTGTGTGCACAGCAAATGTGCAATTTCTTCGTAGTAGCTATTCTACTCTGAAGCTAAGCTTGAAATGAATTGAACTTAAAACTATAGCCAGGTGGAGTCGTTTCAGCCCAAATCTGAGCTCTGTGCTGCCATACCTGTTTATTGCTACCCAGCTAGGCTCTCCTGCAGTTGCCATAATTATGTCTACCCTCCAGTCATCAGAACCTCAGCTACGTGTCACAATCATGACTGCAACCTGACCATTTCACCCAGCCTCCAAAGCTGTCTTGTGTATGAAGATGAGGCAGAGGTCACCGTCAACACTGTTTGCTCCCTGAGGCCTGAAGGCCAGATGTGGGTAGGGTGATACGGTAGCTAGAGATGCAAAAATGCCCACAGCACTGGTGTTGTTCACACCTTCAAGCAGCCTGGCCCTAAACAGTTTTTGGGATGTCACTGCATAATGCCTGTACAGTCCTGCAAGTCATCTACCTGGCCCCAGGGTCTACTTGCAGATGACCAATCAACCCAGTGTGTTATTCCTTAGCACAGCTCCAAGACAGTTCACAAACATAATGCATACCTTCTCCATATACTTCCCCCTACTGCTAGTTTCCTGTTGTTTTACTTTTTTCTAACTTTACCACTTCACAAGTCCTTACAAAGCAAATTTCTGCAAGTTACTTGTTGCCCATGAGCAGAGACAGTAAGGGAATGTGTCTTGAAGACTTTGCAGAAGTCTCAGTTGCAAAGGAAGCAAACATGTACTTAATCTTTTGTTCCCAAGATATCATAATGACCTGAATAGACCCAAGTAAGGAAAGCATTGCAGTGCACAGAAAAAAAAATAAAACCAACAACCAAACAACCCAGCACCTGACCCAAACTTTTGTTCTCTGCTTTTGACCGCTTCAAGTCAGGCAGTGCCATCTCCTGTGCAGCAGTTACCTGTCACAGAAGACACTTTGTTCGTGCATTTGAGGCCAAGTTCTAATCATTGAATGTAATAGGGTAAGATGAGTGATAGATTGACACAATTAATTTTCATGTTCCCACTAGTAACATTGACTTTAGGGCATTCAGTCTTTACAAGTCACTGAATGCAAGAGAAAACTTGGCTCTGATCTTTTCAGTAAAGGTCAAAAGGGTGCTCAGATCTCCGTATGGGAGCTCAACTGTTCAAATGCCCTTCAGGACTTTGAAGTCTGCCCCACTCACTCGCATCTAGAAACTGCCACTCTGACTGCATTTGCTCAGGGAGGACCCACTGAGAAGGTCGTATGGACACATCTGTGGTACTAGTTGAACACTCAAAACTTAACTGAGCCTGTCTGTCTACAAAGCACATGTAGAGCTTGAGTTTCACTGACTGTTGATCTTATAAAGACTGGCTCTAGTGCTCAATCCTTTTCCATCTTGATCTAACCACGGACTGATGGTGACCAGCCCTCTGATTTGTTCCTGCTGTAATAGCCCTTACACACCACTGTCGGCTCTCACTGGCAGGACATCTGTCTACCCTTACCATCCCAACCCAGGAGGAAGGACACAGGTCCCATGAGAGCAGCCATGAACAATCAGTTAGTGGATGCATGGGAGACAAGTCGCACCTGGCCTTTACACTGCTGGAATATGCTCAGAAATGAACCAGTCAGGAGGTATCTCTTCTAGCTCTGCTTATGGGAACACTGGTTGTGTCCTGGCTTATGGTTTAGGGCCTCCAGTTTAGGATCTGGCCTGATTTTTCTCCAGGCAGAGAACTCCACCGTCCCACAATGTTCAGTGAGAGGGCAGAGAATGTAAAATGCTGTTAAAGCAGCCTGTGAAGACTGGTTTCATGGTTCACATCAGACAAGTATATCCCAGTTTCAAAGAAACTGAGGACAGAGAAATATCAGCCTCAGCCCTTCTGAGGGGAACTCTGACATCTGATGCACCCTCCCCATACATGTCTTCATGACATGTATTTCCCCAGCCCTCCTTTCCACAAGCCTGGCATGAAGACTTGTTAGGACAAGCCCCCAGTCCCAAACACGTGACCCACCAGCACCTAATTTCCCCAATCCCCATCTAGTTTCTCAGAGCCCCATTGCCCTCTTAGCCTGTTGAGCGTGCGCCTTATTTGCAGCCATTTTCCCATGTGTCATTTTCTACACAAATCTACACCATCGTACATCTCTTTTGAGACAGAACAGGTTCTCAAAGATACATTTTCTTCTTAGTATAGACATGCATGCAGATATCCTCCCTCCACCAAACCTTTCTGACAGCAAGGACCTGAGGCGAGGACACCAGAGTGCTTCAGAGACACAAGGAGGTCGAATCCAGTAATAAATGGAGAAGCAGATTATTTTCAAATCCAGCCTGGATCCCCTTCTTGGAATGTCCAACACAAGCTGCTGGGCTCACCAATCTGCTGGCCAAGGATGCTCCCTGACTCTGTATCCCCCCAGAACTTTCCCTGTCCCCAGGCTGCCCAGTCCTGCTCCCATCCTTTCTTCTCCACCCTTTCTCCATACGCTGCTGTTAAACAATGCTCATCCTAAGAAAACCACCCCACAAGCAGGTGAGCGACTGCAACAAAGCAGCCCTGCTATGCGCGGCATCCCTGCTCGCGAGCCAAGCCAGGAGATTCACCTGTGCGGCCCAGACAGTGAAGAATTGTTTGGAGCAAAACACTGTGCAATCAAGTGGAGATAGCAGAGGCAATGGGGTCAGGCAGGCTGCCTGGGGCATCTTTCATCTCCGACTTCGGGAGGTGGGGTGTAAAGTGCACGCTGGCCAGGCCCGAGGCAGGCTCAAAGGCAGCCTTGTTCTGCCAGCTATCTGCCATCTCTCTGATGTCACACGTTTCATTTGGGCAGCTCACTTCAAAGGCCCCCTTCTCGTGCTCCCTCCCTCCCCTCGCCCCTTTCTCTCTTCTGGGTTTGGATTTTGCTATTGGAAGGATAATAGCCCAGCTTTCCAAAAAAAAAAAAAAGTATTTTGCTGTGCAATAAAAAAAAAATATCAAAGATGCTCAAAGAGCAGCTGCCCAAGTTAACCCAGTTCAAGCAGGGCAGGGCTAAGACAGTCACTGGGAAACCAAGGTCTCTCACTCTTCTTCCTTATCATCCTCAATCTCTCTACAAGCAGCAGCAAATTTGGGCCTACCCTGGCTTCTCCAGCACCCCAAAGCCTCCTCTATTGACAAAGGGCTCCCTCTTCTATCTGCATCCACCACACGTTTGCTACAAGGACATCTGTGTCATGGCTCCTGCCCCAAGCAGAGGTCCAGTTTCAGCTAGAGTTTCTAGGGCAACAGTAAACCCCCACCTTGAACCATATCAACCACCACCTTAGCATACCCATGGCAGCAGGGTACACAGCATCCACCTCTGCAGCACTTGCTGGGTGCCTTGAGGCACATCCTGCAGGCAGGACGCCAAAATATCAGCCATGATGTGTTTGGCCATGCCAAGACAAGACATCTTGCTCAGCTGCAGCCTCTTGTTGAACAACTGTATCTCTGCCAAGCTACACAAACTTGTCCAACGTGGCACAAGAGAAAGATGGCATTTCAAAAGGCTAATAAGACTCTGGATGCAAGTTGCCTACTGGGAGAACGTGCATCCCAGTAAGTGAAAAAGAGCAGGATGTATTCAGATAGAGTCAGAAAGACCCTGGCCAAAAGCCATTTCCAGTTTTTGTCCTAAGCATGCAAAAACTCATGTGCCTTCAATTAAGTACTAGGTGACTTCTGGTTTCTGAGTTTAGGGAGTCTGGCATTGGCAGTTTCAAGCTTTTTTCCACAACTGGAAGCTATCCAGTGTAGCAAATATCTTCCCCCACATACCACGCTTCCAGAAGCTGGGGATTTAGAAGGTGAAAAGAAAACTGTGGGAGGAAAGGGGAGCTGGAGGTATGCTGGTACCCAGCAGGGGCCCAGGGATCCTGGAGAGCAGCTGTTTAAGTTGCACCACCATGCAGTTACCCACAGCAGCACAACCACTGCCAGGGTAGAAAGTCAGGACACTGGAGTTGCCTTTTTGCTCTGCCACTGCTGCATGCTGTTCTTGCCACATGAAACCCATTTCTTGTCCCTGTCTTTGCTGTGCTCCTCCCTGGACTATTCCCATTTCACCACAGGGATAAGGAAGAAGCACCTACCACGAGCCGTCACCAGCTTGACCCAGACTTCTACCATGCACCACCCCCTTCACATGGCAGCCACTTCACCACATGGACCTTTGGTGGCTATTCCTCGGCTCACCTCTACATTGATGTTGCTTCAGTTTTGGTGACAGTAGTAGGAAAAGGTGCATCAAAATTCAAATAAAAAGATGTAAAATTCAGTGTAAGAAAGAAAAATCACCCTCATGCCGTACCCACCAGACTGCTGCCCCTTAGTCAGGGTGCAGAGACTGCAGGCCACGACTTCTCTAGATCAAACCAAGCCTGCCTGAAGGGCAGCTAACAGCTTGTCTCACGTGAGTGATGCTCTGATCCAAGCCATCAGGCTGCACAGACAGCAGGCCCTGAGGGTGTCCCCCCCAAAATCACCTTGGCTTAACACCCCAACACCCTCCCCTGGACGGGCAGAAGATGAGATGTGCCACTGCCCCTCCTCTGCCCAAAGCCTGCTGGCTGGGGGACCACCAGCCCCAAGCCCCCTCCTTCTCAGCAGGGCCTCACCCCATGGGGAGAAGGGATGCAATTCGCATCAAGGAAGCCGTTTTGAGGCCTTGGGGAAGAGAATGTCAGCAATCCCTAGAGGTCATTTCTTAATGCTGACAGCTCGGAGAGAGGCGGAGGTACCCTGAATACCAGCCGGGCGAGCAGCAGCCTTCGCTCCCCAACCCAAGCATCCACGGGAGGATTTAAGGGACTCACAGAACTTACTGGCAGGTATTAAAAGTTCACTGGGGCTGTAATAGCAATCTGTCAGCGTGCTGCTAATCCGTCTTGACAGAAACTTTATAAGAAGCTGAAGCGTGTTAAATAGTCCTGGAGTTTAAGCAGAGCAAACGCAAGGAGGGTGGTTTAAAGCAAAGGCTGTTTTGCTTGGACCTCTGACCAAAAGCCCAAGGGCCAGCTCAGGGTTTGACTCTGGAAATGGCTTCTCTCCTGGAGGAGAAAAAGGAGAGACACCTTTGGAAAGCACCATTACCCAGACAGCACCAAGCAACACCTTGAGCACCCGACGGGCTGTCCTGCAGGCAGCCGGTACACAGGCAGCGATGCACAATAGCGGCTCTGTGCGCTCGCCCGGCGAGCGGTGGGGGGACAGCACGCCAGAGGGGTGCTCACGGGGACCATCTGATGCACCTGCGCTCACCTTGGAGTCAAGAATGCAAATAATTCACATCTGCAAATCCTGGGAAACCCATTAGCGCTGAAACTGGATCCATTCACCCCGCGAGGGAAGTTTGCCCAAGTCCGTGCATCACTGCGGTTTCGAGGACGGTTTTATCGGGTGGTTATCACAGAGCCCTCAGTCTGGGCTGCGTCATGCAGGTGGTGTGTCGAGAGCGGTGTTTTGTGTCCTCCAATCCATGGATGTTAACAGACAGGGCAACCAGGTGCACCCTCCTGGGAAAAGCAGCTTAGGAGGGTCTCTCCCAGGACAGCCAGCAGCATGAGCGTGGCACACCAGTTACCTGCCAGCACGTAGCACCCCAAAAGCACAGCTCAGACTAATAGGACTGCAACCTGCCCGGCACTGGAGGACAGCTTCCCATCGCTCTCCAACGTAAAGGTGAGGCTTCCAGGTGTACTGTAGGTTTTATTAGGGATCAGCAGCTGAGATGCCACATCCAGTGGGTTCCCACACCAGCGGGACTGCAAACACATTGCAGGAGCAAGTTTGTGTGTGTTGGCACTGCTCTGAATATTCCCCGCAGTCAGTTCGCTCTGGAGCAGATGGCAAAGTTTCATCACCATCTCTGTATTTCACCGCTCTATTTCCCGTGGACTTCCCAAGCCTTTTGCCTTTTAGCTAAGGGTCCTGCTCCCTCACTGAAGCATCCCATGCAGCAGAAAGCCCCACCAGAAACACAGTTATCATTAGGGAGACTCAAGACATCTACACGGAAAGAAGCTTGCACACTGTTAAACTCTCAGTGAGAGCCTCCAGTGGACTCTTTCAGCCTCACATTTGCTAGAGCTTGCTGCCAAAAGAGGGGTGGAGAGCAAGACCTCTAGCTAGAAGGAAGAGTAAAGGACTTTCTCTTATGACCCTGCCAAGACACCAGCCACCTGGGTGAGAGGCCCATAAGTAGCAGCATATCCCCAACCCATTTTGCCCACGTATCCCAAAGGAGGGAAAGAATGAGCCAGTAGCAGCAATGCATCTCCTCCCGCACTCCAGTACATCAAGTGCGCTCATGGGTCTCATCTCAGCTGAGCAAAAGTCATGGGGTTTCTCAGGCAGAGAAATCTGTTGGCCAGAAGGACTCAGTAGCAGCCCAGCTACTGGGAAGCCTGATCTCCCACAGCTTTGTGCATCCCTTTGGTGAGCAGCTGTGACCCCTGTCTCATACCTCAGCTGCAGGTGTGACACGGGTAGTGCTCACCAGTGCAATTCCTGATGTCCAGCAAAGGCTGTGCTCACACTGAAGTCTCCCCATGGAGGGGAAGAGAAGTAGTGAACAGATTTATAGATCTCTTCAGCATCCCTTCATGCAAAGCCCACAGAAACCTATTTTTTTAACTTATCAAAATTAGCAGAAATTAGACATCAGCCGCAAAAAGTATTTTGGCAAGGAGGTGACAGGCCAGGCAATTGCACAGGCCTTGTCTGAGCAGAAAAGAAAGGTAGAAACATTTGCTGGGAAAGAAGGAAGAGCCACCACCAGCCTTGCTGTGAATGCAGAGTGGGACCTGTAATAGCAGCTAAAAATGAAGTACGTGTCCTCCTGCGGGTGAAGGGATGGGGGGCTGCGGTATAGCACAGCAAACTCAACACAGCATTAAGGATGTCAGCAAAAGCAGGTAGACACAGACCAGGTAATCAGCTATAAAGCCCTCACATGCAGGAAGCCCACCGACTTCTTCCTTAGGAAGCACCTTGAAACAATCCCAGAGGAATTCACAAACTGGCATTGTAATTTTTTTTTTTATTTATTCCCCCCCCTCGCCAAGTCCCGCTTCCCCCCAGCACATTGTCATCATCTTCCCCAGGAGCAGAGTTGCTCCCAAGTAACCAGATCCCCCCCCCAGCCACAAAGCGCCTACTGTATTCACCCCGATGCTATCAGGAGGGGCTGGCCGGGTGCATGCGGTCAGGCAGCACCTAAGCTCGGGTGGCCCAGAGCTGTGGGATGAAACAGGACTCTTCCTCCTCCTCCCCCAGCACACCACAGCTTTGAGGCCATCATGGGGAGGGCTGAAAATGGAGCATCTCCTCTGCTTACTCATGTTTCACGGGGAAGCTCTTGCCCACCGGCTCCAGCCCTGGCTAATGCACTCTCCACCAGGCGCTTTGCGGAAGCCAGCGCTGCTACAAACATTTGTTAGCTCCTCACGAGCTCCTGGCTGGAGGTGAGCTGGTCACATCAACAGCAGATCTTTATTTTGAGAAAAGGAAAAGCATAAGCAAGTCAGAGAAACAGCTGTTAAACTGCAGGAATAATCAATTAGGAGGCAATTTCATCATCTTGAATAAGCTTGCTTGCACTTAAAAGCTTTCTGAAGCAAGTGATTAGCCTCTAATTGATGGGAACTGTAAAGCCCCAGAATGAGGCAAAGCAGCTCAGTTTGTACAACCATTTCTGGGGCACAGCACGGGTTGTGGGTCCCACCACTGCTGCCCAGCACATTGCAATGTCTGAGGACAGCATCTGCCTTCATGCTTCTTCATGGGCCCAACTCCTCGCCAAAGACTCACCGATACTTTTCTCTGGATTCAGCATCCCCTCCCCATCTCACACTCCCAGGTAACCCAGCTTGACACGGGAAAGCCACTGGTCAAACAGCAGCCATGCTGTTCGCCTTCCCTGCCTCTGGCTGCAGAAGCCTGGCTATGCTCAGCTGACTGGTGCTGAGAATTGGCCCCATTTCTTATACCTTAACTTTGAGGAACAAAACAGGCTTCCAGGTGGTTCACAGTGTCTCTTTATGCCTCCTGGTCACCCATGGCAGAGCTGCTCCTTTTGTCCTAACAGGGAAGTGACAGCCCCATCCTCCCCAACCATCCTGGTCCCACCTGCAGCTAACATTCTCTCTTCTAGATGAGCTGCTCTGCTGCATTGCCACTGTCCTTTAACCACTGTGTCCTGCCTGAGCTTCTCACCCTGTCTCCAGCTCTCCTACCCCAGCCTTTGTTGACGAGCTCCTGGCAAAGGCAATCTTTGCCCCATGGGATGAGGCTTCACATGCTCCAGGCCCCCAGGTCTTCTGCTGGCAGAGCTGGGATGTCACCGCTCCTTCTTCACCCCTCCGCCTACTCCAGGAGGAGACAGAGCAGCCAACAGTCAGTTATAGCTTCTGGCAGGCTCCAGCTAATCCTTTTGGAAGAGTTTCACCAGTCTCCTCTTCCCAAACTCCTCAGGGGCTCTCCAGTTACTTCCCAAATACCTACATGCACTCAGCAGCAGAGCCAAACCCTCCAACCCTGGGACACCAGCTCGAAGTTGTCAGGACAACATAATCAGCCATCCAAGGCACGGGCGTTACGCTACACCTCTAGTTCCATGATCTCATGCTATATTTTCCATACGGTCCCTGCCTTGTCCAGCAAGTGGGTGGTTGCTCACTGTTTCCCATCTCCTCCTCACTCTCTGTGTGCAGCCTCAGGGCCCTCCATGCTCACACATTATTTTGAGCTTGTGCTGAGCACAGACTTGTTTCCTCGCAGATGCTCTTGGGAAAGTGCTGAGAAGCCTGCGGCTCCATGGATACCTCCCGTCACAGCCTCTCCTCTCCAAAGCAGATATTATTGCATCTGTACCACTAGGAACAGAGGTAAGAGGAGAGCCAGCGCTGCTGGGGGCCAGCCAGTTTCAGAACACCAAAGCTCAGCTCTCCAGGGCACTAATCCTGTCTGGGCTTTCTAAGAGTCCTAAATAAGGTCGGTCACAAAAGGGTCATTAGCTCTTCACCCCACTTGAAGCCACCAGGTTGATAAGGACCCTAGGGCACTTCTTGCTGGGGTTCACCACCAGCTCCCCATCTCTGTGCCACAGGGTCTGCCTGCCTCCTGCCACAGATTTGCTCTGCCCTGAGACCGTGATTCACTCCACTAAGCATCCCTCTGAATGAGCCCCCTGTTCTCAGGGTCATCAGAGGAGAAATCTGATCTCCTCTCTGAAGCAGCAGCTCAGAGGGCCCGAGGCAGTGGGAATCTGCTGTTCTTCACCGAAAGTGCTGTCGGTATTTGATCACTTGGAGTGTTTTGACATGGTTTGCAGTTGGATACGCTCATCCTCAGCCTGTGAACTTATACATGTCAGCCAGGCAAGCACATGTCACCTCCACATCAGTGTCTAGGAGGTCTACAGCTGACAAGATAACCTTTTCATGACCAACACATTGCCACTCAGGAGTGGAGACAAGAATTTGGTCTGATCTCCAACAAGATAAGAAGTTATCATTCACTTTTTTACACCTGAAGAGGTTCTAACCCTTTTCCTGCCTTTCCATTGCAAGTCCTTACCATTTCATAAAGCTTTTTAAAAAATGAACTTTCCATGCAGATGAACAGTGGAAGAAAAGACTTAGCAAACGCAAATCACAGATTTGGACAGCTGGTGTTACCTGGGATCTTGCTCACAGACCTACCATAAGTCCAAGGCACTCGTCCTCAGTGGTTTGAGCCTTATCATGTGTCACAAGACAAGTGTTTTCTCATGATGGGTGACATTTTGTGCTCAGAACAACATCAGTGTAGTTATCAGACACCTGGCAAATGATTTCACTCTGGAAAAGTGACAGAAGCAACCAAAGCTTTGGCCTTTTCCCACCAGAAAAGCAGTATTTACTACCTCCCATATCCAGTTCCAGGGAAACACCCTGCCTGTGGCTTTCCTGGGAATCGTGCCCTCTTCATCTCAGATATGCAGAAAGACAGCCCACTGATGCGGGTACACAAGAAACTCTCCTGCAGGCTCTTTCTGCATATGAGTGCGTGCCCACATCACCCGAGAAACCAGCCCCCACCCTTTGCAGCAAGGGGCCGGGGAGGTGGCTGTGCGCAGGGCTTCACACATGGGCCTCCTCACTGCACCAAGCTCTTCTTTGTGAGGAAGCTGTCTGCTTTGGGGTCTCTTAGTGCCACATCTCAGCTGGCAGGAGCCAGCACAGCTCCGTTGACTTCAGTTGAGCCAGGCCGTTTTGAGCACGGCAAGGATCCAACTCTTCAACTGGAGGTGGTTTTCCTAGACAGCATCTGCTACCAAGGTGACATGCTTCCAGGAAGGTTGCTTGCTCCAGCTCCTGTGCACTACAAGTCTCCCAAAAATATCTAAAAATACCATCAAGATTTAAATCTCCAGATCCAAACTCAGACAGTATTGGCCAATGCTATCTTGAGTTTCACTCCAGTCTACATCTGCCTCAAGCTCCTGTACCATCCATTCACAAAGAGCAAGTTAATTAACATAATATCACTCAGAGCTAGCTCGTTCCTGGCTATCAATATCATCTAATCAGTGTCCTCAACTGAAAAGTAATCTTTGACTTGATCTTTCCTTGGCCACTGGAGCAGTGCCTGAACAGAGGGGGCTTTGTTTTGAGTCACTAGAGACACGAAGGTCAGCTCCCAACCTTTTCCTGGCATTGCCCTTGCCTTGGAGAGCAAGGTAGAGCCTGTCTTCATGTCAAACCTTGTTCTTTTCTTCCTGGCTTTGACAAGAAGATATCATTTGTCCTAGGGAGTCACTCCCCAGGCCAAGAGGGGGCTCAGACATGGAGCACAATATGGCAAAGCAGCACCACGAAAGTACATTCCGGGGGCAGTCCTGAATATAGCAAACCCACCACCCACCCAGGGACATCCAACAACCCACCTGGCCTGACAAGAAGTCATCTGCCATGCAGCGACTCCATCACCTGCAGAAGATAAGCCTCAGCCAGTTTTTGCTTTGGCAGGATCCATCCACACCCTGAAATAGGGCACAACAGAATATGAAATCCAGATGACAGGAGGATCCACATCTGCTCCGGCATTGCACAATTGCAAGCTGGACTTGTGTTCAGGTTGTGCCAAGCACACAGGCCAACTTGCAGAAGGAGGACAGGTTTAAGACCATGAATTCTGCTGATTTTATGAGACAAAGATCTGCCCCTTCCCACAATACTGATCCTTCCCCAAAATTATATACTATATATAATAATTTTATACATATACACACACATACCTTGAGATACTGTTATTATACCATGTCATTATATTCTTGCAAGATTTTAATAGCAGGCAACCAGTCTGTATGACATGGGTTTTATGGGGGCTTTAGTCTGGGGGAAGTAATTCAGTAAGTGTAAATTGATAGTTCGTCTGATGGAAAGCCAGACTAACGTAGGTGAATATTTTTCAACTAGGAGATAGCTGTGGGTGGGGAAGACAAGCCTTTTATCTTTAAACATTTTTTTTTTAAAAAAAAGCTTTAAACATGATATTTTAAGAAGCACCCAAGTGAGGGGAATTTTTAAGGCAATTTTAATAACCATTATGAAAACATCCATTTTTCTATGGCAAGCCTGGGTGGTGTTAACCCAGCCATTACCTACAGCTGGATCCTACAAATCAAACTCATGTTGGCTTCGTGGGTCACAGCAGCTCCTCCATGTCACCTTATACTCCACCTCCCTCAGATCTGTCCCCTTTCCATCAGCAAAGCACATCGCCACCTCCAGCCCCCGCTGACCATCAGCCTCACCCCAACCCAGATCCCCTCTGCTCTGCTAACACCAGCCAGCATTTCTCCAAGACCACCAAGCCCAGTGATAGACAAATCTCAAGCCATGATTTCCCCACCCTGTCCATGCCAGGACAGGTTCAACCCTTTCCCCTTCTGCTGTGGAGCCCTCCTGTGCCAAAATCCCAAACTAAAAGAATAGGATTTTGCCTTTCCATATCATCCACCCTGAAGCTGGGTTTGGAGACAACCAGCTAAAAAATTATGCCTAGCCAACATTAAAAAAATACAGGTATCAGCCTTGTGCTTTGCAAAAGTAAAGTACACACAATACCACAGTGTCTGCAAAGAAATCCCCCAACACATAATTTTCTCTTAGAAAGAGCAAAGGCTTTAGAAAGACAGCAAAATTTGCACACAAGAACCTACCCTGCTGTCCTTCACAAGATCATCTCAAATCAGGCCAGGCAGCTTCCTAGGGCATATCTTCCCACCTCCTCCCAAACCCAGGCAACCTGTGAATCCTCCTTGTATAGGGTTTTACCCTCCCTCCTGCAACACCTTCACCTGGTGACTCACTAATTACATCCCAAATGAGCAAGCAGGCACAGATGAGATACTTCTCCGGGAAGAGAAGACCTTGCAGCTCAATTCAGCTTATTTAATTCTCCATGTAAATCCTTCTGCAAGTTAGACATTTCTCCAGCCTTCTTTCTGTGCGTTTTCAGCTCACATTTGAAGCAACAGAGGACAGATATGGGCTCAGAGATGTTTTGTAATCAAAATGTTATTGTCGAGAGAAAACAGAGCCTGTGCAGTGATTAAAAATAAGTCTTCATTTTGGGGAGCAAGGGAAAACCCTCAGCTGCAGGATGACCAAGAACACAGTCCCAAGCAGTTTGGGGCAGGCAGGCTGCCCAGCACTCCATCCCAAGACATGACTGAGTGACTGGAATAAACTGGACACTGCTGAGCTGGGGCTGCTGCAGGGTTTTGCAGCAGTTGCCATTCATAGGCTCGGGTGCCATGCTGTCCTGTCCTAAAATAGAGCAAAACCCCAAGCCAACCCAAGAAATCCTGGCTGTTCCTAGGGAAATACAACTTGCAAAATAAAACCCACAAGTTTTCTTCACACAGTCATACCATTTTAGAAAATTTTCCTGCAGGTTGGACTTGGAAAACATTTTATAGCACAGAACAGCAGAGCAGTGACTGATGAAGGGCAGGAAGGAGAACAGCTTGTTTTGAACATCTCAGACAATGAGTTGTGGATCCCCATCCCCAATTTGGTGGCATCAGCACATATCCCTAGAATCTCTCCATGTCAGGGAGCTGTGATGAGAGCAACTTATATTGGGAAATACCCACCTCTGCCTTTTAGGCAGTCCCAGCATGGAGTTGCCCACGGCCCTGCAATGGAGGGCTGGAGTTCACGGTGAAGTGACAGTCCAGGTGAGAGCACTTACAGGGTAACCTGGCCTGCAGAAATGTTTTCCCACTCCTGTGGTTCCCCTGCCCTGGAGGAGGATGAATGCCTCCCAGCCATGCTCCGCTCAGGGAGCTGAGATGGCAATCAGGGATGTGAAAGTACCAATGAGGTCTGCAGTGCACTTCAAGCCAAGAGCTCATGCATTTGGGAAAATGTTTTCCTAGTAATCTGGCTGTCCTGGCTTCTCCAGCTCTCCTTCGATGCTAAGAGCATAGAAACACTGTGGGCAGAGAAACATGAAGCAGAGTTTTCAGGTAGTACAAACACACATGAGCCCATGCAGACAGCTGGCAAATACACAAACCACTTTTTCTCTTTTTCCCCATCCTTTCTACAAGATCCCTCCTTGTTGTAAAGAAGGTTGGCTGGTGTCTGATCTCCCTTTTTCTTTTGTCATTTTGGCTGAGAGTCATCTCTGCTGCCTACAGATGTCTACAAGTTGTTTTTTCACACTTGAGCTAGTCCTGCACAGTCCTGTGCTTGGTGAAAAACCCCAGCAAGCCCCCTCATTGCCACCTTGGATGGGAACCAGAGGTAAGTGTGTCACCTTCCAGATCCACCAAACTCTGTCCACTGGCCATGGAGGATCCTCAAGGGCCAGTTCAGTCCCAGACTAGAGAATATTTGATATGGAAAACCCAAGGAGCAGAAGCTTCCCCTGTGGTCTTCACTATACTCTACCCAACACCTTGCCGTCTTTGGAGATGATTCAAACCCTTCCTTCTCCAAGTCAACAGGACACCCCATGCAAGAAAAGACCAGGCGCTTTTTTTTTCAGAATTTTTTTTTTGTCTTTTTAATTTCATCTTGGTACGTGATTTCTGACAGTGTGTCAGCATCTCCCGCTGAGTCAGCCATCTCCGGACCCCGCTACATTCAGTGTCAGATCATACGGTGGCGATGAGCCAGTGTTGGAGCCTCACAGCCACTTGCATGTCTTTACAGGTTGTCGCTTACATCGTTTGTGAACAGCAGCACAAAAGGACACAACGCATGAAAACGAGAGTGGGGATGAGGTGAGGGTCAGCTGAAGGCTTGACCCTAAGGAGAGCTTTCCCCAGGTTCCCGCAGCTCCTGCAGAGATGAACCAGAACACATGGTGGGAAATGCAGGACTCTCCCTCCTTCCTCCTTCACCCAAGGGGTGGTGATACGGGCTGCGGTTTTCCAGAGCCAGGACAGCAGCTCATGCTGGTCTAGCACCCATATTTGAGGGTATGGGACGAGGTCGCTGGCGGAGGCAGGCTGGGTTCTGCCATGGGAAGGAGAGAGGTGATGCAGAGAAGCATGGCTGGGCCCCGGTGGGCCAGGATGTCCACCAGCTCCAGCAGCGTTGTCCACCCTGCACCAACCTCCTGGACACATCCAGCAGTGGTGACAGGTCCTGGCCACCGTGCTGTCCCCACCGATCTGCTGGCGGAGGAGCAGGTCCCTGGAGCCAGCCCTGCTTTGGGTTTCAACTGCACCTCAAAACCAGTGGGGCAACCTGAGAGCACCAAAAATAACCAACCCCGAAACCCAAACCTATTGCCTGAAATGAACTGATGTTCCTTCCCTGCCACTGGGCTTCTGCAACCTAAACATAACGTTTATAAAAAGTAAATTATTTCATCTTATAACTTAAGTGCATTGAGTATTTCCTTAAATATGGTTCACGCTGAAAATAAAGTTACTTTTGCTGTACAGTAAATTTCTGATAGACTTAGAAATAAACTTTGTTGATACAATCTGGCAGGTGTGGCTGTGCAGTACACCACCCACAGCCACACAGCTCTGCATACACACACGTGCGTGCCCACACACACACACATACACACACAGAGCCCCGTCCCTGGGGACAGGGGCGATGTTAGGGGTTTCTAGCTTTCTATATTCGCATGGGAATATCTATCTTAAAAGTCCCTGTGTTTAAACAGCGAGCGCTCAAGCTGGTTGGGGGAACAGAGGGAAAACCCCGCAGTAAAATTTTCCCAGTGTTTCCCCAAGGTGTAGTCAGCTTTTCAAATTTCAAAGCCCAGCTGATGCTGTGGGCTCCCCCCATGAAAATCAGCAGTTTGCTCTTTCCACTGCTCGGACCGAAGGTGGTGCAGAGGGGATACAGCACCAGGATGCTCCCGCGGGAAGGGCATCCCCCTCCCCCTGCCTTTGCCCCTGCTGAAACGAGAAATTTGGTTCCCCATCTGAAATTTGAAAACCTACCAGCCAGCTGCAAAAATCACTCCTGTCCCTAATCCTAGGCTCCTAAGAGAAACATGAAACTATGCAACCCATAACTTAACTCGCTCCTTGGGAATCCCAAGCTACAACATATTGTTTGACAGCATCCCAGCAGTGTCGCTTCCCCCTCCCTCCCAACCCCGGGGGCTCTGCAGCCCCTCCTGAGGCAGCACGGCGGCATCGGCTGCCCCGTGCCGGGGACCGTGCCACGCTCAGGAGGTGAAGTAGGAGTTCTGCATGGAGTAGAGGTGGTCGATGGGGTTCCCCACTCGTGCCTGGAGCGGCCCCGCGTCCGCCGTGGCGAGGAAGCAGTCGCCCAGGTTGCTCAGTGAGGTATCATCGCTATCCAAGTCGTGGAAGAGGGGCTCAGCACCTTCGGAAGCAGGGAAGGAGTAGAAGGGCTTCAGAGCCTGCTTTCTCCTCTGGCACTTTTACAGTGCCCAGCACCCCCAGCTTTTGCAGTGTAAGGATTTAGGGAAGACGGGACTCCTGTCTTCCCAGAAATCACGGCATCCCTCACGCGTAGCCCCACCATACAGCCCCCAGCCACAGCCCAGCATCTCTTCGATGGAGAGAAGGCAAGAGGCAAATCCCAGAGCCTTACCGTAGGGGTGCATGTGGTCTCCAGGCATCTGTGGTGGGGTGAGCCCTTGCCGGAAGGGGTCGGAGCCGTAGACGCTTTGCTCCATGCCCAGCAGCTGCTGGGGTGGGGGCAGAGCAGTGTAGGGGTTCAGCATCCCCTCCAGCCCTGTGCTGCCCCCACCGTTTGTCTGGGCTGGAAGACAAGAGCAAGCCGTCGGCGCAGTCGGGCCGCTGCTTTTTAGGGGGCCCAGCTCCCTTGGGAAGCCCGGAGAGGGCTGGGAAATGGGGAGACCCTGAGTACGGGAAGGGCTGGGTGTGAGGGGGGGTGTACCTGAGCTCAGGCGCTGTGTGTTTTGCTGATCCTGCTGCTGCTGCTGCTGCCTCCGGGCGAGCTTCTTCATCTGGGCAAGATCAAGGGGTGAAAAAATGGGGTGAAATCATACCCCGGCCAGAGGAAGGAGGGAGGGGAGCCCTGACGCCAGCCGCTGGTGGTCGGCTACCCCCGCGCACCCACCTTTGCTCGCTGGTTCTGGAACCAGACCTGCACCACACGGACGCTCAGCCCCGTCTCGGCCGCCAGTGTCTCCCGCACCTTGGAGAGAGGAATGACATCAGTGCCTCAGTCCCCTCAGCTTTCCAGGAGCTTTAGGAGAATACAGAGCAGCTGAGGCAAGTGTGTACTCAGCATCCAGGACATCCTGGGGGCTGGAGGTGGCTGAGCGCAGGACCTTCTCCCCATACCTTCCTGCACGGCTTGGAGGAGACCTCAAATGATGCCTTGAACGCCCTCCGCTGCTGCGTGGTTAGGATTGTCCGGGGTCTCTTGGGACGCTTGTGATCCTTCCCATCCTCAGCACCCTTCCCTGAGGCTTGGCCCAGTTTGCAGATGCTGTCCTCATCATCACTTTTGCCTGAGGGGGAAAAAAAACAGGTCCTTTACAGACAATGGACACACAAATAATTTTCCAGCATGCCCAGAATAATCTGAGAGACAAGCTGGTGGTATTGGTGGGGATCTTCTTGCGACTGTGTGTAAGGAGCTGAGGTTTGGGGCTGGCTGAGCCATGACAGCTCAGACAGGGGAGAGCTGCTGTGGTTCATAGTTTGGGGTCGCTCAGCCAGCAGATGTGCTTTTTGGTTCTTCTTTTCCCCAACAGTCTGAGCAGCTGCAATGTGAAACTCTGGGACACTTGATTTTCCCTCCATCAGACCCAAATCCCTGCCTGCTCCATCTGGTCCCTCTGCCCGGACAGCCCAGGCCAGGGGAGGTCAGGCTGGCGAGCGAGCAGAGATGCTCCAAGATGGCAACGCGTTAGCCAAGACCTCACAAACCCCTCCTGATTTGCCCTATCATGGAGGTCAACTCAATTTAGAACACAGAGTTTTAACCGCTAATATAAGGGGCACCTTTATGCCTATATTTCCCTGCTTCCGTGGAGTTTTAAATCTCCCTAGGTAGAAGCCCAGGCTGCTTCAAACTTCACCCCCTCGGGTGCTCGCTGCAATGTGCTGCTCCGTTGTGTTCCCAGGCACTGCTGTGTATCTTTTTGCTGCTCTCCACCGCTCGGGGCCACGGGGCCTTTGGGCAGGAGCGGCTCCAAGAAAACAGGCAGCACTGCCCTGCCTCTTACCAGCCCTCTTCATTTACCGCATTGCCACCGTGTCGATGACCTTGCTTGCGTGGGAGGGTTGTAATGCAGGTTTGACAGCACAGGTCCTTCCCTCTCATGAGCCGTAAATCACTTACAGCCTTTTCCAGAAAGCTCTTCCACCATCCTTTTGGGACTCGATAACGGAGCTGACGTGCTGGGTTGATGGAGATGCAGGTTGCAAGGCTGTGCTTGGCCCAAGTCCCATCCCGGGGCTGCTGCATCTCCAAGAGACTGGGATGCACCAGGGGGTTGTGAGCCTGGCCCAGAGTAATTCGTGGCTAAAGCAGGTCAGGTCCATACCCCATTGCAAGAGCTAATCGTGGATCACACAAAGCAGAAAAGTGTAAATCCAACTGCAACCCAATTGGAAGATGGTGAAAGATGGAAGCAGACCTCCGGGACAAAAGGAGGCAATTTTTCCTGTGGAGGAGCAAGGATGCTCTCGGGTACCAGTTACCTTTTCCCTCTGCACTGCTGGGCTCTCTCCTGGGCTCACCAGCCAATACAGACACCTTCCCTGTGGCGAGGGCTGGCAGGGGCGGGACATGGACAGATGTTGACGCTGGTGGTTCCCAAAACAGTCTGGAGCTGGGTGCTGGCCCTCAGAAGCCAGCGTCTTGCCACTGCTGCTCACCCACAGCACATCCATGGCATGCCAACAGCAGCAATGGCAACGGGAAAGATAAACTGCTGTTTTCTTGCACGTCCCAGTGTGAGAGATGTAGCAATGCAGAAGGTCTGAGAGCCCCAGTGCTGGGGAACCCCAGGGTGTGGAGTCTCTGATGGCTAATGGGGCTGAGCAGCGGCTGCCGCTGCCTCCTTCTCAGTGCCAGCACAAACAGTGTGTCTGCTTCGCCAAGCCGCCTGCTCTCCTGAAACCTGAAGGAGTTTAATTTTGATGGAAGGGTAGAGATTTTTTACAAATACTGGGGGGAGGAATGTCAACCGATGGAGACATTTCGGTGCCTGAACCCCTCTGCACCTTAACATGAGGTGAGCACCCAAATCCTCCTGAGTCCAGGAGGGGCAGAGCCCAGCAGGGGGGAGCCAGACGCTCATGGACTCTATCAAGCAAATGATGCTCAAAACCCATGCCAAGCAGGAAAAGCACACTCCCAGCAGCCCCCCCGAACCTCCCCCCCAACACCTGCTCCCCAAATCCCTTCCAGAGTCAAAGGGAAAGAAGGAAAAGCGAAGCCGGATTTGGTGGGGTATTACTTTTAATTAACTCTCCCTTTCAAGCCTTTCCCCACCAAGGAGGGGGGAGAAATTAATGAGCGTCTGAGGCTGCCCCTGACGTCACCTGGGAAGGGGCCGGGGCGATGGATATTGTGCGGCGTGCCCTCGGTCCGACCCGCCGAGCCCGCATCCTGCCGCCGGGGCCAGGACATTCCTCGCTCGGGAGGATTTAGGGAGAGGAGAAACGTTAGGACGCTTTTAATTGGAAAGCGGGGTCCTCTTTCAGAGGGGCTTGTTTACTTAGGCTGGGCGGCGGAGGCTCGGGGGAGGCAGTAATTGAAGCGAGGGTTTGGGAGATTACAGACAACATATGGCTCGCTTTTTATCTGCGCTTTCTCATAAAGTGGCCTTTGGTGCGCAGCGGCCGGGGGGGAAGGGAGGACAAGGGGCTTCAAAGCAGCAAAGTGGGGGACAGGGGAGAGGCTGGACACGCACATCGCATGCTGCTGGGGAAGGGGATCCGTGACCA
>NW_009650188.1:3445277-3453309 GCF_000708025.1 Charadrius vociferus | reverse complement strand
GGACGCGCACATCGCATGCTGCTGGTGAAGGGCATCCGTGACCAGTGCCGGAACGGCGGCACCCCTCTGCATCCTATGGCGTGGCAGTGGGGTCCCCCTGGGGAGATGTGGCAGGAGGGGGCAAAGCTGTGCCACGCAGAGCATCTGCATGGGATGCGCACCTGGGACGGTCCCCGCTGTGCCACCATCCCCAGAGCCACGCACCATCTCGAGACAAACTGTCGGTGGCCAGCAAAGCCAGGCAGGGATGGCGGTCGGGCTAAGCTACAGGGTCTGCAGGGAGATGGGAAGGGCCGGGACCCCCCAGCCCAGAGTTGCCAGGGTGTGCTGGGGGCTTCGGGTTGGGTTTCTGACCAGCTTAAGGGCTGTCATGCCCTTTTGATCCCACACTGGCCCTTCGCATCCCTCAGGTCTCGGCTGGAGTTTCCACAGAAATAAGTATTTCCCATCGAGGTTTTTGCTAGTTGAAGCTCTCGGTTTGGCTGGAGCCCCTGGCAGTGGGGCTGGACCACGGGCCGATGAGTCGCTGGGGAGGAAAAGCTCCCCAACCTTTCCCAAACTGACCTTTTCCCCCACTAGGAATAAACCCAAAACATTGTGGGACCAGAGGCCAATTCACTTATTTTCCTGCAGGATGTCTCCTCATTGGTTCCTATTTTAACTGAAAGAGTTTGCATATCCCATAAGGAAAAAATAATAATTCTTCAATCAATTAAGGACTTTCCCAGGGCTAAGGCAAGAGCCAGCGCCAGTGTGCTGGATCCTGCTGCTTTCCTGCCTCTCCAGCTCCTCCAGCATTGGACCATCACTCACCAGTTCCCTTCAGCCACCTCCTCCCATGGCCTCACTCTTTAGTTTTCAAATATCATCACCATTATTTGGGGGAAGGATTTTTCTCTTTCAAGAAAGCAGGGTTGCAGAGCTGGATAGAGCCAGCCACAAAGCAGCCGGGCTCTCGCTGCTGAGGAGCATGCTATTAAAGAGGAACACGGGGCTTTGGGCATTTTTTTTCTTCATTCCCACCAAAACCATCCGTGTACCCCATGCATCTTCCCCCAGCTGCAGCATCGCCTTGTGCCTGATGGTGAGCACCGGTCTTTGCCATGTCTGTGACCTGCCCCACTTCACACCTTAACAACCCCCTCCCAAACAGGCTCATAATGCTGATTTTTTTTTTATTTATTTTTTTTTAATTCAGAGCTTCGTTCTAGCAGGGAAAAGACAGGCTCCCCCCAGCTTGCTGGCAGCCTTTCCAGAGCACGGCATTTCAAAGGGAAATCCTTCCCTCTGCAAAGCAGATTTTCCCCCGATGATGGATTTTAAGAGGAGCCGAGCGACCCGGGCACGCGGCGTGGGGCTGCGCAGCCTCGCGAGGAGCGGGGCTCTGCGGGGACGGCGTTAACATGAGGATTTCTGATAGTAGATAATTTCCACACCACCCCCCACCCCCCCGCGGCCCCCGTTGCTGGGGTTTCTTACTAAATTTGTCTTCCTGGGAAACATTCAGATTTGATTTGCACTGACTGTAGATAAATATTTTAATGCTGATCTGATGCTGGGGATGACCTAAGCCGGCAGTGACACCCGGGCTGGAGCAGGGTGCCAGCTCCCCTGTCCACCTCCAGCCACGGTGCCACCTTTCCTGCAGACCCCTTGGCTCTGTGGCATCCCTGCAGCGTCACCACGCTGGGTCTGCAGTCTGGCTGTGGCCATCGACTGCCTGGGAAGCCGCTGGGGACACAAGATCTGCAGGCTCCCTGCCACCAGCTCATGTTTTAGCTCTGTGCCTCAGTTTCCCCTCAGTATTAAAAAGGGTGGCTACAGCAGAAGCAGCTCACTTCTTGTGCTCCAGCCTTCCCAGAGTCCCAGGCAGGGACAGTGAGGCACAGGGGAGGGACACAGAAGGTTTACCCCAAGGTAGTCAGTGGGATGCTCGGGACCGTGATATTTTTTAGGAAGAAAACTCTAATTTACAGTGTATTTATACCAGGGGCAGCTCCTTCGTTTCCCTGGGGCGAGGAGGTGGGAGATGTCACCTTTGGCGAGCACAGCTCTCCCTCCACACCCGGGGAGGCTGCACACCCCTCGGGATAGGGTGCTGGTGTTCTGCAAAGCCCAGGAGCACAAACCCTTCCAGAAAAGAGCCTAATGAGATGGGATGGTCCCTGAGCATCCTCCAGCCCTGCAGCCCCTCCACTGCTGAGGTCCCCACTCACGCTGTTGCCACCGAGGTGGAACAGGCTGTCACTGGAGGGTGCAATGGTGCTTAGAGAGCTTTTCCCTCTGGTCCACAGGGCAGAGGTTCAGGGCAGCGAGCCCAAACCTCACCTCCAGACCCCACCGCACTCGTAGGGGCCTCGGAGCGGGACCAGCCAGGGAGACGCCGGGCGCGGGCGGCCCCTTACCAGAATCCGACAGAGCCGGGCTCACCAAGCTCAGCAGCTCCCGCTCCTTCTCGTAGTCGCTCTTACAGAGGAGCTGCCCCTCCTTCAGCACAAACTCGTCTCCCTTCTGCAGGCGCCGCTCGCAGACGCAGCAGCAGAAGCAGCGCAGGTGGTAGGCGCTCTTCTGGGCACGCATCACCAGCTCGCTGGGCGCGATGGCCTCCAGGCACCCGGCGCACTTCACTGCGAAGAGCCTGGGGGAGCAAGAGGAGACCCCGCTGGGACACCCAGCAGCACCGCAGCTACACCCGGTGGGTGGCACGGTGTTGGGGACGAGGGACGGGGCACCCATGGTGGGGAGATGGGCATTGGCACAGGATCACTGGTGTCATCTTGTTGGTGCTTTGATTGTGTTGCGGGGCTGGGCACATCGGTGATGGCACCCCGCAGTGAGACGGCCCCTGCTGTGAGCTTGCCCTGTGCCAATGGGGAATGATGTCTTTGGGTCAACTTTAGCATTTTCGGTTGACCTGTTACCAGGTGCTTACCATGAATACAGTCAAAGGACAAAGACCCCAACATCCGGATGCTCCGGGTGAAAAGCAAACAGGCGTCAAACCCAACAGTCCAGCCACCACCACCACAAGACATGGGACACAGCACATTTACATGAGTTTTATCAAGCCAACCCTATATGTCCACCTGCCTCCAGTTCACACCTAGATGTAAGGTGATGCTGGAGATGGTGATGGGGCCAGCGAGCTCATCTGTGTCTCTCAAGAAGCACCTGCAGAGAGCATCCACACTGTTGGTCACCCACAAACCATCCAGTCCCTCCGGTCTGGGTCACTGGAACAGCCCTGTTACTGCTAGCAAACATATCAGCAATGTCTAACATATCATAAAAATCTCCACGGCAGCAAGTTTTGGTTTAAGGCTGGTGGCAGACTGAACACTTGATGTGTCAAAAGGAAAAGAAAAAGCTCAGCTTGTTCCTTGACATTGATGTGACAGTGTTTGAGGCATCCCTAATTGTACAGTTCCCAAGTTTCAACACACTGGCTCTATACTTAAAAGCCAATAATAATAACGACAGCAATAACACTTTAGGTTGAAACAGAGCTTTTCTTTCTCTGACTTTAAGTGTCCTTACCGAAAAGCTCAGTAGCATGATCAGTGATTTACAGTTGGGGAAACTGAGGTGAGCAGAACGGAGGTGGCAGCATCAGTGTTGGCTTGAGAGGACTTGGAGGCACCTGGAGCTAAACCCTGGGCTGGATATTTTAAGCGAACGGGATGTTTCCCCGAGTAGAGATGTTTGAAGGTACCAAACCAGAACCTCTTCGCCACCCCCAGATATCTGTGTTTTTGGCTTGTGCCCCATACAGAAAAAAAATCACTGTTTACTCAGCCTCGTCCTAAATATCTGTGGGAACTGGACATTATTATTCCCCTGTCTTGATGACTTTGGCCCAGAAAGAGAAGCCAGAAGTCAGCACACATCCTGCAGAGGTTATCTCCGAGCATCGCCTGTGTCCCAGCCTGGGGATGCCCCGGGGACCCATATGGGGAGCGCTGCATCCAGCCCTTCACCCACCCCAGATAGCTCCCACCTCCATGGTCCCCATCCCGTATGTCACCTCCGTGGGAGACCTGTGGGGTCAGGGAGCTGCAGGGCTAGGGCAGGGGAAGAGCAGCCCTGCAGCCACCAGCGGGCTTTCAATCCTTCTTTTTGTTTTTTTGGCTACCACGTAGGAAATGAAAAGCGCTGAGTCAGCCCCATTCCAACAAGGAGAGGAACAGATGTACGCAAAACCCTTGCAGCAAAACCATCAGGAAATGGGAAAAAAAAACTTTAAAAGTTTCTGCGAGGAGCTTCATAGTCCATAAAACGAGAAGATGGGGGACCAAGCAAGGCACACATGTGTCTTCGTGCCTCAGAGGTAGCTCCCAAGGCAAAGGAGCCCCTAACACCAGAGATGCTGCGGAACAAAAGGTCCTCAGCAGCAGAGGAGCGTGCGCCTCGCTGCAGCCCACGCGCAGCCTCTGCTCCCCCGAAACCCCAGCCAGGCTTCATTTCACCTTTTCATTTCACCGCTGAAGTCGCCCAAGAGCTGATAAACAAGACGGTCAGCTGTGCAAACCGCCGGAGGGGGACAGGCGGGCCCGAGAGAGTGGGCAGCAGCTGGTCACATCTGTGCCTGTCTCATCAAGCTTGCCTGCTGGGAGCCAGCGTGCCCCGGCAAGGCTGTGCATCCCACTGACACGAGGAGGGAAGGGACATGCGGGAGCAGAGGAACACGCTTGCCTCCCCACGTACCCACGGGCAGGGTCGGCCGCAGAGCATCACCTCCCGGTGCCCCGCACCACCACTGGCGAGCAAACAGCTGCCCCGCCAGATGTGCGCACCCATGTGCACACCCCGCCACCCTCCAGCCGTGCCCAGCAACCTTTGGGGCCGGGTGTCAAGGGGTCGAAGGGTCGGGAATGGGGGCCTCAAATGTATCCCGTTCTATTGGCATTGGCTCGCTCCCACCTTGGGGTCCTCCCGCGTACGCTTCATGCCGGCACATGAGATCTGCCCACTCCCTCCCAGGTTTTCCCAAAACGGTGGCAGCGAGCACAGGGATGGGGTGCATCACTCTCCCCGTGCCAGCCAAATCCTGGGCACCTCAGCAAATTGTAGCATCCCCCAAGAAGTAGGAAAGGGGTGTTATAAAGCTTTTATAAAATGCTGTTGTCGCTACAGAAAGGGGAAAAATCATCCAATAGAAGGTGGAGGTTAGGGAGTTTATAATTCCAGACAATGCCATCAGGAGCTTTTATTTTTGTACCTTCAACTTAATTTCCCAGGTTTACATAGAACTGTCTGTCTCTAAGATGTACATATGTATATTCCCTTGAAAGCATTCCTTCTGAAGGGTCATTTTTTTCTTGTTCCAGCTCTGAGAAACACAGGCTTGTGATAATATTTCTGCAGTCATTTCATCTTTAATTATGTCTCTTTTATGTCAAAGTGGAGGCAATTTGTATTCATCTGGTAACACATACTCATCCTGTTTAAATGAAGTTTAAGCCCTACCTGTTGGGATTACTAACTGCTCTCAGTAATAAAATATTGATAAGCTATTACGTTGCTGCTATCTAATCTTCATGAATGAATGTGCCCAAAATCTCTATTTCCAGGGCACTGATTAGAGAGCCATAAACCTTTGCCCATTACGCACAGCAGCACCAATGGAGCAATGGATGTTTCTAAGCCCAAAGCAGGTTGCAAAACAGGAAGGTGTGAGATTTAGGTAAACGGCTGCCTAATATTAGACGCTTAAAGCCATACTTAGGTCGCTGAATAAATGACTTTGTTTCCAAACCGCTGAGACCCCAACAGCTCCTGCTGAGGGATGCCAGACGGACCAGGCATCTTTCACTGCCCAAATGCAGGACTCCCCCATCCCTGGACAACGTGGGATGCAGAGAAATCCCCATAAAACCTCTGCCACAGTATGAACCCATAAAGAGCTCCTTATAAACCCACAATAAACCCAGATCTTAGGCACTAAAAGGTCACAGGCATAAAAACCACAGCCTACTGCTGGTAATAATGGGGAGAGAGCAAAGGACATTGCTGGTGTCCCAGATCCCTACAGGGCTGGACCAGCCCTGGGCAGTACCAGCTCCTCTACAGGGACCGGGGAGGAAAAGTATGCACAGATAACCCCTCACACAGATAACCCCATGCACGGATAATCCCATGCATGGGTAATCCCACTTGGGAATAACCCCACATAGGGGTAGCCCCACATAGGATAACCCCAGCATGGATAACCCCTGCATGGACAACCCAGCTGAAACACCCCTGGACAGCCTGTGGTGGGCCTGAAGGAAAATTTTGTTCCAGCTCCAGATCTAGCAATTAATTTGACATTTTTGCCTGAGCAAGGCACACCAGCCTGGATCCAGAGATGTTTCCCTCCACCTCTGGGATCTTCAGCTCTGTGCCCAGCTCCCTCCTGCTGCAAGCAGGAGGCTGCAGAGCAAATGCCATCTTTTCTCCCCTCTCTACTTCTTTGAGCCTCCCAGCAGCTACAAAGGGGACTCTGAGACTACATTTCTCTACAGGAGGCTGCACAGAAGAGGAGGACAGGCTCTGCACAGGGACTTCAACAGGTTTTAAACCAACAACAAATTACCAACCCTTAATTTGCAGTGGGAGCGCCTTCATTTCTGCCATCCTAGGGATGCTGCAGGCTTTAGTTCTCAATAGATTATATTTTTTTTTCCTCCGTAGCTTGGGGTTCAAAAGCTATACAAGGCCTGGCTGGCAGTTTTTGGGGTTGTTCAACCACGTACGAAGCTGGCAGGGGGAAGGCAGGGCACTGGACAGGGAGACGTGCTCAGCAATGGTGGAAACCCACCACTGCCACGGACAGCTCAGTAAAAGCCTCATCGAAGCACTGACAGTGAATATTTGTAAATAAAAACCAACCCGCTCAACTTAGAAGAACTGGAACAAAAATACAGTGATGCAAGCAATTTTTATCACAATATTAAAACATTCCTGTATTGATTAATCTGCGTTAAAATGTATTTTTTTTAAATTTAGGTCCCTTTTGAAATGACAGTCTGAAGTTTTGAAACAGAAAGGTGGTGGTGGGTTTCAATAAAATCATGAAACCAAATATTTTGCCATTTCCAAAAGCACAACGTTTCTGCTGGAAGACCCCCAAGTGAGCTAGCCAGCGTTACAGACATCCCCCCTTCCCCTGGGACACAGTCCCCGTTCTCTGTGCAACTCCTTTTCCTTGAGAAAGTCACCCCAGACCTCTGCTTTGGGGGTTCCTATCTGCACAGCATCACTGAAACCTAGAAATTTCCACACGTGGCCGAAGCCACCTCTGGGGTGGCGCATCCCATGTCCCTTCCCACACCGACGGAGGGGGACTGGCATGGGCAGCCCCAGTTTCCCATCGGAGCCACCACTCCCTCTTTCTCCCTTTATTTTGAGGTGACAGGCTGAAAGGGACCGTGATTGACGGGCGCTTCCCGGCTGCTGTCTGTCTGCGTGCGCCGCATACAAACGCGGCCCTTCGGAGCCTTCCCGGAGCCGGGGGGGGGGGTGTGTGCGGCGGGTCAGGGATGCTGATATTAAATACTGACGGACAAATCTCAAATGCTTCGCGGAGCTTTGGTTCACGCGGCGGGTAAGGCAAGGCAGCTTTGCTGGGCGGAGGGATGCTTTCCTCGCCGCCCGTGCCAGCCTGGTCCAGGGATGTGATGAGAGGGGCAGCCCTCAAGTGACCCTCGGGCTACTGGCAGCTGCCCTGCTTGCCTCCCTGCCAGGGCTGCCTGCAGCAGATGCATCCGCAGGGATGGTGGGTTTTCCAGCACCTGGGTGCAGAGACCTGGCCAACTCATCTCCCACTCTCCCCATGTCCCAGGAGGAGACTGAGTAGACCCCGACTGACCCATCGGAGGTGCAGGGAGCTCCAGCCCAGCCACGCTCACAGCCATCCCCAACTGATGGCTCTCTGGAGAGCAACGCCGTGAACCTCCCCCGGAGCTGTGACCTTGGCATGGGGATGAGCCGACGGCCACGCACGGTGCGAGAGGCGCAGGAGGAGGCTGGCGGCGGGCGGGGGGGGAGCGGC